>NC_051064.1:113641319-113955859 GCF_004664715.2 Peromyscus leucopus
AGCCTGTGTGACAGGCTGAAACATACCAGACTCTTGCTCTTCTAGCTCTCCTCCCTACCTCATCAGCTTACCACCACATGATTCTATAGAAGCAGCTTTCTCATTTTCTTTCTGTGATGAATGGAGGTGTCTCTATTAATAGTTACTAAAGGAAAATATATTTCTTTCCATTATGACTGGCTTATAAGTAAAAAAAAACATTTAAGTTCTTTATTGGGGAGTGAGCATTAAGGAATACTTAGTTAACTGTAATATGAAATAATTTGAAATTAAAAAGGTGTAATATAGTACTGTACAAGACCAAAGTATAAAAGTTCTTTATTATTAAACACTGGAAAATTGGATGCTTATTTTTCTTTCAGGGAAAAATTAATTAACCATTTGTTTTGAACAGCTGTTAGATGTTGCAAAATTGAAGTCTCAAAAACATAGCTTTGATGAATTTGGGTTCATCTATGGGCATAACAACTAAAAAGTAGCCAAGCAAAAATTCAGTCTTAAATCTGTATTTCTTCAACTCCTATGGCACCTACTGTATTGTCTGTACTTGGAGTGACAGAATATTTCTTCTTACATATTTTATTATTTATTATAACATTTTACTATATGATCAGTGTTTCAAGATTGTTAATATTCTTTTAAATATTTTATTGAGTAAGGAACTGATTTATAGCTTATGTATCTTATATATTATTATTAGTTCTAGGCATAAGGTAGGATGTACACAAAATGAGATCTGTACTGTGTATTCAGTATTGAAGCATGCTGTGATTAGCTGTAGTTAAAAAATCTAGATCCCTTGTTTGTGTTATAGATCTATATGACTAGAGAGAATTGGGACATGTATTGGTGAAATTATTAAGGCCACTCCAACGTAGTTAAAAGGAAGATTTATTTAGTGGGTAACTTACAAATGAAGGGATAGGTAGATCGTGGGATCTGGGGAAGGTGTATCTCAGTCCA
Organism: Peromyscus leucopus; assembly: GCF_004664715.2. Classification (NCBI taxonomy): domain Eukaryota; kingdom Metazoa; phylum Chordata; class Mammalia; order Rodentia; family Cricetidae; genus Peromyscus; species Peromyscus leucopus. The sequence continues at coordinate 113,642,283 of NC_051064.1, forward strand.
GCGGTGTTCTCTGGAGCTCTGCTCAGTCAACCTCCACCATCTAGGGTCCAGGAACAGAGAGAGCGCTGGCCCCTCTCGATCTTGGGTCTCCAGGGTCCTCCCTTGGCCCCACCTTCTAAGCGTGACAGTTGCCAAAGCCTCAAATTCCTAAATATACCAAGCTGGCTTTAGAGGTGGAATTGGCTCACCTCCCCCTCTAAACCCAGACATACTACTTAAAAAAAATGGTTAAGAGATTCTTGTGTCCCATTTCAGAAGAGCCCTCTGGTGTGGGACAGAGAAAAACCAATATTTTTATTTAAAACAGGTTGATTATAAATACAATCTCTTTCTAAAAAAGGGGGGGGGATAGTTTAGATATGATAGGATAAAAGGGTAGATTAATGAACCTACTTTTAAAGAGTAACAACTTGTTTAAAATGTTTTATATTGCTATAGATTTTAGTTTATTGATACAAGTTTAAACTTAATTTTGTTATACTGTATATATATTTCTATTCTTGTTTAAGGTATTATGTTTATGTAACTCATTTAAAATTAATTTCTTAATGGATAATTAAGAAATAGATTAATAATTAGTCATCTATGATAATCATATTTATAGCCATGTTAGTTAAGTCTTCTAGGTGTACATAGATATATTTCAGATAGATAGGTAATCTTCAAACATTTCAAAGAACCACAGAATATGGCATTTAAAATGTTTTAAAAATTTAGACTTTTTGGACAGTGAGACATGTCTACTCCTGGCAGCACCGATTTACTTTGGAGAGGAGGATGGGCATCAAAGACACTCCATATGGAGTTTATCTTCACCTTGACAAAGATAGTCATTCAGGCAAGAAATGGCACCCAATGGCTCAAGTTTCCACCTTAAACCTGAGAAGGAATATAATGGTACCTGTTCTTGCCTGGACTGCTTGATCGACTGGACATGCAAGACCCATGAAAGGATGACCACTGAACTTTGCTTGACAAGATGGTTCCTGCTTCGCAGAGAAAACTGCCAGACATTCTGCAAGATTAAAAAAAAAAAAAATTGAAGAGACTCTAGCCCTGTGAGCTGAAGACAGATGCCCCAACTTTATAAAGGAACATTAGGTGACTGCTCAGGCTGTCAGCTGTCTCTGTCTACCCTGCAAGACTCCCAAAAGTTGCTTACATCCTTTTCCCATTTCTCAGGTAATATTATATCCTTCTGAGGTCTTTGATGTGGTTAAGACTAGATAGTTGTAATTTCCTCAGTTATGATAAAAGATAAGGTAGACATAAAACCTTAAACTCACAAATATAAGATAGATAGGATATCTTCTTTAATATTGTCACTGTAATTCTTGCTCGATAATTGTTTTGTTATATGTAATTTTACTATGTTAAAGTTAAAACCTTCCTTTTAAAAAAAGAAGAAAAGGGGAAGTGCTGTGGATATTGCTCTATATAAATAAAACACTGATTGGCCAGTGACCGGGCAGGAAGTATAGGCGGGACAAGGAGAGAGGAGAATTGGGGGAACAGGAGAAGGAGGGGGAGACACTGCTAGCCACTGCCAGGACAAGCAGCATGTAAAGATGCCGGTAAGCCATGAGCCATGTGGCAAGGTATAGATTTATAGAAATGGGTTAATTTGAGATATAAGAACAGTTAACAAGAGCCGGGCGGTGGTGGCACACGCCTTTAATCCCAGCACTCGGGAGGCAGAGCCAGGTGGATCTCTGTGTGTTCAAGGCCAGCCTGGGCTACCAAGTGAGCTCCAGGAAAGGCGCAAAGCTACACAGAGAAACCCTGTCTCGAAAAACCAAAAAAAAAAAAAAAAAAAAAAAAAAGAACAGTTAACAAAAAGCCTGCCACGTCCATACAGTTTATAAGTAATATAAGCGTCTGAGTGATTATTTTATATGTGGGTTGTGGGACTGCAGGTCTTGGTGGGACCTGGAGAGAAGCCCTCCAGCAACAGACATGTGCACTTGACAAATTAATTTCAGAAGTGAATTGCTACTGTACACTTTGTAAATCTGTTTACAGTGTCAGCAAATAGATACATGGTTTTTAGAATGCTAGGAAGAGGGCTGTAGAGATGGCTCAGAGGTTAAGAGCACTGCTTGTTCTTCCAAAGGTCCTGAGTTCAATTCCCAGCAACTACATGGTGGCTCACAATCATCTGTAATGAGATCTGATGCCCTCTTCTGGCTTGCAGGGATATGTGCAGACAGAACACTGTATACATAATAAATAAATAATTTTTTTTAAAAAGGAAAAGAAATTCCTTTCTAGCCATAGCATTAAGAAAAATGCTAGGAAGAAGCTGTGTAATGGGTGTTAGTTCACTGAGATTGAAATGCCCACACAACTATGTATAGAGGCACATGCATGTTGTGGAATATTATTTTTACTAGGCAAAGATTTGTTACATTTGTTTATGCTATGGACTATTATTTTATGTGAAGGTGTATTACATTTGTTTCTGCTGCCCTTGTTATCAATGTAGAGATGTGTTACTTTTGTTTGTACTGCATTTGCTTAATTATATAAAGATGTGTTGCATTTGTTTCACCTTGCCTGCCTAAGACACCTGATTGGTCTAATAAAAAGCTGAACTGCCAATTGCTAGGCAGAGAAAGGATAGTCAGGGCTTGTGGGCAGAGAGAATAAATAGAAGGAGAAATCTAGGCTTATAAAAAGGAAGAACAAAAGAAGAGAACAAGAGAAGAGAACAAGGAGGAAAGAGACATGTCTGGGGTCAGAAGCCAGGCATCTGCCAGCCAGACATGAGAAGCAGTGAAAGTAAGATATACAGGAAGAAAGGTAAAAAGCCCCAAGGCAGAAAGTAGATAAAAAGAAACAGGTTAATTTAAGTAAAAAGAGCTAGCCAGAAATCAGCTTAAGGTAGGCCTAGCATTCATAACTAATAAGAAGTCTCTATGTCATGATTTGGGAGCTGGCCCAAAAGAAAAAGAATGGTACACATGCATATAATCCTAGAACTTGTGAGCCTGAGGCATGAGAATCAAGAATTTAAGGATAACTTGGGCTATATAGTGTGAACTCGTCTCAGAAAGTCAAGAAATAGCCAATGAGGGGGCTCACATCTTTAATCCCAGAACTGGGGAGGCACAAGACAGGTAAATCTCTGGGAGTTCAATGAAATTCGGAATAACTTATTGAGTTCCAGGCCAGGCCAGCCATGGGTACATGGTGAGATCCTATCTTAAAAACAAAGCAAAAAGCAAAGCCAAGAAACAACAAAATGACTAAAACATAAAAAAAATTTCCACAAACCAACCCAAATAAATATATTTTTTTCCTAAAACATTCTCAAGCAGAATTTTCAGATTTTTTATTATTATTATTTTGGTTGAGAATTTGTGATTAGTAGGCTAATTCTCATCTTTAATGTAATCTTTAACCAGAATTCGGAATCCTTGTGAAGATATCATAAAAATGAACCTTTCAACAGACTCCTTTAGCTACACTAATACATTGGGGTAATACATTACCTATTCAAATGTTTTCTGGTTTATGAAATGAAACATGATCTATGTAAGGATCAATTTTTATTAATAAGAAAACTTCTTAATTTGAGCAATATGAGTTACTTATACCCTTTGTGTGAAGTAGTTTTCAACATAAAAATAAAACAAAGTGTGCTTTAGTTACATCCATCAGTGGCATAACCCATTTAAGTGTCAAAATTCTACAGTGCTCTAAAATCTATTTCTAGATGTCTCAACAGACCTATTTATCAGTCTGAAATAAGATATAATTATCACATTATCTCACTAGGTATGTGCTACATTTAACGATGCAAATCTTTCCTCATCATCCCAAATAAGCTCATAATTTATTCCTAAATATTGATTTCAGAGTTGTTTTTATAAATATGTAGAACAAATGTCATCAAGGTATATACTAACAAAAATTGAAGATTAATATTTACTTCTTTAAAGGTAAACCTTAACTATTTTATTCAATGTTTCATTCCTAAATTTCTTACACTAAAAATTTCACTGTTTTTCTGTCTCTATGTTTAGAGAAAAATACATTGCACACAATGATAATGAGGGTGCTTTCATGTATAATAAAAGAGGATGCTACAATATGCAGTGTTTACTTCAAGGAAAAGGCACAATTCCTTCTTCATGGGTTTTAAGTGACCCCTTTCCTTTTCTGAATTCTCCCTTATACTCCACAGAACTTAATCTTTTATTCTCTTTGGTAAATATACATATTTGGTGATATACCTGTCTCAAAAATGATGGCAGTGATATAATAATAGCAGACCACTTACTGATGAAGTGTTGCATTCTAGATTATTCACATGTATTTTCTGTGACTTTCAAGAAAGCACTGAAAGTTAAGAAAACAGACCCAGAGTTACTTAACAGAGGTTATAATACTGCACACATCTGAATTAAATTATTTCAGTTTCTCAAGTTTTTAAGACATTAAAATCCAAAGTCATACTTCAGATTATTAATGCCTTGCCTAAGTTTAGAGCATTTTAAAATCAGAGTTGGAATCTGAAAATCTGCATAAAACAGGGTTTAGGCTAAACATGAATATGGACAGAAGTCAGGAACTCAGAAGCTATTCCATAGCAATTTAAGATGTCATTTGAGATTATTTTATACTCCTGTATTTGTCATTGTTTGTAATTTCATATGCACATAAAGTGATTAGTTCTGTGTCCCTTGCCCTTGCCTTGTTTATTTGAATAATTATTGTGGTTTCGATCTGAATGTCCCTGAAAAGTTAATGTGCTGAAGGATTGATTGGCAGCTAGTGGTGCTATTTGGGGAGAGTCTTGATGCTTTAGAAAATAGTTAGCTGGAGAAAGTAGCTACATCCTGATGTCTGTCCTGGTCTCATCTCTGCATTCTTCTCAGCCTCTTGTTTGTCCCCAGATGTTGAAACACTTGCTGACCTCTACCCCCAGCCCTTTTTACCATTGTGCCTTGGCCAATCAGCCATGTACTGAACTTTTTAAAGTTACGAGCAAAATAAATTTTTCACTTCTTAGGTTGCTGTCTTGGGTATTTTGATTATGTTTATAAAAAAGTACCTGATAATAATCAATCATAATGTGGAATTAATATTTCTTATTGTTTATGCCTGTGTCAGTTAATGCATTTTGGAGTTCCTTGTTTTCTTTATTTAATTTCATTATATCATAACTGTTTATCATAGTAAAATATAAATATAAATCACTGGGAGGTTTAGAGATGGCTCAGAGATTAAGAGCACTGGTCACTCTTCCAGGGGATCCAATGCCTTCTTCTGGCATCTTTTGGAACCAAGTCTGCATTGTGTTGTACATACATCATGCAAAATGTACATATACATTAAATAAATAAAAATATAAACTACTTTTCATTTGATTATTTAAAATATACATATACTATGCTTTCATCAAGTAAACCAAAAATCCAATGTTTAAATAAAAATTAACTCCTAAAATCTCTTTAAATTTTTTCATAAGTCAAGAAATATTTAGAAATTATTGACATTTTCTTAAGCATTGTATGGGATGGAGATGCTGAAAGTGTTGATAAAAGGTAAGACATTAGCCTATTCTGGTGTGAAATTGTATGATCACTAGAAGGAGAAATTTATTAGAAAAATAATTCTGAAATAAATGCACAAAAAATGTGCTGTGTGAACACAGAGGGTTATTTTATTATCTTTACATGGGAAAGTAAGGCAATTCTTCCTGGGGGAGATGACATTTCATGTAGATCTACAGTCTGAATAGTACTCTCCACAAGGAAAAGAGGGTGTGTGCATATCTGGTCATCGATGAAAAAGTTAAGAGTGCTCAGATTTTCATGTATCATCTCATACATGGATTTACTGTAAATAGAAGCCTTAAAAGTGCTGGCTGACAGGGATGTTACTACAGCAATCCAAAGAATGATGATGCTGTTGGTGACATGCATGATTTTTCTAAAAATATGGTTTCTTTTGAATAAAATTATGAACAAATCAGATACAATTTTTCTGGATTTTTATTTTAGTTGTGGTTAGAAAAATTTACAAAGTGCTTAGTAACATAGGTGGGTTCTCAGCTCACATAATTGTAAATGGACTTATTAAGTAAATTAATATCTGGTATTATATTTGGAGGTCATATAAGATTCTTTTTTTGTAGTACACCAACCATTCCTGGCTCCCAACAACTAGGCACCTTCAGGTTGCTTTGTTTCATTAGTAATCATTGTACATACTATTTTCATGGATAACCTATTCCATAGACTATAGACATTGCATACAAGTATTGTAAGCTCTGTTTCAGACTGCTGAATTAAAACACATATCTCAATAAAATTATACATGTTATTTTTTTTGTTTCTAGTACATTAGAAATGTTATGTTTATTTTATATTTGATTGAATGTGCAACTCATGTCTACTATATGTGTGTTTTTGTCTTAAAGCATTCTATTGCTAAAAATGCTTGCAATCATCTGAGTCTTAGTAAGTTGTTATCTCTGTGTTGGTGGAGGTTTTGCCTCAGGACTGATGTCTGCTGGGTGATTAGGTGGTAGATGCTAAAGGTTGGGTGACTCCGCTATTTTCTTAAATAAGGCAATTAAAATCTGTTGCCTTAACAGACTTTTGTAAGATTTTTTTGTCAGGTATGGTGGCACACACCTGTAATCCCAGCACTTGAGAGGCTGAGGTAGGAGAGTTGCTTCAAGTTTGAGATACCCTGCAGTACAGAGTCATTACCTGTTTCAAGTACAGGAAACAAGAAAACATGAAAGGAAACAAGACATTATCAGAAAAGATTTCTCTGTAGAATGCAGTATATCGCTACTTTGTTACCCAAAGTAAAGCTCTAAAAATTGGAGTCCTGCTATCAATTGTTTATGTTGTAATCTAAATCCTTAGTTTTAATTTCAGTGATGTTCACAACCTTTCTATCAAGAGTAGATTCTGGGCCAGGCATGGAGGCATATGCTTTAATCTCAGAATTTGGGTGGCAGAAGCAGAGGGATCTCTGTGAGTTCCAAGACAGCTTGGTCTATATAGAGAGTTCCAGGACAGCCAATGCTACATAAAGAGACTTTGTCTCAAAATACAAAACAAAAAACATAAACACCAAGTAGATTCTACCTCAAGAAACCATATTTTGCTTAGAAAGAAATCCTCATTCCTACAGATTTTATCGCACTACCTCAGTATGTTAGTTTTTTTTTTTTCTAGACAGGGTTTCTCCATGTAGTTTTGGTGCCTGTCCTGGATCTCGCTTCTGTAGACCAGGCTGGCCTCAAACACACAGAGATCCACCTGGCTCTGCCTCCTGAGTGCTGGGATTAAAGGCATGCACCACCATTCCCGGCTCAGTATGTTAGTTTTAATTAAAAAATATTTGGTAATTCCAGTGTCTGCTCATTTTTCACATCTGTCTGTCTTTAGTTTGTTTTTAGGTAGTAGTATATTTTAATTGGGATACATTCATTGACATGGTACTGGTTTTCATAAGGATATTTTCATTCAAGTATACAGCACATCTTGAACATGATTTTTCCCTGGTTTGCTGTTTGTTGCTGTGATAAAACACTGACCAAAATGTCTTGGAGGGGAAATAATTTATTTTGGTTATACTACAAATCACAGTCATGGAGTGTTGTAAGGGCTGGAACTGAAGCAGGAACATAGAAGCAGAAACTGAAGCAAGACTCCTCACTGGCTTGCTCCCCATAGCTTGTTCAGCTTCTTTCTTACATAACCCAGGACTGCCTCTCCCGTGGTAACATCCACTGTTCTTCTTCTTGAACAACTCTTATCTTGTGTCAAAGTTGACAGAAACTTCATAGAACAAGCCCCATACTCCCTTCCCTCTCATTTATCCCTACTCCTATCTCCAGTTAGTGTCCAATGGTCTCCTCAACAGTTTAATACACTATTTTTCTTAGTTTTATATGTCCCACAATTTTTTACTGAATGCTGGATCTCTACTGTAAGACATCAGAAAATTATGTAAGCATTCTTTTTCATTGGGAATGGATGCACCCTTTCATTAAGACCCTTTGTGAATATTCATTTCAAGCTACGTAGCTGGCCTCTGGTGTCCTCTCTCCTTTTCTTGCTCCTCCCTCTTCTCCTTTTTCCTTCTATTTATTTCTTCTACCTGGCAGCCCTGCCTATTTCTCTCTCTTGCCTAGCTATTGGTCATTCAGTTCTTCATCAGTTATTTATCAGGTATTTTAGACAGGCAAATTGACACAGCTTCACATATTTAAACAAATGCATCATAAAAGAATGCAACACATCTTTGCATCATTAAACAAATGTTCCACAGCATAAACAAATGTAACTGTCTTAAACTAATATTAAACTAATATTCCACAAAAGATTTATTTTTTATTTTTAAAGAGTTATTTGTATCTCCTGGGAGACCTGCTCCCACTTTTCCCTAGGGTTCTCTTGAGGAGAGAGGGACAAGAAATATTTAAATAGAAAGATAGTGTGGAGATTGAGACAGACAGAAACACAGGATAGCTTTGGGAGGACCTGGATCAATATCCACAACTCCCTTCTGTCTCTTCAAAGGACTTTTTATAGGAATGCCAAGGGGCAGGGCAAAAGGCCTCCCCCAGCACAGCCAAGTGCAGACCAAACACCTGGTAACCATACTTGTAAAGCCATTCCTTAATGCAGCTCTGCTGGGTAAAGCAAGCTCATTTCTCACTAGGAAACCTCTGTAGGCCTCCACAATGTCACTTTAAATCATGTTTCTGTATGTATCTCTGTGTAGCTATGTTAATATAGTGCAGGTGTCTGTAGAGGCCAGAGCCATTGGATCCCCCAGAGCTGGAGTTACAAGTGATTGTTAGCTACCTGATGTGGGTGCTGGGAACCAAACTCTAGTCCTCTTTAAGAGCAGTATATGCTCTTAAAATCGGAGCAATCTCTGTAGCCCAACATAGAGATTGATCTCCATATTTCTGTCCATACTATGAAAGTAGAATAATTAGTCTACTTTAATAAGAATTATTAAAGCTAGAGTGGAGGAGGAAGGACAATTTTTGTGCTATACTCAGACTCACTTAGGTCCCATTTATCCTAGTTCAGGGATGGAAGTTTTAATGATCCTATGTACTTCTCCTTTATCACCAAAACTCTCTGAGTCTTTGATTGGTCATGTTTGAGTTTTTTCTTTTACCCTACACATAAGAATATGTCTAAAATCTTGGTCTTACGACTATTTTCTGCATCTTCTCCTGTTGTCAAAGAATATTCTTTTATTTTCCTTCCTGAAATGACTCACAGTTTTACACTAAGATGATAAGGTTTCTGTTTTCTCTCCTAGTGGAATACGGCCTTTCATTTTTTTCATAAGAGATGCTGGCAGTGGTAGAATTTTATAGCTTTTCTGTAATATAAATCACTCTTCTTATGCAGGCATGTAGCACAAAGGGCATTTTTCTGAACTAGTATTCTAGCCCTAAACTTTATCCAAAATATCTGCTAGAGGTTAAGAAAGCAACTTCAAGCAGATGTGAATTCCTACTGTGTCTGTGACTTTACTGGTTTTATGCTGTCATAGTTCTTTTATGTGATCTTAAATTTTAAAAATGTATCCTTTTTTTTCTCACTTGTATGGTACCCAATATTTCTTCTTCCTATAGTCTTGTCATAGAAGAGTCAATTCTTACAGCACATCATTTATTCTGATGCCTTATTTTTCTTTGATATCAAGTATTTGCTTGCCCTGCAGTACCAGTTCTGTGGTAGATTTGAGAAAGTTATGATTTTGTGTTTTGTTGGGACGTTTCCTGTTGTAAGCAATGGATATTTCATTTTTCTACATCTCAAATAGAAGTAACTTCCAAAGAATCAGACTTTCTCTCAGTTCTCAGATTATTTTGGTGATGGAACTTGAAGACACTGTGGTGATGTTTGTAGAAGAGTTGCCTCATTCATACTAAAACAACATATTTTTATGATGAATTACAATAACAATTATTAATGAATTGATTCAGTTTCATGAACATATTTTAGATTTCAGTAGTGATGCTAGATATCTTTAAATCTAAATATAGAACAACCTTGAAAATGAATTTATATTTCTCTTTTTTTGTTATTAGAGGGCCCAACTTTATTATGTGATAGAAGTAAGATTTCAACCCTCATCTTCTAAACTTCAAAATGCATCCTAATATTATTGAATTTTTATTGCAAAATACACTTAGATTTCTGTTTAATACTACTCTTTTTCTTGAATAGGCAATGATATAGGAAATGAGGATGTCATTGGAGGGAATGTGAGCAAATATGTGGTGCTTCCAAATGGATACTCAGGACAACCCAAGAAAGGACATCTTACCTTTGATGCTTGTTTTGAAAGTGGTAAGTATATTAAAAACATTTATCTTTGAGTTTGTCTGAGGAGGCTGCTTTTTCGTAATCTAACCTAGTCTTAGCATTTATTGTGATTCAGTCCACTTAGTTTTTCACCATAATGGAACACATTTTTGGAAAAAAGTTAATTACGAAGGAATTAGCATTAACTTGGAAATACTGGATTTTCAGTGCTCTGTATTATTAAATACGTAATGATGATATTGCTGTTTTGAAATAGAACTGGAATTATTTGGCAGTATTATACATTTTTATTCTTTGAATGTCTCCTCTATACTACATAAGTCTAAGACATTCTCAGAACTTAGTCTTTTGGAGAAAGGTTTCTTTGTACTTTTTTAAACAATTACTAATTGATGATAGTATAAAATGTCTCTAATTATTACCAAAGTATGTTTTCGTATAAACTAAAAGTAAAAATGATCATTACCATTAGAAAACATTTATACACAAAGAACAGAAGTAATAATTTCTCATAATTCAAAGATGTGTGAGTTAACTTGGAGATACTGGATATTTAATTGTCTTTATAATTAAATATATAATAAATGGTATTGCTATTTTGGAATAAAACTGGCACTATTTAGCAATGTCCTAATTTTTTTCTTTGAATGTCTATTCTGAATGGGTGATCAAGATTTGATTGCATATTCCCATTTAATAGGAGCTGGCTCTTCCTAGCTTTCTATGTCTTCTACTTAATCTTCTGAATAATGCATAGTAGATACTCAGAATATTCTGAAATATTAACAAGAAATGTAAACATAATTGTATTTCCAAGTAATTGTTAATTTCCTTTAGAGGTGTGTGTGTGTGTGTGTTTTTGTGTGTGTATGTGTGTGTCTGTCTCTCTGAAGAGATAGCCCAATGTCAATTATATGACAGTTCTTTGTACCCTGAAGGTTTTTGATAGCAAACAAATGGAAATTTTCTTTTACGAAGTAGTTTTTATTTTATAAGTCCACATTATCTTTTCTTGATATGGCTGATGTATGAGACATCATAAATAGAATAGATTAAATGAGAAAAAGTCATTGTCTTTTGGCTTTGCAGGACAGAAGTCTGAGATCAAGAGTTGTTTCCTTCATATGTTATGTGAAATCATGTGCTCAATGATTTTCTTCTAGCTTCTGATGATTTGTTACTAAATTTTTTATTCGCTGGCTTGCAGAAACACCCTGATTTTGGCTTTCATCTTGATATGGTATTTTCTATGTTTGTGTGTATCTCTAATTTCCACTTGATGCCAATCATATTGTATTATGTATACTTAAATGATTTCAAACTTGAGTACTTATACAAAGCCTTAACTTCTAGTAAAGTCATATTCTAAGATACTAGGGATAAAGGTTTCAATATATATAATTTTTGAGGGGACACAACTAAATGTTCACTCAGTATTGCAATGCTGTTCTTTTTTTGGCATATTTGAATACTGTCTACATAAATAGGAACAGTATTTTCTTTATTTTTCAAGCTTGTAATTCTGCCTTTTCTGGTATCTACTTGTTTCCTAAAAAGTACCTTTTATTACTTTTACCTTAGTCAAGGATCCAAAGGCCCTTTATAATAACACCAATATTGCAAAAGTAGAGATTTCCCTTATTTTACTGATTGGATGTTTTGATTTAGTTAACACCTGATAAAATAAATATTCCTTTTAAAGAATGTCTTTTCCTTGGGCACAATCCAGATTTTCATACCTTATCAGAAGGTTCAGTGTAAGAAATTTCCCAACCTGAGAACATAATTGCTGAATTATTAATACTTGTTTTAAAACATGTAGATAATTGGTGATATCACTTACATCTGTTGTAATATCCAGAAACACCCTCTCAGACATGTTTAATCTGAGAGTCACTTGTTCCAATTTGGTTAACACATAAGGTTAACTGTCATAGGAGAAATAGCAGACCAAGCCCTTTATTTGTATGTGTACATAAATACATGGCATACAGTCTTAGGAATCTTATGTAAACTGACAAAAATGCAGTTGTGGATTTTCTGGGGTCCACTATGAGATCGATAAACTATGTAATAAAAACATAGAGTAAGTCTTCCTAATGGGCTTCCTGAAATGTGAACAGCATTGCAATAATTTATTCCATGATTTGTAACATCTTTCCAATAGGCTGAGTGATGTTAACCATTTATTGGTGAACACAATCCGATAGCCATTTCAAATAATTCGTTTGACATACATAGATTTCATATGATATAGTTCAATTCACAGATTTATTCTAGGGTATTTAACACAGGATGTAAGATTATTTTTTCCTTTGGTCGTGTCTTGTAGTTTGCTAAGTTTTTATGCTGTAAACTTACTCCCAGGTTTGTCCAGTCTTGTGGCATTGTGACACAGTGTTTTCATCTATAAAGTTCACTCTTGAGAACTAGAACTAGTAGGGTCTTTAAAGTAAATAATGATGCAGCCTACAAATAGAGATACTTTAACTTCTTCCTTTCCTATTTGTATCCATTTTCTCTTCTCTAATTGCTATAAGACTTTGAACATTATATGAAATATGATTAGGAAGAATAAAACTTGTCCCTGATTTTAGAAGAAATTCTCTGTTCTACATTTAATGTTAGCTATAGATTTGTATATATAGCCTTTATTATTTTGAGGTATGTTCCATCTATTTATAAAGTCTACATAACTGTAATCATGAAGACATGTTGGACTTTATTAAGTACCTTCACAATATCAATTGAAACAATATGTGACTTAGGTCCTTAAATTGATTTATATGGTGTATTACATTTTTGATTTGCCTTCCTGGGATGAAGCCTATTTGGTTTTAATGTATAATCCACTTTTTCTAATTTTATTTTTGAGGTTTTTATAAAATTACAACATTTTACCCTTCCTATTCCTCCCTCAACAACTTCCCATATACTCCTCCTTACTCTCTTTCAATGTCATGGCCTCTTTTTTCATTATTACTGCATGCATATATGTACAGCCATGTATATATTTCTAAGTATAGCCTGTTTAGACTATATAACATTGTTTGTCTCTATGTTTTCAGGGCTGACCATTTGGCACTGGGTAACTTATTAAGATCATTTTCATTCAGTTACATCTCCACCAGCTTTCCTTCTTTTACTGCCTAAGCTTGGCTGTACTGAAACCTGCTCTGTAGATGAGGCTGGCCTCAAACTCAAAGATCTGCTTGCTTCTGCCTTCTCAGTGCTAGGATTAAAGGTATGTACCACCACCTAGCTCTAAGCTTTTCTTTAGTTCCTTTCCACAAGTTAGAAACTTAGCTGAGTGGGATCTTACCATAAGGTCACCACTCCCTTTATTTATCTCCTTGAACACAAGATTTAGCCTCATTCCACTTCTGGTGCTTTTTATCCTCAAATTTTACTTTTGTAATTTACCCTGCTCAGCTTGCTCCTTTTCATTATAAATCTTCATTGGAGTTACCATTAATAACTACATGACAGAGTCTGTATGAGGCTGTTTTGAGATTTCTTCTGCCAACAGACTTAATCTGAAACTATTCACTTCAGTCTCAGGCAGACTATTCATACAAGGGTAAAAGACAACCACTTTCTTTACCAAAATGTCACAAGAAAGATCTCTAGGCAATATACTAAAATTCTCCTCTCAACCTGTTGAATGAGCTTCCTCTAGTTCAAATAACTCTTAGCACCATGTTCCTAATAGTATGGCCCATTAAGCAGTGCTTAAAGCATTCCACTGCTTTCCAAACCCAAGATACCAAAGTCCAAATTCCTCCAAACAAACACATGGTCAGGCTATCACAGCAATACCTCCGTCCCTGGTACCAACTTCTGTCTTCGTTTTGTTTCTATTGCTGTGAAGAGACATCATAACCACAGCAACTCTTATAAAGGAAAACATTGAGGTGGCAGCTTACAGTTTCAGATATATAGTCCATTATCACATTGTGGGGAGCATGGCAGCACACAGGCAGACATGGTGCTGGAGCAAGAGTGCTACATCTTGCAGGCAACAGGAAGTCAACTGACTGTCATAGTGAGGGAAGCTTGAGCATAATAGACCTCAAAGCCCATCCCCACAATGACACACTTCCTCCAACAAGGCCACGCCTCCAAATAGTGCCACTTCCTTTGGGGGCCATTTTCTTTCAATCCACCACAACCACATGGAAACCTACCTTATGTGCTCCCACCTTTCCCGTGTTGCCTCTAGTTCTTTGTGTAGGGTTGAGGCCTTGTAGGCTTTCCCCTGTACATTTAGGTATGTGCATCAGTGTTGTCCTGGTTTAGCTTGTATTTTGGTAGTAATTATGGTGAGACTTTATGGGTGTGACTTTTGATAATAGGAGACACAATCTCATAGCAAACTTCCTTATATTCTGGCTATTACAATATCTTCCTAATATTCTGCTCCTCTTACATAATGTTCCCCGAGTCTTAGGTGCAGGAGTATTTTTGTGGATGTATCCACTAGGACTCTGATTTTATTGATTTTGGTTTTTCTGTAGTGGTCTCTTTTGAAAAGAAAACTTTCCTTGATGAGGGGGTGATGGCTACACTTATTTGTGTGTATGAGGTCAGATGTTTATAGATTGTTGTTAAGGATAATGTGTGTTTGGTAAATTAGTGGTTGTAAGTTCTCCTCCAATAACCATGACTTCACTAGCACTGGGTAGCTATCTAGGTTTACAGTATTAGGCATTTCCCTTTTGCTGCCCAATCTTTTTAATGTCCTGAATTCTGTTTGCAAGTATTTTGTTGAGAATTTTTGCCTCTATGTTCATCAAAGAAGTTCAGCTGGGAGAACTGGTGAGACTTGCTCTATATTATCAAATGGGTTGCTGAAGTGATCCTGTCTTGGCTATGGGACTACCAGATCATGACTAGAACTGGACACTCAGCACCAAGATGGCCAGATAAAGTCAAAACCTTCATCACCATTTAGTTTCTGTGTACCTACTAGAGATTGGATACAAAGGTCTGACCTATTGAAGTCTATCTACACTCTAGGGGTTGTGGTTAGATCTACAGGCCCAAGTAATCTCTGGAACCATACACTATAGAACTCCAGTTCCTCCAGTGACTACTAGAACCTCAGATATAATAACTTCAAACTCACAATGACCTCAATGACTGCTGGAACCAAAGCTACAGTCTTCAAGAGACTCTGTGATCACTGTAGCCAAAACTTGGCCTCTTCACTGACCTCTGAGGTCATTAGACTGTAATTTTGGTTTCATGGTTCTTTCTGGTCCTACATAAGCCAGAGGCTTGGTTGCCCACTACTCTCTGGTCCTGAGAAGCTGGAAGCCTGGTTGTCTGGCTCTCAGGTCCTGAGGTATGGAAATCAGTATGGAGGTTCTTCAAAAAAATAGAAATGGAACTACATATGACCCAGCTATACAACTCCTGTGTATGTACCCAAAGGAGTCTATATCCAGTTATAAAGATATTTGTTCATCCATGTTCATTGCTATTCAGTTAACAATATATAGGAAATGGAAACATCCTGGATCCCCATTAACTGATAAGTGGATAAAGAAAATGTGGTCCACATACACTATGGAATTTCCTTCAGATATTAAGAAAAATGAAAACTTCAAGTACTGAAGTCCTATTCAGGAATTTGTTTCCTGTGCCTGTAAGTTGAAGTATTTTATTTCATTTTTCCTCTAGCAGATTTATTGTATCAGGTCTCCATTTTGTATAATGTTGATTTCTAGGAGTGTTGTGTTTTCCAGCAATTATTTACCTCAATATGTAGTTACATACTTGTTTTGTCTCTTTTTTGTGAAGGAATATGTGTGTTCTGGGTACCTATCTTCAGTCCCTTTACCTTGTTGTTCTGCTTACTTTGACGTTTTGATAGACATATACATTGTGAAATGATTGACACATTCAAACTTATATACCCATTTCTTCACAGAAATACCTGTTTTCTTAGAACATTGAAATTCTATTCATTCACAAAAGTTCAAATATACAATTAAGTTTTTTTTATTAGTGAAAGGTAATGTAGTGTGGAGTAATTTACCTTTAACAGTAGTGTAGATGATCTTTTTTTCCCCATAAAAGAGATATGGTCTTCAGTGACTATTTTGTTATTTGAAAATAGAACCTTTATGATGCATTCTAGATAGTTGTGTGGGAGTATATTTCAATTATTGTTGTCATTATATTGAAAGAGAAGCTAGAGATACACATGTATATGAGTAAAGTGACCCAGTGAAGGTGGAGACAGAAAATTGATCAATGCCAAGGGATTATAAGGATTCTTGACACCTATATTGCAGGTAGAATGGATTTATTACAGGATGTAAGAAAATCCATTATCTGACTATATTCTCCAAGGGGGCCCAGAGGAGTTTTCTTTTACAACAGCAAAATAAAAGATATACCAGTAGAGTAGACACCAGTATCATTGAGAAATTCATGGTTGTCTGATATAGATATATAGGAGGATATGGAGATGATAAGATGAATGGGTAGATTAATGAACCTACTTTTAAAGAACAACTTGTTGAAAATGTTTTACATTGGTATAGATTTTAGTTCATGTTTAAAATGTTTTACATTGGTATAGATTTTAGTTTATGTTTAAAATGTTTTACATTGGTATAAATTTTAGTTTATTGATACAAACTTGAAGTTAATTTTGTTACACTGTATATATATATTTCTATTCTTGTTTGAGGTATTATGTTTATGTAACTCATTTAAAATTGTACTGGATAATTAAAAATAGATTAATAATTAGTCATCTATGATAATCATATCTGTAGCCATGTTAGTTAAGTCTTCTAGGTATACATAGATATATTTCAGATAGATAGGTAATCTTCACACACTTCATAGACCTAAAGAATATGGCATTTAAATAACTTAAAATTCTGTTGACGTGAGACACAATTGCTCCTGGCTGCAGCAACTGATCCCGAGAGAATGTTGGGCTTCTAAGACATTTCCATTTGGAAGTTTGTCTTCTTGGCACAAAATGGCCTACTGGGCAAAGAACTGCCCTTGCCTTGACGGCTGACAGTACAAATATAATGCTGTCCTTTCTGGACAAGCGGGACACAAGGAAAGCAACCACTGTACTCTGCCAAGACAGGGTTAGATGGTCTTTCAGAATTCCTGCTTCTGAAAATGGTCTGTCATATACTCTAGGCCTGTAGCCAATTTGAATACACCAACAATGCTGAAAAACATTAGGTGACTGTCCAGGCTGCCAGCTGTCTTGGTCTACTCTTGCAAGATTCCCGAAAGTTGCTTGCATCCATCTACCATTTCTCAGGTACCATTATGTTCCTTCTCAGGTCTTTGATGTGGTTGAAAACTAGATAGTTGTAATTTCCTCAGTTATGATAAAAGATAAGTTAGATATAAAACCTTAAACTCACAAATATAATATAGATAGGACATCTTCTTTAATATTGTAACTATATTGAAAATTCTTGCTTGGTAATTGTCTTGTTATATGTAATTTTACCATGTTAAAGTTAAAACTTTCCTTTTTAAAAAAAGAAAAAAAAGGGAAGTGCTGTGGATATTGCTCTATATAAATAAAACACTGATGGCCAGTGACCAGGCAGGAAGTAGGTTGCCAGGCAGGAAGTAGGTGGGACAAGGAGAGAGGAGAATTCTGGGAAGTGGAAGGCTGAGGGGGGAGACACTGTAGCCACCACCAGGACAAGCAGCATGTAAAGACTCTGGTAAGCCACCAGCCACGTGGCAAGGTATAGATTTATAAAAATGGGTTAATTTAAGATAAAAGAACAGTTAGCAAGAAGCCTGCCACTGCCATACAGTTTATAAGTGATATAAGTGTCTGAGTGATTATTTTATAAGTGGATTGTGGGACTGTGGGGCTTGGGGAACCTGGAGAGAAGCCCTCCAGCAACAGTTGTCTATCTTTTTCAGACTAAAGCTGGCAATAATAGTTCTCAATGAAACCTAGTTCTGGGTTCCAAGCATCAAAAGATAAAATAGGATTCATGTGAGCATTATTATTTTTATGATATTCTTTTATTTTCATTAAGAAAATTTTAAATTCATTTTACATACCAATCACAGATTCCCCTTCTTCCCTCCTCCTGCCCCTCCAGCCTCTCCCCCATTTCCTCCTAATGTGATGTGTTGTAAACTATCCAATGAACCATCATAGTAGAGAGTTCAAATAGACACAGATGCCTTAGCTAGTACATTATTTAGTTCATATCAGTGATCCCCTATCACGTTATGCTTCTATCCCAGTCTAGTACCTTCAGAATTTATTTACTATTATATATTACCTTTGCTTCTAGTGTTACAAATTGGTCAGATCCTACAGACTATTCTGGTAGAATTTTGAAAAACTTGAGTATTTTGAGCGATTTCCTTATGTAGTAGTATCTTGCCTAGCATATTCCAAAACCTGACTCAAATTAATGGCGTAAAAGTATTTCAGTTACTATTTCTGAATAACACACTACTCAATAGAATAATGACTTTTGGGGCTAGAGAGATGGCTCTTCAATTAAGAGCACTGGGTGCTTTTCCAGAGGACCAGGATTTAATTCCCTGCACCCACATAATGGATCATAACCTTTTGTAATTTCATCTTCAGAGGATCTCATGCCTTCTTCTGCCCTTCTTAGGCACCATGCACATATGTGGTGCACAGACATGCATAAAGGCAAAACATCCATGCATGTAGAATAAAATAATAAACATTTAAAAAGAAAATAGTGTAATAAAATCATAATTTTATTATGCTATTAAGTTTGGTGCATCTGGTGTTCAGGAGGAGCATAGTAGAAGATATCTTTTGTTGTGGAATATTACTTTAACTTTGTAAAAGTGTGTTATTTTTTTATGCTGCATTTGTTTGACTATGTAAAGATGTATTATATTTGTTTATGCTGCATTTGTTTAATTATGTAAAGATGTGTTACATTTGTTTCACTTTGCCTGCCTAAGGCACCTGATTGGTCTAATAAAAAGCTGAATGACCAATAGCTAGGCAGTGAGTGATAGATGGGGCTGGCAAGAAGAAAGAATAAGTAGTAGGAGGAATCAATCTAGGCTCTGGAAAGAGCAAGATGAGAGAATGAAAGAGAAAAAGAGGGAGATGCCTAGGGCCAGCCAGGCAGCTGCTAGACAGACAGACATGGAGTAAGACATACAGAAGGAAAGAAAGGTTAAAAATCCCTGAGGCAAAATGTAGATGAAGAGAAACAGGTTAATTTAAGTTATAAGAGCTAGTGAGACAGGCATAAGATAAGGCCAAGCATTCATGACCAATAATAAGTTTCTGTGTCATGATTTGGGAAATTTTTAGAACTTTGTAGACTTTTGTTAATTATGAAACTGTAGAGCAATTATTTGATTCTTTTCTTTGTTTCTGACCCATGGCCAGAACACTGAACTTCTAATAGCAGAGATTTCATTTGTTTGTTAGACTACAGACTTCCTTAATGAATTATGTGTAAATGCATACAGTTATAAGTCTACTTGTATGTTTTATTTTCTATTTGCTCTGTCTCCTCTTTGAGGAAGAAGTAATGCATATTATTCCCAAACAACTTTTCTCTAAGAATGATTTCATTTTCTATTTCTGAACCTAAAATTCTTAGAAAAAACAGGTAAATGTGAATTGTATTTAATTTAACCCCACTTATACACATGTTCAAATATTCTCTTTGAATAATCTGAGACACTGCTTTAAAGGGGACTCCAAGTACACAAAATCCCCTGCCTATGCACTACTATTAAGATAATAGCAAGGAAGGGAACACATCTATAGTACAGGCAGCATAAGCAGAGAGGGGAATTCTGGGAGGTGGAAGGCTGAATCAGGAGTTGCCAGACAGACATAGAGGAAGCAAGATGTGAAGGCACAACTGAGAAAAGGTACCAAGGCACGTGGCTAAACATAAAAAAGAATTATGGGTTAACTTAAATGTAAGAGCTAGTCAGTGGTAGGCCTGAGCTAATAGCTGAAGAGTTTTAATTAATATAAGCCTCTGTGTGTTTACTTGGGTCCAAGTGGCTGCATGACTGGCGGGTGAGAGAGATTTGTCCTGACCATAGGCTAAGTGGCACACAGGAAAACTTCAGCTACACACATCTTTTGAATAAATATGATTGGTTGAGTTTGCTTGTAGCCCACTTCTTTCCATAAGTATTTAAGTAGTATATGGATAATAATAGTATATATGATAAAGTCTAGGCACAACTTTTCAAGATGATAATTTTCAATTATAATTAGCTTTTTATTATCTTTTATTGTTTTTCTCACTTTCAAATAGGTTTTAAAAATCACATTAATTAGTAAAACTATGATGTTGCCCTTGCTTTTGTTCTTCATGTTCCATAAAATAGTCACACTTCGATAATGAACTTTAATTTTCATTTTTTAAAAACTTTAATTAACAAATCCTTATAAAATATGGGTGGTTGCAGTTTTTAGTTGACTAGAGATCAGAAGATATGGGAACATCTTATGCTTATTATTAACATGTTTGAAATTAGTTCTAGTCTATACACTTGGACCAGATCCTGAAAATTACATTTCCCAGGTTCTCATGTTAGTTCACTTCTGACTAGGTTCAGCTAATGAGAGGTTTTCACAAAGACTGAAGGTCATGGAGAAGGAAGAAGGCTGGATATTTCTTTCTTTCTTTTTTTTCATAAAATCTACTTTGATCATATTCTTTTCCCTCTGCAACTCCTGTCAGATCTTTTCTTCCTCCTTACCTACACAACTCCATATTCCTTCTCCTTCTTTCTCTCTAAAACAGAAGAAAGCAAAAGATGAAAATCAAATCAAAACAAACAAAAACAAAATACTAGTAAGACTGGAGAGAGAGAGAGAGAGAGAGAGAGAGAGAGAGAGAGAGAGAGAGAGAGAGAGAGAGAGAAATAAAAGCAAAGCAAAGCAAATGAAAACTAAATTAAAAACCACCATCACCACCCCACACCACCACCACCACCACCCATGGAGGCTAAATAGTCTGTGGCTTAGATCCTGCTCTAGAGTCTAGTTGACATACCCAGTATCACTCCATTAGAGAATATCTGTTTTTTTTTTTTTTCCTTTCCCAGCATATAACAAATGTAAATAGCTTCTTGGTTAGGGGTGTCCACTACCTCTTCTAAATTTCTTTCTGTCACAGCCTCTGTGAGTTCATGTGTATTAGTTCTGTTGTGTCTGGAAGATACTGTTTTCTCTGAGGTATCTACCACTTCTGGCTTTTAAATTTTTCTGCTTGCTCTTCCACATAGATTCTTGAGCCCTGATGGGAGGGGTTGTAAAGACATCTCATTTAAGACTGAGTACTCCAAGTCACTCTCTACACATTGTCCAGTTGTGTTTCTCTTGTTAATTACCATCTATTGAAAGAAGAATCTTCTCCTATGAGGGGTGAGTGGTGCACTGATCTATATATAACAATATGTCATGAAGAGTCCTTTTGTTGCTGTGTTCCTTTAGCAGGATAATAGTGGTAGGTTTTCCCTGAGTGCCCATGACCTATCTATTCTCAGGTTCTTGGCCACTTTAGCAGTGTCAGGTAGGGATGCAACTCCCATGGAGTGGGCAGGCCTTAAATCCAATGTCAAAAGTAAGTGGTTACTGTGGTAACATCTGTGCTACTATTGCACCAGTGTATCCTACAGTCAAGTCTCTGTTGTAGGTCACAGGGATTGTAACTGGGTGATACTGACAATTGCTCTTCTCCTGTGGTGGTGTGCATTGTACCTTCCAGCACCATGAATACTGGTCAGTTGTGGGTAAAGCATCTATTTTGGTACTAGCTTAATTTCTCCATGTTCAACAACATCTAATTGTGGAGAATAACCAATAACCTTGTCAGTAGCATATGACTCTTTGGGGGGGATTGATAAATAACTCATCAAAGGTATATCCCATTTTTGGGACTAGAAGTTTTATTTGTTGGCATTCTAACTGGGACGCTGTCTCCCCTATTATAAGGTGACTCCATTTAAACTCTTCATATATGTATATATTTTAGTATACATCTAGAATAGAAAGTTTCCATTTGGTATTTCAATAGGCCTTTAATGTCTCGCCCCATACTCTCTCCTTTACACTGTTCTCCCATCCCTGACCATATTTAATCCTCCTCTTCTAGTTTCTTCTTCATCTCTTTATAACAGTATTCTATTTCTCCTTGATTGAAGCACAAATATGGAGTACATAAAAGTTTGCATTCACATATAAAAGAAAACATACAATATTTGTCTTTTTGATTCTGGGATACATCACTTAGGATGATTATTTATAGTTTCTTTTACTTGCACATTTCATAATTTCATTGTATCATTTTAATGTATCATTTTAATTTTAATGTTCATCAACTGATGGACAACTAGGCTGTTTCCAATTTCTGCCTATTATGAGTAAAGCAGAAATGTACATGGACAAGCACATATCTTTGTAGTAAGATATAGAGTACTTGGGGTATGTGTCTAAGAGTGGTGCTGCATATTGTTGTAGATCAATATTCAACTTTTTGTGGAATCTGCACGCCAGTGGCTCTACCAGTTTTCACTCCCACCACCAATGAATAAGTTCCCCTTTCTTACATCCTTGCCAGCATGTGCTATTATTTGTTTTATTGATCTTGGCCATTCTGAATTGGTAAGATGACATACCAAAGTAGTAATAATTGGTATTTCCATATGGCTAAAGATGTTGAACATTTAAAAGAAATATTTCTCAGCCATTTATCTGTGTTTCATCCTTTGAGAACTCTCTGTTTACATTTTAAATTGGGTTATTTTCTTGATATTTGGTTTATTTTTAGTTCTTTATATATTCTAGATGTTAACCCTCTATCAAATGTATAGTTGATGTTTGAGATAGGGTTTCTTCATGTAGTTTTGGTACCTGTCCTGGATCTCACTCTTGTAGAGTTAAAGCTATGGATTTATCTCTTGTAGAGATAAAGTTATGGTTTTATTCTTCTGCATCAGCTATCGAGTTGACCAGCTCCATTTGTTGAAGATGCTGTCTTTTCTCCAGTCTTTATTTTTGGCTTCTTTGTGTCCATATGTGTGTGGAATTATGTCTGTGTCCTCTATTCTATTCCATTGATCAATGTGTCTGTTTTTATGCTAATACTATGTTATTTTTATTACATTAGCTTTGTAATACAACTTGAAATCTAGGCTTGTAGTACCTCTAGCTGTTCTATTATTACTATCCAGGATTGTTTTTAACTGTTGTGTGGTGGGGGGTGGGGGGGAGTGTATGCGCGTGCGCGCGTGTGCGCGCATGTGTGTGTGTGTGTGTGTATGTGTTTCCATATGAAATTGAAGACTTTTTTTTTCAATTTCTGGGAAGAATTGTTAGAAATTCAATGGGGAATGCATTGAATCTGTAGGTTGCTTTTGGTAAAATGGCCATTTTGACAGTAGTAATTCTTCTACTTTATCTCCAGTAATGACCATATGTATTTGCTAGAGAAATCCCTTTGGCTGCTATCAATGTTGTTTTCTTTTCTTTTCTAACATAATATTTTTAATGATTATTTGGGAATTTCACATCATGTGCCCGATCACATTCACTTTCCAGCCCACCCAGGTTTGCCCTCCTCCCCATGACCTCCCTCCCCACAAAAAAGAAGAAGACAAACAACCTACCCCCAAATCACAAATCCAGTTTGTGTTAACTATATATTCCCTGGAGCATGGTCAAACTCCCAGTGGCCAGCCCCTTGTCCTTTTCTACTTGCACCCTTGCCAGAAGTCGTCAACTCTGGAGAGATATACTTCATCATCATCATCACCACCACCATCATCACCGTCATCATCTCCATCATTATTATTTTTATTATTATTTTGGCTTTTTTGAGAATGGGTTTCTTTGTGTAGTCCTGGCTGTCCTGGAATTAGCTTTGTAGCCAGGCTGGTCTCAAACTCACAGAGATCTACTTGTCTCTGCCTTCCGAGTACTGGAATTAAAGGCATGAGCCACAACCCCTGGCCTTCTTACTTCAATTTTTAAGAGTTATCTTTGATGGCTTTCTGTGTAGTCTGTTACTTTTTTGGGGGTTGGGTGGGAGTGAGATGGGTGTAGGGGTTGTCCCAGAAGTCTTCTAAGTTCCTCTTTCTTAACTGTGAGTCTGCAGTCATCGATACCACTGCAAAAGTAGCTTCCTTGCCCTTTATAGATAGCGGGAGCAAGGATCATGGACATCCACATAGTCTTAGGCATCAGCACCTGGCACAGACCTCAACATGATCTCTGGTGGCAGTACAGACCACATCGGAAATCAACATGGCTCTTTGCCATGGCATGGACCATGGACACCATCATAGCCTTCCCATCAGCACAGGCCAAGGACATCAACATGATCTCTGAGACAACATGGGCCATGGACATCAATATGGTTCCAGGCAGTAGCCCAGCCCATTGACATCAACATGGCTTCAGGCAGCAGCACAGATCTTGGACATCTGCCTGGACTTTGTGGGTAACACGGGACATGGACACTGTTTTCTTAACCTGGTTGGTTTACTTAACCTCCTAGTTTGTGCTGTCCCTTTTGTTGGCCTCCTATTCCCTGTTTTTCTCCTTATCACTCCAATTTAGCCCTTTGATGCTCTCAGCAAACATTTATAACATATTTTTGTTGTCGTTGTTGGACTACCTGGCATTATCTGTGATCCTATTTTACTCATTCCTGAATGCTGAATGGTAGAAACTTTTATCATAAATTTCTTGAGTTTCCTGTAAATGGGTTTTCAGGTCACTCAGTACCTACTGCTTCTCATAGCTCAGACACCTAGTAGTTGACAGGAATTGCTGAGCTTTAAGAGAAGTTTTGTTTTAATGGTCTTGGTTAACATCAGTATCTCTTGTGTTGCCAGCCTAGCAGTTTACTGAGCAATGTAATGCTTAGTTATTTTATGTCACTATTATAAGTGCACTGTGTATTTGATCAGCTTTTAACATTTCAAAATAAAGCTTACATACAGACTAAAAGACTGCTCAGATTTTTTTGGGGGGGTGGAGGGAGAGAGGAGAAGAGGTCTGAGAGTTTAAAAATAACCATAATTATCTAAAAAAGTGTTCTAACATTTGTAACAGAATATTTGATCCCCTGCTGATTTTTATGTTCCACAGCTTAGGCTAAAGTTATTAGACATTGTTAGGCTTTGAAAATATACCTTTGCAATTTCATTTTACTCTCTAGTTTTATATTTGATTTTGAGAAATTATTGTTTACTTTAAAATATTTTCTTTCATAGAAGCCTGTGCTCTTTGAATAAGTGGAAAGCTACCCACCTCTGGGCCATTTTTGTCTGCCACAAAAGTGAGAATGGAAGCAATGTGGTTAGATGCAGTGCTGCAGAGTGGAACAGTCCTAGCACATCATATATTACCACTATAACTCAGATAGCTTTTTTGAACATGGAACTTCAGTACATCTTTAAAATAGATAAAAAATATTCCTCTCACAGGTTAGTTTGGAGTAACAAAAGCCTATTAGATTACCAGGGATTAGTACTAAAGCATGCCTAGAGAGCAAAGTAAATCATTTTGTGTACAGATATAGTATGAGGGTGGGGAACCCATAAATACATTACAATAGAGAAAATATGAGAACTGATGGTAACTACTAAAATGTTCTCGTAGAAAGCATTTTCCCTTTATTTTCTTCAGATTTTTGCCCAAGTGGCATCTCCCAGAGGTCATTGTGTTTGTCCTGTATAAAACCTCAGCTCTTTATTCCCAACACTTAACCCTTCCTGCTGTATTTCTTCTTCTCATCACATACTTGTTTTATATGTGTCAGTTACTTTTGTTATTGTAAGTCATAGCTGTGACCTAATCTCTGAAATAAAACCTTTAAAAGATTTATTTAGCCTATGGTTACAGAGGATTAAGTCCAAGATTTCTTGGCTCTTTGTTTTGGGGCCTATTATGAAATAAAACATGATGGCTGTGGAAGCACATACAGGAATAGGCTGTTTACTTCTAGGCAGGCATGAGGCAGAGAGCTCGGAAGGCACTGAGGCTCAAGTGTAACCTTCAAAATTTGCCATTAGTGGCCTGCTTTCTCCTACTGGGCCTCATGTCCTAAACTTTCTACAACCTCCCAAAATAGTACCAGCAAACAGAGAAAAAGAGTTAGACATGCTAGCCTGTGAGAGCCATGTCATGTTGAAATCATAACATATAGTTTACTTATTTATTTGTACCTTGGTCTTTTGTTTTTCTTAAGTGGAATATAAACTCTATTAAGAATGGGACATTTCTCTTTTGTTATTTGATATCCATAATAATTTATCCTTAATATCTGAACCAAATACTTGGGATCTTGTGCTGTGGATATTGCTCTATATAAATAAAACACTGATGGCCAGTGACCAGACAGGAAGTATAGGCAGGACAAGGAGAGAGGAGAATTGGGAAAACAGGAAGAAGGAGGGGGAGACACTGCCAGCCACCGCCAGGACAAACAACATGTAAAGATGCCTGTAAGCCACAAGCGACGTGGCAAGGTATAGATTTATAGAAATGGGTTAATTTAAGACATAAGAACAGTTAGCAAGAAGCCTGCCACAGCCATACAGTTTATAAGTAATATAAGCGTCTGAGTGATTATTTTATATGTGGATTATGGGACAGCAGGACTTGGTGGAACCTGGAGAGAAACTCTCCAACAACAAATTGTGCCCAAACGGCTTGAAGTAGTAAGAGATGCTACGCCCAAATTCCCAAATATACCAAGCTGGCTTTAGAGGTGGAATTGGCTCACTCCCTCTCTAAACCCAGGCATATTGCTTTAAAAAAAAAATGGTTAAGAGATTCTTATGTCCCAAATCAGAAGAGTCCTCTGGTGTGGGACAGAGAAAAACCAATATTTTTATTTAAAACAGGTTGATTATAAATGTGATCTCTTTCTAAAAAAGAAAAGGGGATATGATATAGATATATAGGAGGATATAGAGATGATAAGATAAAAGGGTAGATTAATGAACCTACTTTTAAAGAACAACTTGTTTAAAATGTTTTATATTGGTATAGATTTTAGTTTATGTTTAAAATGTTTTACATTGGTATAAATTTTAGTTTATTGATACAAACTTGAAGTTAATTTTGTTATTATATATATATATATATATATATATATATATATATATATATATTCTTGTTTGAGGTATTATGTTTATGTAACTCATTTAAAATTGAAATGGATAATTAAAAAATAGATTAATAATTAGTCATCTATGATAATCATATCTGTAGCCTTGTTAGTTAAGTCTTCTAGGTATACATAGATATATTTCAGATAGATAGGTAATCTTCAAACACTTCATAGACCTAGAGAATATGGCATTTAAATAACTTAGAATTCTGTTGACGTGAGACACAATTGCTCCTGGCTGCACCAATTTGATCCCGAGAGAATGTTGGGCTTCTAAGACATTTCCATTTGGAAGTTTGTCTTCTTGGCACAAAATGGCCTACTGGGCAAAGAACTGCCCTTGCCTCGACTGCTGACAGTACGAATACAATGCTGTCCTTTCTGGACAAGCGGAGCACAAGGAAAGCGACCACTGTGCTCTGCCAAGACAGGGTTAGATGGTCTTTCAGAATTCCTGCTTCTGAAAATGGTCTGTCAGATACTCTAGGCCTGTAGCCAATTTAAATGCACCAACAATGCTGAGAAACATTAGGTGACTGTCCAGGCTGCCAGCTGTCTTGGTCTACTCGATTTTCGATTCCCGAAAGTTACTTGCATCCATCTACCATTTCTCAGATACCATTATGTTCCTTCTCAGGTCTTTGATGTGGTTAAAGACTAGATAGTTGTAATTTCCTCAGTTATGATAAAAGATAAGTTAGATATAAAACCTTAAACGCACAAATATAATATAGATAGGACATCTTCTTTAATATTGTAACTGTAATTCTTGCTCGATAATTGTTTTGTTATATGTAATTTTACCATGTTAAAGTTAAAACCTTCCTTTTTTTAAAAAAAAAAAGAAGAAAAGGGGAAGTGCTGTGGATATTGCTCTATATAAATAAAACACTGATGGCCAGTGACCAGACAGGAAGTATAGACGGGACAAGGAGAGAGGAGAATTGGGAAAACAGGAAGAAGGAGGGAGACACTGCCAGCCACCGCCAGGACAAGCAACATGTAAAGACGCCAGTAAGCCACAAGCGACGTGGCAAGGTATAGATTTATAGAAATGGGTTAATTTAAGATATAAGAACAGTAGCAAGAAGCCTGCCACGACCATACAGTTTATAAGTAATATGAGCATCTGAGTGATTATTTTATATGTGGATTATGGGACCACGGAACTTGGTGCAACCTGGAGAGAAGCTCTCCAGCAACAATCTTCACTTCATTTAAAAAAGGAGTAATGGGCATAGAATATCAGATAACTTTTGATAGAGCCAAAACAGAATGCCTCATGCTCAGTTTTAGATACTCCATTCAAACTAAATTAATGAAGAAACTTCAGTGTTAAACTATACTGTAGATCAAATGGATTTAAAAGATCTCTATAGAATATTCCATCCAACAGATATATATTTTAAATCAGCTCTAGAACTTTTTCCTAAAATAGACCATATTCTAAGTGGTTTTAACAAGTACACAATAAGTGAAATAGTATCTTTTATAACATCATGTACTGCTGGAATAAAAATCAATAGTAAGAGAAACCACATGAAGTACACAAATACAGAGAGACTGAACAATATATATTTGAATGACCAGAGGGTCATTGAAGAAATCAGAAAGGAAATTTAAAGAGTTCCTAGAGTCAGAAAAATAAGAGCTTATAGCTATGAGTGGTTAATTTACATATACACATGTAATTTACATATAATTTAGATATATAAAGTAAATAACTTACTTATGTGTAGCACAAATCTTAAAGAATCTTATTAATAAAATCAAACCTGGAGCTGGGTATTGGGGTGAATGCTGGAAGATCAGAGAAGCAGAACAAGCCACAGCCACCTCACCTTGCCAATTCCTTAGCTGATCCTGTTTCCTCAGACTGGATGCCTCTCTGTCCTCATCTGAATGGGTCTCAGCTGAACTGCTGCTCAAAAGCCTAAAAGCTTAACCAGCTCTAGTTCCTGGTCCTCACACCTTATATACCTTTCTACTTTCTGCCATCACTTTCTGGGATTAAAGGCTCACTTCCTGGCATTAAAGGTGTGAGTCACCATGCTGGCTGTCCAGTGTGATTTTAAACTCGCAGAGATCCGGATGGATCTCTGCCTCCCAAGTGATAGGATTAAAGGTGTGTGTGCCACCATTTTCTGGTCTCTATATCTAGTGGCTGTTCTGTTCTCTGACCCCAGATAAGTTTATTAGAGGGCATAATATATTGGGGAACACAAAACCACCACACTTATGCAATTCAGGTTCTCAAAGACACAAGAACAGGCAAACCCCACAGCAGTAGATGGTAAGAACTATTAAATATCAAAGTGTTAATTGACATAATTGAGACTAAATGAATGACATATAGAATAAACCATGGAAAAGTAGGGTCTTTTAAATGATAAACCTCTAGCCAATGTAGCCAATAGGAAGAGAGAGAGATATAATACCTAAATTAATGAAGCTATAGGTTAAAGGAGGAACATTATTGGAGATCCCAAAAGAGATTCAAGGAAAATCAGAGAATTTTAAAAACTTATATTCTAGCAAAGAAGAATAGGATAAATTCCAGAAACATATGTCCTATAAAAATTAAGCTAAGAATATATAAAAATTTAAATATATTCATAGAAAGTAATATGATTGAAATAGCAATAGATAATCTCATCCGTAAAGAATAGCCCAGGTCTGTGCAGATTTACTACTGAGTTCTATGAAAATTTAAAAAACAAAGCTAACACAACACACAGATATTTCTCAAACTATTCCATAAAGAGAGGGAAAACTACCCTTCTTGTTTTATGAACCAACACTTCTCTGATACCCAAACTGGAGAAGTACATAATACAAAGAAACTATAGACCAATCTCTGATGACACATGGACACAAAATTAAATCCATGAACATAATTAGAAAATCATATACCATGACCAAGTTGGTTTCATTTAAGGGATGCAAAGGTGGATCAATATATGCAGATCAATAAATGCAATATAGCCCACTAGTATGTATAAAGACAGAAATCACACAGGATGCAAAAAATGCCCTTGGCAAAGTTCAACATTCCTTCATGATAAAAGCACCAAAGAAAAAAAATTATGAATGGAAGGAACAGATCTCAAAGTTATAAATGCTATATAAATCAAATCCATGGAGAAAAATCAAACTGTTTTCTCTAAAGTTAGGAAGAGTTTTGCACTCTTATTCAATATAATGCTTGAAATCCTAGAGCAACAAGAAAAGGAAATAAAAGAGCTCTCTTCTCTAGCCAAGCAATGTTGCTGGAGGGCTTCTCTCCAGGTTCCCCAAGCCCCGCAGTCCCACAATCCACTTATAAAATAATCACTCAGATGCTTATATCACTTATAAACTGTATGGCCGTGGCAGGCTTCTTGCTAACTGTTCTTTTATCTTAAATTAACCCATTTTTATAAATCTATACCTTGCCACCTGGCTGGTGGCTTACCAGAGTCTTTACATGCTGCTTGTCCTGGCGGTGGCTGCAATGTCTCCCTCCTCAGCCTTCTGCTTCCCAGAATTCTCCTCTCTCCTTGTCCCACCTACTTCCTGCCTGGCAACCTACTTTCTGCCTGGTCACTGGCCTTCAGTGTTTTATTTATATTGAGTGATATCCACAGCACTTCCCCTTTTCTTCTTTTTTTAAAAAAGGAAGGTTTTAACTTTAACATGGTAAAATTACATATAACAAAACAATTACCGAGCAAGAATTATAGTTACAATATTAAAGAAGATGTCCTATCTATATTATATTTGTGAGTTTAAGGTTTTATATCTAACTTATATTTTATCATAACTGAGGAAATTACAACTATCTAGTTTTCAACCACATTAAAGACCTGAGAAGGAACATAATGGTACCTGAGAAATGGTAGATGGATGCAAGCAACTTTCGGGAATCTTGCAAGAGTAGACCAAGACAGCTGGCAGCCTGGACAGTCACCTAATGTTTCTCAGCATTGTTGGTGCATTTAAATTGGCTACAGGCCTAGAGTATCTGACAGACCATTTTCAGAAGCAGGAATTCTGAAAGACCATCTTACCCTGTCTTGGCAGAGCACAGTGGTCGCTTTCCTTGTGTCCCGCTTGTCCAGAAAGGACAGCATTGTATTCGTACTGTCAGCAGTCGAGGCAAGGGCAGTTCTTTGCCCAGTAGGCCATTTTGTGCCAAGAAGACAAACTTCCAAATGGAAATGTCTTAGAAGCCCAACATTCTCTCGGGATCAAATTGGTGCAGCCAGGAGCAATTGTGTCTCACATCAACAGAATTCTAAATTATTTAAATGCCATATTCTCTAGGTCTATGAAGTGTGTGAAGATTACCTATCTATCTGAAATATATCTATGTATACCTAGAAGACTTAACTAACATGGCTATAGATATGATTATCATAGATGACTAATTATTAATCTATTTTTTAATTATCCATTACAATTTTAAATGTTACATAAACATAATACCTCAAACAAGAATAGAAATATATATATACAGTATAACAAAATTAACTTCAAGTTTGTATCAATAAACTAAAATTTATACCAATGTAAAACATTTTAAACATAAACTAAAATGTATACCAATGTAAAACATTTTAAACAAGTTGTTCTTTAAAAGTAGGTTCATTAATCTACCCTTTTATCTTATCATCTCCATATCCTCCTATATATCTATATCATATCCCCTTTTCTTTTTTAGAAAGAGATCACATTTATAATCAACCTGTTTTAAATAAAAATATTGGTTTTTCTCTGTCCCACACCAGAGGGCTCTTTTGATTTGGGACACAAGAATCTCTTAACCATTTTTTTTTAAAGCATTATGTCTGGGTTTAGAGAGGGAGTGAGCCAATTCCACCTCTAAAGCCAGCTTGGTATATTTGGGAATTTGGGCATAGCATCTCTTACTACTTCCTGCTGGAGGGGGCGATGTATCTTATGGGGATGCAAAGAAAATTTTAGGCCTATGGGGTAGTCCGTGAGGCTGTATTGTGTGAACCAGTTGCCTTGAAACCGCTCTGGATGTTGGATCATCTGGGCCATGGTGTCATCGGAGACCTTTCAGGGGGTCTTGGCTGGTGAAACCTGATGTATCTTAATCTGGAACAAATCCACAGCCTCTGGCTTTCTATGGAAACAAAAGCAGAACCTCTTTTCCAAAGCAACATATCCTTAAATCTAAATTTTGAAGTCAAGGTACCTTTAAAATATACATTTTGGCATAACTCAACAGCTTTTGAAATCAAATGTTTTTCTTCAGTTATGAATATCAAAGACAACATAATCCAGATTCTCTGTGTGGTAGCCATCTTTATGTGGCTTTTTTATATTAATTTATCTTTTTTTTTTGTCTCTTTTAAGCCTACGTATTGTGAATCTGTTGCTTTAAACTGCACCATTCTAAGACTGAAATGGCTCTGTGGCTGCTGGCTCCGCCCATTTCAGCTTACCAAAATGGCGTTTTCCACCAGTTCTGTGAGTCATCAAGTCTCAGAAAAAGTGAGTCTAAGCTTTTATCAAAGTAGCATGTAGCCCAGAAACCTTTTTTTTAAAAAATTTTTTTTTTTTAAATAATAGCAAAACTAAATCTACCACACAGCTTAATGTGCCGCTGGCAGACACCTCATTTTTGCCATACTGCTGGTCAAACGCACACGCCAGGAACCCGCCAGTGTTCAAACCCGAGTTTTGTGGCGTCTAGCTGCCCGTATGAGACAAGAAACAGGAACCTGGTTTTGGCTCTGTTTAGAATTGGTTATTAAATATTTTTAGGTTTAAGGTGGAAACTCGAGCTGTTGGGTGCCATTTGTTGCTGGAGGGCTTCTCTCCAGGTTCCCCAAGCCCCGCAGTCCCACAATCCACTTATAAAATAATCACTCAGATGCTTATATCACTTATAAACTGTATGGCCGTGGCAGGCTTCTTGCTAACTGTTCTTTTATCTTAAATTAACCCATTTTTATAAATCTATACCTTGCCACCTGGCTGGTGGCTTACCAGAGTCTTTACATGCTGCTTGTCCTGGCGGTGGCTGCAGTGTCTCCCTCCTCAGCCTTCTGCTTCCCAGAATTCTCCTCTCTCCTTGTCCCACCTACTTCCTGCCTGGCAACCTACTTCCTGCCTGGCAACCTACTTCCTGCCTGGTCACTGGCCATCAGTGTTTTATTTATATAGAACAATATCCACAGCAAAGCAAGATGTGCAAAGGAAAGAAGGCCAAGGGAAAGAAGGTGGCCTCAGCCCCTGGCTTCATGAAGAAACAGGAGGCCAGAAAGGTTGTGCATCCTTGTTTGAGAAGAAGCCTAAGAACTTCCAAAAGAGATCTCACTCACTGTCAAATGGCTCCTTTACATCAGGCTGCAGTGGCAAAGGGCCATCCTCTATAAGCAGCTCAAAGTTCCTCCTACCATTAACCAGTTCCCCCATGTCCTGGACCTGCAAACAGCTACCCAGGTGCTTGAGCTTGTACACAGGAGTCCAGGCCAGAGACAAAGCCTGAGAAGAAGGAAAGGCTGCTGACCATGCTGAGAAGAAAGCTGCTGGCAAAGAGGACTTCCCAACTAAGAGACCACCTGTCCTTCAAGTAGGGGTCAGTGCATTTACCGCCTTGGTGGTGAACAAGAAGGCTCAGCTGGTGGTGATTGCTCACTATGTAGACCGCATTGAGTTGGTGGTCTTCCTGCCCACCCTGTGTTGAAAGACAGGGATCCCCTATTTCATCATCAAGGGAAAGGCCAGGCTGGGGACAGCTGGTCTACAGGAAGGCATGCACCACTGTTGCCTTTACACAGGTTAATTCGGGCGAACAAGGGTGCTCAGACTAAGCTGGTAGAAGTTGTTAGGACCAATTACAATGAGAGATATAATGAGATCCACAGCCACTGGGAAGGCAACCTCTTGGGTCCTAAATCTGTGGCTCACATTGTCAAGCTGGAAAAGGCAAAGGCCAAAGAACTCGCCACTAAACTTCCTTAAATCTACACAAATAAGTTTTCTGTACATAAATATAAATTACAAAATTTAAAAAGAAGAGAGATACAAATAGGAATAAAAGAAGCAGAATTATCCAAATTTGTATATGATATAATTCTGTACTTTACAAACCCTAAAGGCTCTACCAGAAAACTCAACTTGATAAACACTTTCAGCAAAATATCAGTATACAAAGCTCAACATCCTGTTGTATACAGCAATAATAACCTTGGCTAAATAAGAAATGAGAAATAAAATTCACTAACAATAGCTTAAAAATATCTAGAAATAAACTTAATCAAGGAAGTGGAAGGCTCTATAATGAAAGTTTTAAAATATTGAAGAAAAACTTTCAGGACTCTAGAATAGTGAAAGACATCTTATGACCATGGTCGGCAGAATTAATATTTTCAAAATGGCTATATTACCAAAATTGGTCTACAGATTCATTAAAATTCCCATCAAAATTCCAATGATGTTTGTGATAGAACTAGAAAAAATTCTAGCACCATTCAACTTCATAGAAGCATCAAAAATAATTTCAACTCATATTGCATTTGGCAAAATATTTTATATAACTAGGTCCATTTTAAAGGTATAGAAATAGAAATTCTTCCATATGTCTTGAAAATGAATCAAGTAAGGATAATAACAGTAATGAACATCTATTGCATGCCAGGTACTATGCAAGAAAAATATATTCTCCTGATAATTTAATGAAATAGGCACCCGTTTTATTCCATTTTGAGTGAGGAAGCTTAGAGTTAATACTTAAGTTCTTGTTGGTAAATATCAGAGCCAGTATTTCTTAGACTTTCTGACTCCAAGGTCTAGGCTCTTTTACACATATCATTACACATTTTTCTTCCCCTCGTATTATTAGCCATGGATGACTTGGAATAGAAGATTTCAGTTCAGTCTAATAATTGCCAAACGCCCAAAAATATCTAATATCTTCTTGGTATTAAGAGCTCCAGCTCAGATTATAGGTCCTGTTTTATCTCATTCTATATCATGAAGGAATTTGGAAATGATGTTGGGAGGTCAGGTGGTCATTAAGTTCCCATGATTGCTAATTTTATGTGTGAACTTAAGGGGGGCATTGAATACTCATGGTCATACACTATTATGGATGTCTCTCTGAGGATGTTTCAGATAAAACAAACATTTGAATTACTATATTACTTAAATGTGAATATCACTAGTTCAACATTTGAGAGCATGACTACTGAATCTATGCCATAGGATTTCTTGTGTCTGCTGATTATCAACTGCAGATTTGGGATGTTAACATCTGTAGTTGCACATGCCAATTCTTCTTAATACATCTTGAGATACACTTCAGTCTCTGCACACAGCCTACTCCATGTTGGTTCTGCTGCTCTGTTGAAGGTACATACACCTCAGATTATAAGATAATGAAATTCAACAGTCTAATGAAAGAAAGGGTAGCACAGGTAATTCTCCTTTGTGGCAGCATTTATTCCTAATGGAGTCTTTACATTGACATTTACATGTTGTCTTACCATGTGGACATTTAGTAGCTGTTACCACTGGGAAACTAATTAGCTAAATATTTCATTTCTTTCCTGAAAATGCTGGTTGCTAGTGAGGATCATCATTATTGCAATTCTGTTGACATTTGGCTTACCTTACCTAAGTTGCAAAAAATTGAAATCAGAAAGATTGATTCTTTTCAAAATTTTATATTTTATCACAACGCCCCTACAGCTCTAGACATAGATTAATGAATGGAATATGCACAAAGTGATATAAGCTCCCATATATGACATTATTCAGATGTCCTGAACTCTGGGAAAAGCATATAAATGATTTATGGAATTGATATTAATCTCTTTCCAGTAAATGCATTACTTCAGTTACAGGGGAAATTGATGTTACTTCTCTAATGCCAAATTAATTTCTTTCTTGCTGGATCAGCATTGTAAATGGAATTAGATATTAACCTTTCATACATCTAAATAGGCTAGAATATGGGAGCAATTTTATAAAATTTGGATCCTGGCTCCTGATAGAAGGATGTATATGTTTTCTTTGTAGTGTCTTTTTTCCCCTGAGATTGGTAGATCCAAGAATACTGTATCATATTTAAATCTATCTTAATATCATCTAGAAATAGAATAATTATAATTGGAATTGAATATTTAACACAGGACTATAAATAACCATATTGCAAATGAGAATTATATGTTATGAAAGTCCTTCAAAATTCTAGAGAACAAGACTTTCAAGAAAAATTATACACTGCCTTTTGGAATTCTTAGCTACTAACAAACTATTATTATTTAAGACAAATTTAAATTTAATTATATGTTAATCATTTCTTTCCCTCAAGTCCTTCCAAATCTATCCCCCTTTTACCAAGCCAATTTTTATATTTTTTTCTTAGAAAACAAAACCCCAATGCAAAACAACCCACACCCAAACTAAGAAAACAAAGTAAAACACCACTGAAAAAGAAAACAAAACAAAGAAAAAAAGAAAGAAAGAAAAAATCCACCACCAAACTGTAATCAAATAAAAGTACACACACAAAAAACTGTGGAATCTATTATATGTTAGTCAACTACTTCTGAACATGAGGCCTGACCTGGAGTGGTTGTCATTTCTTTGAAGAAAACTGACTTTCTTCTCATAGGAGGTATACATGATAATTCAATTGTTAACTTTTGCCCTAAATGCTAGGTTTTCATAATTCATTCTTTCATTAATTTAAAAAATTACAAAATAAAATATAATTAAACAAATACTATCACATTGAAGTTGTACATAAACCAGTGGAGGAAAAGAGCCCAACAGAAGGCATAAGAATCAGAGACCCACTCATTCACACATTCAGAATCCCATAAAAACACTACTCTGGAAGTCATAATATATACATAAAGGGCCTTGTGCAGAACCAATGAAAGCCCTGTGTATGCTGCTTTAGACTTTGTGAGGTAATATGAGTTTTTCTTATGTTGATTTAGAGGGCCTATATTCTTAACTGAGGTGTAATGCATAAATGTACTGGAAACTTATTAGGTTGCCTCTTTTTCCTTCTCTATATCCTTGGACCTGATGTTTTAACT
Source organism: Peromyscus leucopus (assembly GCF_004664715.2). NCBI lineage: Eukaryota > Metazoa > Chordata > Mammalia > Rodentia > Cricetidae > Peromyscus > Peromyscus leucopus. The sequence goes on from NC_051064.1 coordinate 113,679,849, forward strand.
TAGTTTCTCAGTACGTGTTCTTTCAGTAGTGTATTCCCTGCCTATCTGACAGTCTTTTAAAGGTCTTTAGTTTCTATTTCAAGCTTGCTATGGCATTCATTTGCTTTGGGTCTGACTTTGACTTGCTTAACACAATCAAAAATCTAAGTCTTGTATTGTAGTTCCAAATTATCAAAAGGGAATTTTGATTTGCCCACTTTGAGTCTGGTTAACTGTGGCCAGAAAAAGACTGCCTTTTCTGGGATGTGGTTTGGACAAATTATCTGTGAACAAATTGTGAATTGGTGGAAATGACAGACACTTCTTACATAGTCGCGGGGACCTACAATATGTGATGGCTTTTCTAGCTAAAGAAATTTAAGACTTCAGTGGAGCAGCCCCTACCTCTTTCCTTCTTAGTTTCTAGAATTTAGATGTACTACCAGTAGGTCTTGGCTTCATTTCAATCTGTCTCATACCTAAACCATTCTTGACTAAATGAATAATGTCTGTGAACAGTGGCAGAGCTGCTGATAACCAGCACTATTATTTGATGTCCACAAGTCTTACCTTATAGACTAATTTTACAAGCTGTGGAATTTCCTATATTATGGTTTGTAGAACTAGAATTCTTGTTGATACCTCCTTCTTGAGCTGAAGTCTTCTTATTCATCCAGCTTAGTAGCCTAGCATTTGTATCTTTGTAAGCCTGGTTTATTGTCTGAAACTTTGGCCCTTATATAAGAATCTGGACTGATAATTCTAGTTTCATCAGTTCTCTATCCAAGTCAATTTTTCATTGTGTAAGATCTAGATGTGAATAGATTTATCCTTATAGACCACCAAGTGGAAAGGTTTGTATTATTGTATCTTTTGACATCTTTCATGTCAAAAATGATATCTGAGCAAACTATGCTTTGCTCTGTATGTATAGTCAGTTCACCTGTTTGTTGTTGCTGGGGCCATTCTCCCATGACAACATATTTGAAGCATTCTTAATTTGACTCAGGTTAAGCATGATTTGATACAACTTAGATATGCCCTTTGCTTAAGAAAAGATAATTTTCAATATTTCCACACAACTTGCTTGCATTATCCCCTATTCTAGATACATGAGTAGCATTTTTTAATGTTTTATCCACATATTTCTCCATTATTATGGCTTGAAGGTATCTTTGGGATTGGAAGAAGAAAATATTTATTTGATATGGTCTTTGCTTTCAAGAATGCTTATAGACTAGTTAAGGTTCACCACAATCAGAAAACCATACAAGGCAAAGTGTGAAAGTCTAATTCTCATTAACTTCTCACTTCTTGTAGGTGTTTCATGTTCTCTGCTAGATGATGGTGTCTCAAAAGTAACTAAGATAGGACCTTTGCTGTGAGGGAGCTCACATTCTGATGGTAGATAATAAGTAAACACAAAAAGCTACAGACACTGATCAAGTGTAAGTTACTGACATCATCTTTCATCTATTAAATATACTGTACATATTTATGACCCCATGACCTTTGCACTTTGGTCCAGAACACCACCCATTTTATCTAGGTGTGTTCAAATGTATTCATTCATTAATAAAAGTTTCATCTTTTTATTTATGTTTTTCTGTGTGTTTATTTGTGTGACTCTGTGTGGATATGAGCACATGAGTGGAGGTGCACAGGGAGACTAGAGAACAGCATCAAATCCCCTGGAGCTGAAGTTAGAGGCAGTTTGCGGTGTCTGACATGGATACCGCGTTCTAAATTCAGGTCCTCTGTAGGACTGATATAGCATGGCATAGAGTATCTTAAATGTCAATGTTGATCAATATTTTAATTGTATAATTATCAATGCTGAGAATGCTGCTTTGCATAAACAGCACAAGATAGTAGAACAGTGTGTAGAAATGATTAGCAATCCTTTCTTAATCTCAAGTCAGATTCATTGAATGACTTTTATAAAGTTTAAGTCATAAAATCAGATTTAAAAATCAAACATTAAAACACAAGACATACCAAAATTATACTAATTTTATTTTCTCTGAGGAATGAAGGCAGGGAAGTCATTGTGTTTTCACAAGAACAGATAATTTTGTATGTATAGTATAAACACTACAATTCATAACATACAATAATTGATTATCTGAACTGAGGTGTTTCATGCATGGTTTATGGGCATTGCACAGTGACAGCATGTGCAATGCAAAGTGAGCAAGCTGTCTGTTTACCACCAAAGCTCCAGTGAAGTTGTGTGATACAACATAGGGCAGAAACATTTAGTTCATTACACATTTGAATGCAATTTTAACTTTATATTGTCCTGTGTCTAGAACTCTTTTACTGTTATTGTATCCTTTGTAACCCACACTTTCAGACATGCAACTACACATGGTCTTCTAACTTAAATATGAAACTGAGGCCTAGAGGATTATGAAATAGAACTTATAAACTTGTGAGGCCAAACAGATCTTCTCTCTTGTTAAGTCAATCTATCTCAGGTCTTTGTTTCAGAAAGTAGAAAAGTGAATAAGAGAAGGAGGGAGAGAAGGAATGGTCTTTCTTTGAATATATAAGTTACACTTTTTCATTAATAAAATTTTAATTAAAATATTACTTTGTCATTTTCTCCCTTACCTTTCTTCCCTTCAACTGCCCCCATATTTCTTTCTTTCTAAAATTCATGGTCTCCTTTTCTTTAATTATCATTTGTAGCTGGAGTTTTTTCTCCAGGTCCCACCAAGCCCCAGCAGTCTGACAGCCCACTTAGAAAATAAACACACAGATGCTTATATTATTTAAACTATTTGGCCTAATGGCTCAGGCTTCTAGCTATCTAATTCTTACATCTTAAACTAATCCATTTCTATAAATCTATACCTTGCCACGCGGCTCGTGGCTTACTGGCATCTTCACATGCTGCTTATCCTGGAGGCAGCTGGCAGTGTCTCCCTCTCTCAGCCTTCCACTTTCCAGAATTCTCCTCTCTCCTTTTCCCACCTACTTCCTGACTGGCCACTGGCCAGTCAGTGTTTTATTTATACAGAATGATATCCACAGCAATCATTGCTACATATACGTATAAATACAACTTTCTGAGTCCATTTAATGTAGTTTGTATGTATATGCTTTCATAGCTGACCAGTTGATATTGCATAACCAACTAGGCAGCTCATCCCAGGGGAAGACTAATTCTCTCTTATAAATGGACGTTTCCTGTCCTGCCCACTTGTTCACAAATACCTGGTGGCCTCCTCTCAAATTACCACACAGAGGCTTGGCCTCAAGCTTAGGCTTGTTACTAGCTATCTTTTACACTTAAATTAATCCATAATTCTTATATATGTTTAGCCACATGGCTTGGTACCTTTTCTCAGTCCAGCATTCTCATCTTGTTTCTCTGTGTTTGCTAGCATCTCTCTGACTCTGCCCTTCCTCTTCCCAGAATTTTCCTAGTCTTGTGCTCAATTTCTTTCTGCCCAGTTATTGTCCAGTCAGCTTTTTATTAACACACAAGAGTAATACATACTTACAGTGTACAGAAGGATTGTTCCACAACATTTCTCCTTTTTTGTCTACTTAAAAAGGAAGATTTTAAACTTAATATAGTAAAACTATATACAACAAAACAGTTATTAAGTAAGAATTAGAGTAACAATATCTAATCCATTTGCATTTGGTGAAATTTGAGAAATTACTTAAATATCTATTTTATCTTGATGAGTGTAAAGTTTTGTATCTAATTTACTTTCTATTATAACTAAGGAAAACTATAATTCTAACTATTTAGTCTTCAACTCCATCAAAGACCCCAGAAGGGTCAAATGTTCTCTAATGACAGGGACAATGAGCCTGTCCAGACAATCACCCAAAGTTCCTCTGCAACATTGGGGCATCCAATTCTGGCCTACTGGCCTAGCATATCTGACAGACTTTCCTGTGAAGCAGGGTGTTTGAAAGACTATCCCATCTTTTCTTGGCAAGGTTTGACAGTCATTTTCTTTTGTGTCCTGCTTGTCCAATTTGGACAGCATACTGTCAGCAGTTGAGGCAAGGGCAATTTCCTGCCCAGTGGCTAAATTCTGCCACAAAGATAGTAAACTCCATATGGAGTTTCTTGGATGCCCATCATCTTCTCTGAAGTAGATTGGTGCTGCCAGGAGCAGACATTTCTCACTGTCATAAAAAAGAACCTTATGTTATTAAAACATTGTAAGTGCCATATTCTATAGATCTCTAAAGTGTTTGAAGACCACCTGTCTATCTAAAATATATTTGTTTGACCTTGAAAACATATCTAACATGACCACAAGTTTGATTGTAATAGGTGACTAACTACTAACGTTCATTTATTTATTATCCTAAATAGTTTGCAATAATAACTTTCAAGGACTAGAAATTTAAATTACATTGTTAAATTGCTATACATTTAATACCTTAAACAAGAGTAGAAATGTATGTGCAGTATGTTCTAACAAAAATAACCTTAAATTTGTATCAATACACAAAAATATTTTAAACAAAAGGAAGAATATACATACAGTACAACAAAATTAACTTTAAATTTGTATCAATAAACCAAAATCCATACTAAGGTAAAATATGTAAGATTAATAGTTGTTATTTGGATTAAAGTAGATTCAATAATATACCCTTTTATCTTATCACTTTTATATCCCCCTTTTTCTTTTCAGAACAAGATCCCTAAATCTAATCTTCTTTGCTTAGCTTTTTTCCTGGCCATTATCCATAACAACTTATAACCAACCCCCCTAAAATGATAATAAATATCTATAACCCATTTTTGGGGGGAATGTGCACATAGTTTTCTATATTACTTCCTGATGATTGTGGGCACTGGTAATCTTTGGGGGACCCTGAGAAAATTCAGGATTATGGTCAAGTCCTGACTGAAGGGTTCTGTGAGGCTAGATCATCTGAGTTAGCAGCCTTGAAGCCATTCTGGATGCAGAACTCAGAGGAAACTGCAACAGTGGCACTCTGAAATGTTGGATCATCTGGGCCATCCATTCCCATCAGAGATTTTTCAGGGGATCTTCTTTGATCAAACCTGATTTTTCTTAACCTAGAATAAATCCACAGTCTCCCATTTCCCGTGGAAACAAGAACATACTCTCCCCAAAGTAACTTGTCTTTTGACTTAAATTTTGAAGTTAAGAGTTACTAGCTAAATCTTATATTTAAATTAACCCGTATTTCTATTTATTCTTTGCCATGTGGTGGTATTTTTTTTTTTTTTTTCGAGACAAGGTTTCTCTGTGTAGCTTTTGCACCTTTCCTGGAACTTGCTTTGGAGACCAGGATGGCCTCAAACTCACAGAGATCTGCCTGCCTCTGCCTCCCGAGTGCTGGGATTAAAGGCATGTGCCACCACTGCCTGGCCATGGTGGTATCTTTATTAGCATGACATATTCATCTCCTGTTCCCTCTACATCTGGCTAGCAGTGACTCAGACTCCACCCTTCTCCTTCCTGTCATCCTTAGTTTGGTTGCCTTGCCTATAATTCCTGCCTGGCTTCTGGCTCTTCTTTATAGTATATGAGAGGATTATCCCACAGGTTTTTACCGCTTTTGTCTAATTAAAAAGGAAGGTTTTAACTTTAACATGGTAAGATTATGTACAACACAAACACTATCAGCCAACCAGCTTTTTGTTAGTAAATGAGAGTAATACATATTCATAATGTAGAAAAGGATTGTTCCCCAGCACTCTCTCTTTCAGCAGTCATTAATTGCTTATAGTTCTTAGTTTAGAGGTGTAGGTCCTGTGAGGTTTCCCCCTCCTGCATTGGCATGCCTGTTGGTGTTATCATTTAGGCCTTATTTAAGAAAATGTATTGCTGAGGTATCATGAGTGTAGCTTCGCTTCCATTACTAGGACTTTCTGGTCCTCAGTCTTTTACAGTTTCTCTGCCAACACTTCTGAGCTGTTCCCTGAGGCTTGGGTGCAGAACTTGTGGATTGTGGATATACCTCTTGGGGCTAGGCACCCTACAGTCAACCATTCTCTGTGCTTTGACCAATTGTGGTTTTCTGTAATGGTCTTCATCTGTTACAAGGAGAAGCTTCTTTGATGTGGGTTGAGAGTTATTATTATCTGTGGAAATGAGGATAAATATTTAGAATGCAGTTAGGAATTATGCCAGTCTAGACAGTTCTCTTTTAAGATCCATAACCTCACATATTTTTGAGATTTCTTGGGTGCAGCTTTCCTGTCACACATAGAAGACAGTATTTCTCAGCAGACATCCTTGTCCTCTGGCTTTATGCCCTCTCTTCCATGATATTCACTGAGAAAATAAATTCATTAATTCCTTGGGAATTTTGCACATTTTTTATTAATTAAAATTTTTATTTATTTTACATCCCAATTGCAATTTCCCCTCCTTTCTCTCCTCCTGTTCCCTTCTTCCTGCCTTTCCTCTGCCCTACCCCCATCCATTCCTCCTCTGCTTCTGTTCAGAAAGGGGCAGGCCTCCCATGGGTGTCAACAAAGCATGGCATATCAAATTGAGGTAGGACTAAGCTCCTCCCCTTGTGTTAAGACTGGGTGAGGCAACCCAGTATGGGGAATAGGTTCCCATAAGCTAGCTCAAGCATTAATGCACATTGTGTTTTGATTTATTTACATACAGGTCCCATCCAGTAGACTTTGAGCCACTAGTAGTTAAGGAATATCTTCTGAATGTTCTTTCCTATAGTGTACTTCAGTATAGTATCTGGTACTTAGTGGCTCTGCAGTAAACATTTGTGTAATTAATAAACTTAAAATTATTGAGATGAAGACTAGAAAATAAACCTTGACATGTGAAACCAGGAGAGGCAGAAACACTGGTTTGTAACAGGTCATTTACATAATACTGTGCTGGTCAATAGAGATTAAAAGTCTTAAAATGATCAGGTTATATCTTGTCTTAACATTCATATTCATAGATTATATGACAGTTAAAAAAAACCCGAGTGAATGTGTACTTTCGTGTCAGTGTTATTTAGATAGGAAGAATGTAGAAGACTGTATCTTCATCTATTTTGATGCATATTTATGTGTATATTTCTTGATTTGAATGTTTTACAATGCATCCAATCTGCTGTGTCCAAATGTACATGTCCATATATAACTACTGCCTTTGACTCCCATGCCTAACAGCCCAGAGTCTACAACCTAAAGGTAGCTAGTTCAAATGAATTGCCATGGAAATTTTTTCCTGTTTGCTCTTGGAGGCACTACTATGTTCAAACAATTAGAGATTTGCAATTGTAGTTATGAATATTTTGTGTGTAGCAATTTTTCCACTAGTCCATATGGAAATAGTTGTTTTATCAGCAACATAACATATATACTTCTTAATTATCTGTGTCCATAGCTTGTTTTTCTTAATTTAAATATTTCTCATTGACCCTTAATTCATGCACTCAACAAATATTCATTGATCATTTATTATGACTAATCTGTTCAAGGTTTAAATACTTAGTAACTTAACAAAACCAAAATATTTTGAGTGTGTACTTTTTTGTTAATGCTGTGGCATTTAACACTGTGAGGCTTTCTGGAACAGGGAAAGACAATGTACTTTGGATTTGGTTTATTTTTTACTTTGGCCATTTTTTTGTTTTAATTTTATTAATTCTGTATCTGACTTATTTTACTTAACAGAATGATCTATGTTACATACATGTTGCTAGAATGACAAGATATTTATTTGTGTGTGTGGCTGTCTGCTATTTCCTTGTGTAAATATAACATATTTTCTTTATTGAATCTAAGGTAGCAGTTCTCAACCTGTGGGTCGTGACCACTTTGGGGTTACTATCAGATATTCTGCATATGAGATATTTACATTACAATTCACAACAGTAGCAAAATTACAGTTACAAGACAGCAGTGAAATAATTGTATGGATGGTGGTCACTACAACATGAGGAAATATAAGGATCAAAGATTGAGGACCACTGATCTGAGGGATCCTGGGTTGATGTCATATTTTGACTATTATAAATAGTATTTCAATAAATGTGGGCAAATATCACTAGTTTTCATTTATTTTAACAAATCAACATTATAAATGAATATACAGACTGAGAACTTTAGGGAGGTGAAGGACATAAATTACATAGCTGCCTCAAAAACACAAATCACTTGTAGGAAAAAAACAGTTTAGGCTGTGGTACTCAATAAAAATACTCTTTCACGTCCCCTTTCTAAGCTAGATAATTTCCACATTCTAGGGTATCAAATGAAACCTGTGAGTTTTCTCAGATTGTATTAGACACTATATGAATAAATAAACAAACAGATACACACATTTTAATCTTTCAGGTGTAAAGTTGTATAACTTGTGCTTTTTATGTAAAATATATTCAAATATTTAAAGTAAAACAAATAAATGTTAAAATATTTAAAAATACATAAAAATATATTTTAAATATATTTTACATCAAATACTAAACCACTAAGAAGAGAACTACTCTTTGGCATGCTTTTGTTTTCCTTGGTATAGTAGAGTGACTACTAAGTGCAACAATATAAGATACATTTCAAAATGAGGATTAACTAAGGGCAGGAGATCTGCCTTAATTAACATGGACAGCACCATTCCATCAGTTGAAGGAGGAGCAGGTGGATTAAAAGGAAAAATATGGAGACAGTATTAGAGTCCATGCATTCTCTCTCAACTTTCTGACCACCATAGGTGAGCTGCTCTGTTCTGCCCTCCAGCCAAGAGGAACTGAAACTTCTGAAATACTGAACCAATGTAAATCTTGAATCCTTTAAGTTACTTGTCAGTTATATTGTCACAGAAAAAGGACCAGATAAGACACATAAATACTTAATAAGAAATCTACCTTCTTAATAAATTTTAAGGTAACAATCTTGTTGGCTACAGATAGGCTGTATAGTAGAATATTATTGACTTTGTCAATAAACTATTTGGTTAGATGTATTTTTATTTTTAAAATTTTCTTTTATCATTTCCCTTTTTTTGAGTTTATGATATAATTTCATCATTTTCTCAGTCCCTTTCCTTCCTCCAAACGCTACCATATACCCCTCCTTGCTTTCAAATTTATAGCCTCATTTTTCATTAATTGTTATATACATGTATGTATGTATCTGTCTCTAAATCCATAAGTATAACCTGTTCAGTCTATATAATCCTGTCTGAATGAATGTTTTCCAACTGACCATTTGGAAAAAGATAACCTGTTGGTGTGCTTCTGTTTTTTTTCCTCCCTCACCATTTCTTAGTTGTTTGTAATTCTTTGTGTAAGGTTAAGGCTCTGTGGACTTTTCTCCATTCACTTTGACATATCTATTGTTTTGTCCTTGTTTGCTCATGTTTAGACAGTCATGTTGCTGAAACTATGGAGTTTGCTGTGAAATTTTGTCTCCTAAGAATGTTAGGAGTAATATTTTTAGAAAAAATGCATACCCTTGTTGTTAGGCAAAGTGCAGTGAAGTTTCATTTGTACTGAGATTTACATACCTGTCATTTCATGATGCTATTGTAACAGTTCTATCAATTAGTTCTGAAACTATATTTCCATAGTCCTGTGTTGTCTGAGATCATTTATTATTCTAACAGTGTCATTGGCTACTATTAAGAAATTACTTTTAGTATTCTTCCTGGGTAATTTAAACTTTATTGTGATAAAAATATAGTGCTCAATAATAGTATTCTGTTGGTAGCATAAAACTTCATATTTATACTGATTGATTCTCTTCAATTGCTTAACCACCTACGAAGTTCAGATTTTTCCCTGTTAATTTTGCTTTAGAATTTTTATTTCTGAATGCAAACAGGGAACAAACCATATATTATCACTGCATGTTTTTTCAGATACTAGTGGGAGCTTCAGAATCTATAACAATGAAATAATATGGATGTAAATTGCCATAATATACAATAGGCTTTCATATCCTAGCAATCTCCAATAGCTTGCTTACTTGGCTCATACTCATGTGCAAATTATCTGCATACTACAATGTTAGAAATACAAATTTGCTTCTTCACATTAGGGCCAGTTGTTTTTATTTATTTATTTATTTTATTTCTTGATAAACTGAACGTGCTCTTTTCTGATATTTATCGCGTGCATTTAGGGATACTAAGTTGTTTACTTTTTACAAGGTAAATGAGATTCTTTATGTATGTATGTATGTAAGTGTATATGCATGTGTTTATATGTATGTTTGTGTGTGCAAATATATTTGTCTCTCTGTTTCTTTTAGTGTGTATGTAGGCCAGAGAAAAACCTCATTTTTCCTCAGGTGCTGACCAACATTTTTTTGAAATAAGATCCCTCATTGGTCTGGAGTTTGCTAAGTAGGCTGGCTAGCCAGCCAGCAAGCCTGTGGACTCTTCTTGTCTCTGTGTTACAAGCATGGCTCACCACATCTGGACCCCTTGTTTTTAATATGTTTTTTAGATCAAACTCAGATCCCTCTGCTTACAAGGCAAGTGCTTTACAGGCTAAACTGACACCCCAGCTTGTGAGATTCTTTAGCTAATTTTCATTGATTAAAATCTAAGTCCCCAGGAGTAAAACAGAAGTTACCACACACATATACATTCATTTTAAATGGTTTGTAGAGAAGGATTCAGGAGATACAATGATACGCTGCTCATTGACTGACCTTACATGATTATACCTTAATTCAACTGTGCAAAATTATGAAGTAGATTGTTTGAGAAGTACTGTGAACTCACTGTACCCTGAGGTTGGTAGACTCTGTAATCTGGATCCTCCTGGCTTTTTTCTTTCTTTCTGAGTTTATGGGCAACCTGATCTATCCTGTCACTAAAACAAGGAATTAAGATTATAATTTTGCTGTGGATATTGCTCTGTATGCTGTGAATGTGTTGCTCTGATTGGTTAATAAATAAAATGCTGATTGGCCAGTGGCCAGGCAGGAAGTATAGGCAGGACAAGCAGAGAGGAGAAATCTGGGAAGAGGAAGCCTGAGTCAGGAGATGCTGCCCATCACCACCACCAGGAGAAGCAAGATGTAAAAATGCTGATAAGCCACAAGTCATGTGGCAAGGTATAGATTTATAGAAGTGGGTTAATTTAAGATGTAAGATCTAGCTATCAAGAAGCCTGAACCATTAGGCCATACAGTTTTAATTAATATGAGCTTCTGTGTGTATACTTAGGTCCAAGTGGTTGCAGGACTGGCAGGTGAGAGAGATTTGTCCTGACTATGGGCCAGGTGGGACACAGGAAAACTTCAGCTACATAATCTCTTCAAGGCTAGAATCAGTTATTTTTATGTTCCAACACTTTGGCATGATGGCTGATGGGCAATCACAACCAAGTAGAGATATTAAAAGCAAACTTCCAAAAACATCTGCCATTGTATCCATTGAGAATTACTTGTGTATTGATGTAACCAACCGTCTTATTAATTAAGAAACACAGAAACAATGTAAAAGAGAAAGCGGAGAGGTCAGAGCTCAGAGCTAAAATCTCACCCTTCCTCCTGCTGTCCCAGCTTCGCGAAAAGAGACCTACTTCCTGTCGGTTCGTTTTTTTATAGTATGTTGTTCTGCCTTCTCATTGGTTGTAAACCCAAACACATGACTGCCTCGTCACTGTCTGAATGTACAGCCCCCTAGGTCTTAAAGGCATATGTCTCCAATGCTGGCTATATCCCTGAACACACAGAGATCTTATGGGATTAAAGGCGTGTGCCACCACCGCCACACTCTTGCTATGGCTCTAATAGCTCTGACCCCCGGACAACTTTATTTATTAACATACAATCAAAATAATATTTCAGTACAATTAGATTACCACCACACTTGTGTCTGTGCCATTTACTTTTTACAGTGCTGTAGGCCCATTTCTCTTTGTTTCTGAGATTGATCTCTCCACTTGCAAATCATACATACTTAGTCCATTTGAGCTTCTATAAAACCATCACCACCACAACAGACCAAGCCCCCCTCCAAAAATAAACAAAACAATTGAACAATTGAGAAAGCAAATAACAACATGTGCTAGATGAATGTGGACAAAAGAAAAACCTTCTATACTTCCAGTAGGAATGTAAACTTGCCTAGCCTCTATGGAAAATAGTATGGAGGTTCCTTAAAAATCTAAAAGTATATCTACCATATGGCCCTATACCACTCTTGGTTCTTTACCCAAAACACTCAAAGTCAACTTATTAAAAAGATTACATTATACATTAATGTTTATTTCAGCACTATTCACAATAGCTAAGTTATGGAATCAAGTCAGGTTTCCATGAATGGAATAAGTATATAGAAGATGTCATATATATATATGTATAATATGTATACATGCTATAAAAGATGAATGAAGTCAGGACACTTGCAGAAAAATGGGTCCAATTGGAAAGAATCATTAAGAAAATCAAGTCAGACTGAGAAATACAAATGTCACACATTTTCTTGCCGGGCGATGGTGGCACACGCCTTTAATCCCAGCACTTGGGAGGCAGAGCCAGGTGGATCTCTGTGAGTTCGAGGCCAGCCTGGGCTACCAAGTGAGTTCCAGGAGAGGCGCAAAGCTATACAGAGAAACCCTGTCTCAAAAAAAAAAAAAAACAAAAAAAAAACAAAAACAAAACAAAACAAAACAAAAAAAAAACAAATATCATACATTTTCTTTTATTTATGGGTCTACTTTTTATGATCAGGAGATTAATGTATAATAGCCTTACTTTATATTTTGAGTAAGTGTGTTTATCATGTATACAAGAAACAAAAGTAAAAGAACAAATAGTGAGCCACTAGCAGATTTGATTTTTGGGAAAGTGCAACTTTCTGATTCATACATGATACTTTTTTATATTCTTGCTTGTGGAGAGAGATAGGCAGTTTTCTGGGACCTCTTCTTTGTGGATACTTATTCTATTCATGAGGGACTTGCCCTACTAACAATTACTCTTCCCCAAATACTCTCAAAATAAGTTACCATATTGACAAACTCAAGGCTTCTTTAAATTTTGAGTTCTGTTTCTGTTTTCTGATGGAAAAATTAATGTTCAAATTATTTTTCTCTTGTAATTTTCTAAGTAATCAAGGATAGCCACATTGTACCTTAGAAATATCATTACCCAAATATCCTATTGGATTGGTTTCAAGTTATTTTTAAAAGAACACTAGTATATGCCAGTATTCAGGCAAGGATTTCTTTTCATGTAGTTTTTCAATAAAGCATTCGTCATTTCTAGTTGAGACCTTATTAGAATGGCCTTTGCCACATTTGTATCCCTGTTCTTATCATGAATGCTTAAGAAGGCTGAGGCTTTCTCTATCTCTGTTCTCCTTCTGAGCTTTTCTCAGAATCAACCTTAACAACTTGTTCACAGCAATGTAAACTAGTACGCCCTTCCACACTCTCCTAGCCTCTATCAATTACTCAGTTTCAAAATCTTTTTGGTATTTTGGGAATTTGTTAATATCAGGACCTTACTGAAGGTACCAGTTTTTGTTTTAGTCTGTTGGGTCCCCATAATACTATAGACTATTTAGCTTTAAATCAACAACATTTTATTTCTCATAGTTCTAGACTTTAGGAAGTTTGAGATCGAGGTGCCAAGAAACTGGTGTCTGGGGAAGGCTCTGTTTCTATAGCTTTCTCCCTGTGTTTTCACATTGTAGAAGGAGACCTGAGGATTCTTTTACAAGGGTACTGTATTAGTTACTTGTTTTGTTCCAATGTAAGAAAATACCTGACAAAAGGAAGACAAGGTTTATCTTGGGTCACAGTTTGATAATATAAGTATATGTAACCATGTATATCTTGTCATCTTTGTATATTTATTTTTTGTTAGAAACAAAACAGATACCACCCAGTTGCCAAAGAGAGAGGATGACACAAGGTTGTGAACTCTAAAGATTGGGAATCATGGAGGTCACCATGAGTCTATACCATATATCATAATTAAAATGATAATGACAAGATCAAGGGCATTACTACTGTTAATGGAGGATACTATGGAAGCACATCTATTGCATTGCAGTTAGGGATTCTCTCTCTAACACACCCTTTCTTACTCTCCCCTCAGCCTTTCTCCTCTTCTACTCCCATGTTCCATCCACTTTTCTCTGAAAGCCCCACAACTTACTACATAAATAAGAACATTTTTAAAGCAGTGTTGGAAGGTCACTTTATTTTTGTGTCTGTTTGTGCCTCTAAGCCATTATCTAAACTATTTACTAAGCATGTAGAGACAAGTATATGTGCCATAAACACAATGAGGAAATGTGTATGAATCACTACTGCTCTCTTCAGAAGAGCAATGTTGAGAATGACCTACGGTTCAGATTCTTTGTAATGCCATATAATATGTGGCCATTTGTCTTACTATTCATTAATTACTTCTAGAGTTAAGTTTCTCAAGTCCATCAGCATAGCAATCAATTCTCTTGGTAGGAAAACCCTTCACACAGCATGTTCCTGGCCTGACAGCAACAACAACTAGCAGTTATGAGTCTGTCATGTGCTGGCTGTTCTTGTATCATATAATCTTCTGAAAGTTACCAATTTTCTTTTACAGATCAAGGAGACTCATGTTCAAAGAGGAAGTAGACTGTACTACCTGTCACACATCTTTACTGTGGCAGAACTAAGATTGAATCTATCAGTCTGACATGCTATTTGTATTACAAAAGATAACCTGTCAGCCTTTTTCATATGTATCACTTCATTCTGCCTTCTTTTGTTATTGTTTTACATGCATGTTCCCTTGGTTGGATTATGGCCTCTTTAAAGGTAATGGCTGTGCCTCATTACAGCCTCTTCTGCTCTACCCTCTGATGCCTAGCAGTGTCTTGCATATGATTGATCTTTATGAATCAGAATGAAACATGTTATAGCATTCTTTATAGAGACACAGCCTATGTTCTCCATAATTTATCTACACGCTTTCCTTTGAAAATATTTGGTGTGTATATAGTATATACCTAGTATCATCTTAGGTTTATTTTTAGAGGTAGAGGATCAGACCAACCTTGGCTTAAGTGTTAGTGTTGACATTTAATTGTATGGTCTTACCTGTCTTATTTAATTTCTTGGAGCCATTGTTTTTCAGTTTTAAGAGTAATTTTAAGAACAGCTTTATGGAATTAGTTAGATAATATGTATAAGGAAATTTATGTATTGAGCTCTTGCTAAATGTCATTTCTTTGATAAGTTTTATTCACCTACTACTCCAATCCCCTATTGAAAACTTGAGGTGTTTTTTAAAATGGAATAGGTTTTTACCATTATATTTCATTTATTATTGTCACACATGACTTTTCATAATGTAAGATGTTAAAATTTATGAATTCAGATTGGTTTCCATAGTAGATTTTTTTAAGGTCTAAATCTTACCTTAATAGTAGAGTTGCTTGATTAAAAAATATACTCATGGAACTATGGACTATAATGATAAATTACATGCAACAGTTAGTTGTTGATTGCAGATACACAATTCTTTGATGTACAATCTCAATTCTGAGATCTGTGTGCTTTAGAAAACTGCCCAAAGTAGAATGTAAAGATTTTCATATTTGGTTTGTAGCCTTTATTTCTAAAACTTCTGATCACATTGTACTTCTCCATAGCGATAGAGCTAATTATTAGAATGTCAAAGGAAATCACATAGTTTAAAGTTCTCCTTTTGGTTCTAAGTGTTTTTAATGAAATCAGCTTTGGTGATAATTGGCAATGTACATACTACACAACTCATACAGTAATTTGTTTTATATTCTTCTTGAATATCTGTTTCTTTATTTTTTCATTCTTTAAATTTAATTTTACATATCAGCTACGGATTCCCTTGTTCTCCCCCCTCCAACCCTACCCCCTCCCCGCCTTCCCCCAGCCCACTCCCCATTCCCATCTCCTCCAGGGCAAAGACTCTCCCGAGGATTGAGTTCAACCTGGTAGATTCAGTCCAGGCAGGTCCAGTCCCCTCCTCCCAGGCTGAGCCAAGTGTCCCTGTATAAGCCCCAGGTTCCAAACTGGCAGTTCATGCACTGAGGACAGGACCCGGTCCCACTGTCTGGATGCTTCCCAAGCAGATCAAGCTAATCAACTGTCTTATTTATCCGGAGGGCCTGATCCAGTTGGGGGCTCCTCAGCTATTGGTTCATAGTTCAAGTGTTTCCTTTCGTTTGTATATTTGTCCCTGTGCTTTTTCCAACCTTGGTCTCAACAATTCTCGCTCATACAAACCCTCCTCTTTCTCACCAATTGGACTCCTGGAGCTCCACTTGGGGCCTGACTGTGAATCTCTGCATCCAGTTCCCTCAGTCATTGGATGGGGTTTTTAGCATGACAATTAGGGTGTTTGGCCAGGTGGCCTTCGAATACTTCAGAGATCTATTCAGAGGGCCTAATTCAGTTGGGGGCCCCTGAGCCTTTGGTTCATAGTTCATGTATTTCCATTGGTTTGGCTATTTGTCCCTGTGCTTTATCCAACCTTGGTCTCAACAATTCTCGCTCAAATAAACCCTCCTCTTTCTCGCTAATTAGACTCCCGGAGTTCCACCCAGGGTCTAGCCATGGATCTCTGCATACAGATTCCTCAGTCCTTGGATGGGGTTTCTGGCATGACTATTAGGGTGTTGGCCATCCCATCACCAGAGGATGTCAGTTCCGGCTGTCTCTCGACAATTGCCAGCAATCTATTGTGAGGGTATCTTTGTGGATTTCTGTGGGCCTCTCTAGCACTTTGTTTCTTCCTTTTCTCATGTGGTCTTCATTTACCATGGTCTCCTATTCCTTGTTCTCCTTCTCTGTTCTTGATCCAGCTGGAATCTCCCACTCCCACAGGCTCTCTTTCCCTCGACCCTCGCCCTTCATTACTCCCACTCATGTCCAGGTTGTTCATGTAGATATCAGCCATTTCTCTGTCATTGGGCGATCCTCATGTCTTTCTTAGGGTCCTGTTTTCCAGGTAGCCTCCCTGGTGATGTGAGTAGCAGTCCAGTCATCTTTGTTCCACATCTAGTATCCTCCTATGAGTGAGTACATACCATATTTGTTTTTCTGAGTCTGGGTTACCTCACTCAGGATGATTTTTTCTAGATCCATCCATTTGCCTGCAAACCTCATGATGTCATTGTTTTTCTCTGCTGAGTAGTATTCCATTGTGTATATGTGCCATAATTTATTTATCCATTCTTCAGTTGAAGGGCATCTAGGTTGTTTCCAGGTTTTGGCTATTACATACAATGCTGATATGAACATAGCTGAGCAAGTGCTCTTGTGGTATGATTGAGCATTTCTTGGGTATATGCCCAAGAGTGGTATAGCTGGATCTTGGGGGAGATTGATTCCCAAATTTCTAAGAAAGTGCCATATTGATTTCCAAAGTGGTTGTACAAGCTTGCATTCCCACCAGCAGTGGAGGAGAGTTCCCCCAGTTCCACATCCTCTCCAGCATAAGGTGTCTTCAGTGTTTTTGATCTTAGCCATTCTGACAGGCATAAGGTGGTATCTCCGAGTTGTTTTGATTTGCATTCCCTGATGATTAGGGATGTTGAGCAATTCCTTAAATGTCTTTCAGCCATTTGAGTTTCCTCTGTTGAGAATTCTCTGTTTAGTTCTATAGCCCATTTCTTAATTGGACGGTTGGGCATTTTGATGTCTAATTTCTTGAATTCCTTATATATTCTGGATATTAGTCCTCTGTCAGATGTGGGGTTGGTTAAGATCTTTTCCCATTCTGTAGGCTGTTGCTTTGCCTTGTTGACCGTATCCTTTGCTCTACAAAAGCTTCTCAGTTTCAAGAGGTCCCATTGATTGATTGTTTCTCTCAGTGTCTGAGCTACTGGTGTTATATTTAGGAAGTGATCTCCTATGCCAATGTGTTCAAGGCTACTTCCTACTTTCTCTTCTAGCAGGTTCAGAGTAGCTGGATTTATGTTGAGGTCTTTGATCCACTTGGACTTAAGTTTTGTGCACGGTGACAGATATGGATCTATTTGCAACCTTCTACATGTTGATATCCAGTTATGCCAGCACCATTTGTTGAAGATGCTTTCTTTTTTCCATTGTACACTTGTGGCTTCTTTGTGGAAAATTATATGTTCATAGGTGTGCGGGTTAATGTCAGGGTCTTCAATTTGATTCCATTGGTCCACATGTCAGTTTTTATGCCAATACCAAGCTGTTTTTATTACTGTAGCTCTATAGTAGAGCTTGAAGTTAGGGATTGTGATGCCTCCAGAGGTTGTTTTATTGTACAGGATTCTTTTGGCTATCCTGGGTTTTTTTGTTTTTCCATTTGAAGTTGAGTATTATTCTTTCCAGGTCTGTGAAGAATTGTGTTGGTATTTTGATGGGGATTGCATTGAATCTGTAGATTGCTTTTGGTAAAATTGCCATTTTTACTATGTTGGTCCTGCCTATCCATGAGCATGGGAGATCTTTCCATTTTCTGACATCTTCTTCAATTTCTTTTTTTAGGGACTTAAGTTCTTGTCATATAGGTCCTTCACTTGCTTGGTTAGTGTTACCCCAAGGTATTTTATGTCATTTGTGGCTATTGTAAAGGGTGATATATCTCTGATTTCCTTCTTAACCTGTTTGTCCATTGTATATAGGAGGGCTACTGATTTTTTTGAGTTGATCTTATATCTTGCTATGTTGCTGAAGGTGTTTATAAGCTTTATCGGTTCCTTGGTGGAATCTTTGGGGTCACTCAAGTATACTATCATGTCATCTGCAAATAGGGAGAGCTTGACTTCTTCCTTTCCAGTTTGTATCTCCTTAATCTCCTTATGTTGTCTTATTGCTCTGGCTAGAACTTCAAGTACTATATTGAATAAGTATGGGGAGAGCAGGCAGCCTTGCCTCATTCTTGATTTTAGTGGAATTGCTTTGAGTTTCTCTCCATTTAATTTGATGTTGGCTGTTGGCTTGCTGTAAATTGCCTTTATTATGTTTAGGTATGTTCCCTGTATTCCTGATCACTCCAAGACTTTTATCATGAAGGGGTGTTGGATTTTGTCAAATGCCTTTTCTGCATCTAGTGAGATGATCATGCGGTTTTTTCTTTGAGTTTGTTTATATGGTGTATTACATTGATGGACTTTTGTATGTTGAACCACCCTTGCATCCCTGGGATGAAGCCTACTTGATCATGGTGGATAATTGTTTTGATGTGTTCTTGGAGTCTGTTTGCCAGTATTTTATTGAGTATTTTTGCATCAATGTTCATGAGGGAGATCGGTCTGTAGTTCTCTTTCTTTGTTGCATCCTTGTTTGGTTTAGGAATCAGGGTAATTGTAGCCTCATAGAAGGAGCTTGGTAATGTTCCTTCTGTTTCTGTTGTGTGGAACAATTTAGAGAGTATTGTTATTAACTCTTCTTTGAAGATCTGGTAGAATTCTGTGGTGAAACCGTCGGTCCTGGGCTTTTTTTTGGTTGGGAGAATTTTAATGACTTTCTATTTCCTTAGGGGTTATTGGACTATTTAAATAGTTTATCTGGTTTTGATTTAACTTATGTATGTGGTACCTATCCAGAAAATTGTCCATTTCTTTTAGGTTTTCCAGTTTTGTGGAGTAGAGGTTTTTGAAATATGACCTGATAATTTTCTGGATTTCCTCAATGTCTGTTGTTATGTCCCCCTTTTCATTTCTGATTTTGTTTATTTGGATTCTCTCTCTGTGTCTTTTGGTTAGTTTGCATAAGGACTTGTCTATCAAGTTGATTTTATCAAAGAACCAACTCTGTTTCATTAATTTTTTTGTATTGTTCTCTTTGTTTCTATTTTATTGATTTCAGCTCTCACTTTGATAATTTCCTGGCGTCTATTCTTCCTGGGAGACTTTGCTTCTTCTTGTTCTAGAGCTTTCAGGTATGCTGTTAAGTCACTAGTGTGGGATTTCTCCAACTTCTTTATGTGGGGATTGAGTGCTATGAATTTTCCTCTTAGCAATGCTTTCATAGTGCTGTGGATATCACTCTATATAAATAAAACACTGATGGCCAGTGACCAGACAGGAAGTATAGGCGGGACAAAGAGAGAGGAGAATTGGGGAAACAGGAAGAAGGAGGAGAGAGACTGCAGCCACCGCCAGGACAAGCAGCATGTAGAGACTCTGTTAAGCCACCAGCCACGTGGCAAGGTATAGATTTATAGAAATGGGTTAATTTAAGATAAAAGAGCAGTTAGCAAGAAGCCTGCCACGGCCATACAGTTTATAAGTGATATAAGCGTCTGAGTGATTATTTTATAAGTGGATTATGGGACTGCGGGGCTTGGGTAACCTGGAGAGAAGCCCTCCAGCTACAAATGGCGCCCAACGGCTCGAGTTTCCACCTTAAACCTGAGAATATTTAATAACCAATTCTAAACAGAGCCAAAACCAGGTTCCTGCTTCTTGTCTCATACGGGCAGCTAGATGCGGCAAAACGCAAGTTTGGACACTGGCGGGTTCCTGGCGGGTGCGTTTGACCGGCAGTATGGCGGAAATGAGGCATCTGCCAGCGGCAAATTAAGCTGTGTGGTAGATTTAGTCTTTACTAGTATTTAAAAAAAAAAAAAAAAAAAAAGAGGTTTCTGGGCTACACGCTGCTTTGATAAAAGCTTAGACCCACTATTTCTGAGACTTGATGACTCCCAGAGCTGGCGGAAAACGTACTACTGCCATGTTGGGAAGCTGAAGTGGGCGGAGCCAGCAGCCACAGCACCGTTTCAGGCTTACAATGGTACAGTTTAAAGCAATAGGCTCAAGGCTCAAGGTAATATAAAACATAAGCCACATAAAGATGGCTACCACACAGAGAATCTGGATTATGTTCTCTTTGATATTCATAACTAAAGAAAAACATTTGACTACAAAAGCTGTTGAGTTATGCCAAAATGTATATTTTAAAGGTACCTTGACTTCAAAATTTGGATATAAGGATATGTTACTTTGGAAAAGAGGTTCTGCTTTTGTTTCCACAGAAAGCCAGAGGCTGTGGACTTGTTCCAGATTAAGATACATCAGGTTTCACCAGCCAAGACCCCTGAAAGGACTCCGATGACACCATGGCCCAGATGATCCAACATCCAGATCGGTTTCAAGGCAACTGGTTCACACAATACAGCCTCACGGACTACCCCATAGGTCTAAAATTTTCTTTGCGTCCCCATAAGATACAGCGCCCCCTCCAGCAGGAAGTAGTAAGAGATGCTACGCCCAAATTCCCAAATATACCAAGCTGGCTTTAGAGGTGGAATTGGCTCACTCCCCTCTAAACCCAGACATATTGCTTTAAAAAAAAAATGGTTAAGGGATTCTTGTGTCCCAAATCAGAAGAGCCCTCTGGTGTGGGACAGAGAAAAACCAATATTTTTATTTAAAACAGGTTGATTATAAATGTGATCTCTTTCTAAAAAAGAAAAGGGGATATGATATATAGGAGGATATGGAGATGATAAGATAAAAGGGTAGATTAATGAACCTACTTTTAAAGAACAACTTGTTTAAAATGTTTTACATTGGTATAGATTTTAGTTTATGTTTAAAATGTTTTACATTGGTATAAATTTTAGTTCATTGATACAAACTTGAAGTTAATTTTGTTATACTCTCTCTCTCTCTCTCTCTCTCTCTCTATATATATATATATATATATATATATATATATTTCTATTCTTGTTTGAGGTATTATGTTTATATAACTCATTTAAAATTGTAATGGATAATTAAAAAATAGATTAATAATTAGTCATCTATGATAATCATATCTGTAGCCATGTTAGTTAAGTCTTCTAGGTATACATAGATATATTTCAGATAGATAGGTAATCTTCAAACACTTCATAGACCTGGAGAATATGGCATTTAAATAACTTAGAATTCTGTTGACGTGAGACACAATTGCTCCTGGCTGCACCAATTTGATCCCGAGAGAATGTTGGGCTTCTAAGACATTTCCATTTGGAAGTTTGTCTTTTTGGCACAAAATGGCCTACTGGGCAAAGAACTGCCCTTGCCTTGATGGCTGACAGTACAAATGCAATGCTGTCCTTTCTGGACAAGCGGGACACAAGAAAAGCGACCACTGTACTCTGCCAAGACAGGGTAAGATGGTCTCTTAAAATTCCTGCTTCTAAAAATGGTCTGTCAGATACTCTAGGCCTGTAGCCAATTTGAATGCACCAACAATGCTGAAAAACATTAGGTGACTGTCCAGGCTGCCAGCTGTCTTGGTCTACTTTTGCAAGATTCCCGAAAGTTGCTTGCATCCATCTACCATTTCTCAGGTACCATTATGTTCCTTCTCAGGTCTTTGATGTGGTTGAAGACTAGATAGTCGTAATTTCCTCAGTTATGATAAAAGATAAGTTAGCTATAAAACCTTAAACTCACAAATATAAGATAGATAGGACATCTTCTTTAATATTGTAACTATAATTCTTGCTCGGTAATTGTTTTGTTATATGTAATTTTACCATGTTAAAGTTAAAACCTTCCTTTTTTAAAAAAAGAAGAAAGGGGAAGTGCTGTGGATATCACTCTATATAAATAAAACACTGATGGCCAGTGACCAGACAGGAAGTATAGGCGGGACAAAGAGAGAGGAGAATTGGGGAAACAGGAAGAAGGAGAAGAGAGACTGCAGCCACCGCCAGGACAAGCAGCATGTAGAGACTCTGGTAAGCCACCAGCCACGTGGCAAGGTATAGATTTATAGAAATGGGTTAATTTAAGATAAAAGAGCAGTTAGCAAGAAGCCTGCCACGGCCATACAGTTTATAAGTGATATAAGCGTCTGAGTGATTATTTTATAAGTGGATTGTGGGACTGCGGGGCTTGGGTAACCTGGAGAGAAGCCCTCCAGCTACACATAGTGTCCCATAAGTTTGGGTATGTGGTGTCTTCATTTTCGTTGATCTCTAGGAAGTCTTTATTTTTTTTTTTATTTCTTCCTTAACCCATTGGTGATTCAGTTGAGCATTATTCAGTTTCCATGAGATTGTAGGTTTTCTGTAGTTTTTGTTGTTGTTGAAATCTAACTTTATACCATGGTGGTCTGATAGAACACAGGAGGTTATTCCAATTGTTTTGTATCTGTTGAGATTTGCTTTGTGGCCAAGTATGTGGTCAATTTTAGAGAAAGTTCCATGGGGTGCTGAGAAGAAGGTATATTCTTTCTTGTTAGGATGGAATGTTCTGTAGATATCTATTAGGTCCATTTGGGTCATGACATCAGTTAAGTCCTTTATTTCTCTGCTAAGTTTCGATTTGGGAGATCTGTCCAGTGGTGAAAGTAGGGTGTTGAGATCTCCCACTATTAATGTATGGGGTTTTATATGTGGTTTAAGCTTTATTAATGTTTCTTTTACATATGTGGGTGCCCTTGTGTTTGGGGCATAAATGTTCAGAATCGAAACTTCATCTTGTGGATCTTTCCTGTGATGAGTATGTAATGCCCTTCTTGATCTCTTTTGATTGATCTTAGTTTGAAGTCTATTTTGCTGGATATCAGGATGGTACACCTGCTTGTTTCTTAAGACCATTTGATTGGAAATTCTTTTCCCAGCCTTTTATTCTTAGGTAGTGTCTATCTTTGAATTTGAGATGTGTTTCTTGTATGCAGCAGAAAGATGGGTCCTGCTTTCATATCCATTCTGTAAGCCTATGTCTTTTTATAGGTGAATTAAGTCCATTGATATTAAGGGATATTAATGACCAGTGATTGTTCATCCCTGTTATTTTTCGGTGGTAGTATGTGTGTACTTCTCTTTTTTGGGGTGTGGGGGCAGGGCGAGGAGATTGAAGGGCTGCCTGGGGTCTTGGAGAAGGGGATCCCTCCCAGTGGGGCTAGAAGGAAACCTGCCCGGTGGCCAGAATCTGGGCCCAAGTTTGGCAGGTCTTCCCTGGAGTGGTTGGTGCTCAGGGATGGGGTCCGGGCTAAGCTAGGACACTCACCTCTGGTCCAGAAGGGAAGTCTGGGGGCTATTTATTTTTAAATAAATTTTTTTATCAAGAAATTTTCTATTCATTTTACATACCAACCACAGATTCCCCTGTCCTCCCTCCTCCCACCTCCCAGTCTTCCCCTACCAAACCATCCCCCATTCCCACCTCCTCCAAAGCAAGGTCTCCCATAGGGAGTCAGCAGAGCCTGGTACATTCAGCTGAGGCAGGTCCAAGCCCCTCCTTTCTGCACCAAGGCTGCGCAGAGTGTCTCACCATAGGCACTAAGGTTCTAAAAAGCTGGCTTCTGCACTAGGGACAGGTCCCAATCCCACTGCCTGGGGGCCCCCTATACAGTTTAAGCTAAAAAACTATCTCGCTTATCCCAAGGGCCTAGTCCAGTACCATGGGGTCTCCTCAGCTATTGGTCCACAATTCATGTGTTTCCACTACTTTGGCTAGTTGTCTCTGTACTTTTTCTAGTCATAGTCTCGATATCCCTTGCTCATAGAATCCCTCATGTCTCTCATCGAAACAAAGGATAACCAGACTACAACCCACAGCTCCAGGGAGGCTAGCTAGTAAAGAGAACCCTAGGAACGACACATGGATTGCCCAGTGATGGAGAAATGGATGAGATCTACGTGAGCAAACTGGGGGTGAGGAGGCGGTAATGGAGGGTAAGGAACATGGATGAGAGCTTAGGGGAGAGGGGAGGTTCTAGCTAGAACAGAGACAGAGTGGGAGAGCAAGGAAAGAGATACCATGATAAATGAAGACACCATGGCAATAGGGAGAAACAGAATGCTAGGGAGGTTCCCAGGAATCCACAAGGATGACTCCACCATAGACTACTGGCAATATTTGAGACGGTGCCTGAGCTGGCATACTCTGGTGATCAGATGGCTGAATACCCTAACTCTCATCATAGAACCCTCATCCAGTGACTGATGGAAGTAGATGCAGAGATCCACGGCTGGGTCCTAGGTGGAGCTCCAGGAGGAGTCCAGTCGAATATCTGTTTCATATCATCATTGTTCCCATTGAATCTTAGGATAAATCAAGTGGACAGTATACTTAGGAATCATCTATTTTCAAAACTACAGTTTGGCATCACATGTTTTTGTATTTAAAAGAAAAGAAACTGATTATGAAGAATTAGTATAAATTATCATTTTATATTCAATTAAGTATTTGAATGTTTATATTTTTATTGGAGAATAAAACTTAGTTTATGATAAAGCTGGAAATCTTTGAAATAAAATAAAACAATTCTTGAGTTTTTAGGATGAAATAACAAGCATTTAGTGTAAAGACCTTTGGAAACAATATTGTAGTTGCTATATAAAAAGTTCTTTGGGTGCATTCAAATATCAATATTGAATTAGCAGTCTCAACTTTGTAAAGGAAGTCATCATAGCTTATATAGCAAGAGCTTAACTATTAAAAATGTCAGTCAATAGGGGAGTAGGTGTTTCATAAAAAAAATTTGAAATATACTTATGTTATTTAGCAGCCAATGGCATGATAAAATTAACATTTTATATTCTATCTATTAAAATAAACCTATAAGCTGAAGATTTTAAATTGTACTAAGGGTTTGTATAATTAGAGAAATTTAAAGGCACTCAGAATAATTTAAATATTTTAACATTCAGTAATTTATGAAACATTAAGTAATCAGTATTACTCTAGTGACCTGTATTTATGAAATACTGTGTCAAGATACTGTTTTAAGTGCTTATGCCTTTAAAAGAGTTCTTTGAGGTGTGTTTCTTATCTTTCTTTCTAAAAAAGAGTAAAATAACATTTTACTTCAAAGTGTAATTTAAATACAACCAAACTTTTTTTTTTTATTTGTTGTCTATTTATTTTGGTCGCTAGTCATATTCTATTTTCTTTCAGTATATATGTAGTTTTGTCACTTCTTAAAGGTTTTGTTATTTTGAGAACTCTAAACATGATCACTGTATCTCCATCACCCAGTCCCTCTTTACCTCCTCTAACTCCTCCAGTGTTTCCCTACCCCAAGTTCATGATCACTTCTTGAATGAATATTGTTACTTGTATATGCACATATATGTATGTATATATAGCCTACTGAGTTCACTTAGTTTGCTCCTATGTGCATATGTCCAATGCTGACCATTTGGGATCAGATTATGTATGTGGGAGTTCGTCCTGGGGGAAACTGATTTTTTCCTCTCTTAACAGCCAACAACTACCTGTAACTCTTCATCTAGGGATAAGATCATGTAGAATTCCCCATCTGTACTGGAGATGTCATTATGTTGATGTATCTTTATAATTACAGATAACTGTAGCTCTCATAGTTTATTAAAAAGACTTCCTTTCTCAGCATATGGAGACTATAAACAAGATCTACAACTGGTCTCAAAGAAGAGGATAAGTGACTAGGGTGCTCAACCCAAACTGATAGGCTCAGGGAAATTTGTTGATGAGGTGATGGAAAGATTGGAAGAGCTAGAAAACTAGGATGCCTGTTTGTGTGCCCTAGATATACAGGGAAGGTACTCCCATGAACGCCTAACAATATGCTAGCCTAATTTTGCATTTTATTGATTATCTTCCAGACTAGAGAAATTTAATGAATAATTTAACTGAGACAGCATTTTTTACAGTTTGATAAAATTCAAAATGTAATATATGTATAAATTAGCTTCTACAAATATTAATATTTTGAGACACAGGAACTTTATATCAGAAAAGAGAACAAAATGAATGCTCAAGTGACAGCTCTATGACATTTTGTGCACTTTTAATTATGAGATAATTCAGAAACTTACTTTCTCAAAGCCTAGGATATTAACGATTAATTAATTCTCAAATGACCTTAACCTATTTTTGTGACACTTGTATGTTTTAATAATGTTGTCATATTAGAAATGAAAAATGATGAAAATTTTTGCTAGAGATTACATGGCAAATTTAGATTATACATTATTTTAATTTTAGAAAGAACAATGACAACTTCTTGTCCTTAGCAAGAATTCAAGGTTAAGTTAATTTGATGTGTGATTTTTAAATTTTACCATATTAAGTGCATATGAATTCTACACTTCTAACATAGTTTTAGTGTATGGTGCAATATTGCTAATTACCATAAAATTAAATGATTCTTAATATAATTAAAAAATTTTAAAACACAAAAAATACTCTATTGGAAATGCATGAAAGAAAAGGCAGAATAAAGTAAATAGAAATAATCTGCACTTAGTGAACTCATAAAGACTGTGAATACACAAGACTTGCACAAGTTCCAATCAGACATAATCCCAGCATTGTAAACAGGGTATAGATACAAAATTCTACTCTTAACCCAGAAACTACTTGAAACCAGTACCTGCTGGGAAACAAAAGATCAGTTTTCTCCAATGGATTGCCATTAGGTATATCAACCACACCACAGAGCAGGCCCCATGCCCTGGAGTAGTTGGCCAACCCAACATGGATTCCATGATTGTGTGCATGCACTTTCTGTTTTGTTTTGGTAATTTCTGTCTTATTGTTTGTTTTGATCTTTGATTTATTTTGCTTTATGGGTTTGAGAGGCAGACAGGAGAGAGCAAGGGAGGGGAGGAGAAGGGAGGGAGAAAGGATCTGGGAGGAATTGAGGGAGAGGAAAGACTATGATCAAAATATATTGCACACAATTTTTTAAATTAAAAAATTCCACTATTCTTCCACCAAGAAAAGAATGCAAATAACCCATGCCTTAACTTTTAATGCATAGAAAATCTAAAATATTCGATTTTGCTTTATGTATTTGAGACTATAGATAACTAGTGAATCACTTTGTTTTGGGGTTTCTATTAGATTGTTGTTTTGATCTAAATGTAAAATATCCACTAAATAAATGTTCATGTGTTTGAACAATCTGGTCTCTTTCTTGGGAAGTTGCAGAATTTTCTGAAGTTGAAGTTGAGGTCTAGCAGGGAAACTGGGTCACGCTTTGAGAGTTATTGCCAATCCCTGATTCTGGAACTAGTCTCTGTCCCTGTTTCTGGATCTACATAGGTTTAAGAAAGCAGACTTAACACTCCCAGTACCACAGCTGGGAGCCACCGTGGACTCTACCATGCCTCCTTCTTTGATGGACCATGTCCCCAAACTGTGAGCTCCAATAGGTCTTTTCTCCCCTAGTTTTCTCTCCTTATGTGTTTGATCATAGCATTGAGAAAACAAACACAGTCATGAACAAGTTTTAAATCATTAAATGTTTTAAAATATTATTTTAATAGTCTATATGTCAGGGAATGCTATTTAGTAATTGAAATAATGGAATTATTATTTTTTTGCAATGTGATAATTTACTTTTTAAAATTAAAATTGATTATTCTCTCATACAATACATCTCAACCAGTTTCTCCTCACTCTACTCTTCCTAGCCCCACTCCTCCTCCCTCCCCAAGTACCACTCCCACTCCATTTCCTCTTCAGAAAAGAGAAGGCCTCCAAGAGATCACAACCAAACAGGACAAAACAAGATTCAATAAGACAAAGTAAAAGTTCTCATATTGAGGCTAGACAAGACAGCCCAATAGGAGGAAAAGAGTCCCAAGAGCAGGCAAAAGAGTCAACGATATAACCATTCCCATTTTTAGGAGTCTCATAAGAACATCAAGCTAACAGCTATAACATATACCCAGAGGGCCAGTTGCAGACCCATTCAGGCTCCATGTTTGCTACTTCAGTCTCTGTGAGCCCATGTGAGTTCTGCTTAGTTGATTAAGTGGGCCATGTACTCCTAGTGTCCTCTATTTCCTATTCTTCCTGCAGTCTTTCCTCTCCCTCTTCCATGGAGTTCTCCATTCTCCAAGGGAAGGAACTGATAGGGACCTCCAATTTAGATTCTCTCTTTGCATAATGTCTGGCTGTGGGTCTCTGTACCTACTCCCATTTGCTGCTGGAGGAAGTCTTTCTGATGACAACTGGACAAGGCACAGATATGTGAGTGTAGCAGGAAATCATTATGGTTCATTTCATTGATGTTTTTCTTTTTCTTTTCTTTCTTTCTTCTATCTATCTATCTATCTATCTATCTATCTATCTATCTATCTATCTATCTATCTATCATCTATTTATTTATTTTTGCTAGTAGTGTTTGGTTGTACTCTAGGTCTCTAGGCTATCCAGTGTCTGGTTCCTGGATATTCAGGCAGTATAGGACATGGGATCCCTCCTATGCATTGGCCTCAGAGTTGTTGGCCACTGGGGTCCTGTGGATATCACTAAACAACCCAGGCTGATCCTAGGACAAAAGGTAGTTCTATGAAAACTGAAATCAGGGTCCCATTTCCAAGGACAATATCCACACAGCTCATTGAAGTTAGGTTGAGCTGGTACCTGCATGGTGCATTCACTCCTATATTCTAGTCTCTTTGGTGTCAGAAGGTACTTTGCAGGTTATGGAAATAGAAACCTGGACACTAACACAAGCACAAAACCCTCCACCTACAATGTGTCCTGCCTGCAAGATGTGCTGGAGCCATGGTGGCTCAGAAGTTGTGGGAGTGGCCAACCAATGATTAGAATTCTTTAGTGGCTTCCTTATTGTTGGAAATTTAATGCTAATGATGCTATTATGAATAATTCTGAGCATAAAATCTTTGCATATAATTATTAATATTTGTTTCCTGAGGGTATTATACTTAGAACTGAAATGACATTTTCAAAGGATTTGAATGCTGTTTTGTTAATTTATTTGTTTTATGGAGCTCTTAAAGTCTACTGACAATCACTTTTCAGAATATCTATATTAATTTAAGTTTCTACAAATACTCTGAAAATGAACAATAATAATCCTTGTTGAGAACAATCACTATCAGAAGCTTTCCTCAGTCTTGTAGATGAAAATGGCCTCTCATTAGTTTAGATTTTTTTTAGTCATGTTTGTGAACATTTGTTTTTCTTTGAACTACCTCTTCATGTCATTTGCACATTTTTCTATTGGAGTTTTTGGTTTTTTTCTAGTGTTGTATCTGAGCTTTTTTGGTTTAAGGATATTTAATCTTGGTTATTAGTGTAGACAGTACTTTCTGTTGTTTTTAAAAATTTATCATCATGATTCTGATCTAGCACAACAATTAGGGTGTTTGGCCATCCTATCACCAGAGTAGGTCAGTTTAGGCTGTCTCTCGACCATTGCCAGCAGTCTATTGTGGGGGTATCTTTGTGGATTTCTGTGGGCCTCTCTAGCACTTTGTTTCTTCCTTTTCTCATGTGGTCTTCATTTACCATGGTCTCCTATTCCTTGTTCTGCCTCTCTGTTCTTGATCCAGCTGGGATCTCCTGCTCCCACAGGCTCTCTTTCACTCGACCCTCGCCCTTCATTATTCCCACTCATATTCTTTCTTATTAGGATGGAATGTTCTGTAGATAACTATTAGGTCCATTTGGGTCATGACATCAGTTAAGTCCTTTATTTCTCTGTTAAGTTTTGATTTAGGAAATATGTCCAGTGGTGAAAGTGGGGTGTTGAAGTCTCCCACTATTAATGTATAGGGTTTTATATGTGGTTTAAGCTTTATTAATGTTTCTTTTACATATGTGGGTGCCCTTGTGTTTGGGGTATAAATGTCCACTTCATCTTGTTGGATTTTTCCTGTGATGAGTATGTAATGCCCTTCTTGATCTCTTTTGATTGATTTTAGTTTGAAGTCTATTTTGCTGGATATCAGGATGGTACACCTGCTTGTTTCTTAAGACCATTTGATTGGAAATTCTTTTCCCAGCCTTTTATTCTTAGGTAGTGTCTATCTTTGAATTTGAGATGTGTTTCTTGTATGCAGCAGAAAGATGGGTCCTGCTTTCATATCCATTCTGTAAGCCTATGTCTTTTTATAGGTGAATTAAGTCCATTGATATTAAGGGATATTAATGACCAGTGATTGTTCATCCCTGTTATTTTTCGGTGGTAGTATGTGTGTACTTCTCTTCTTTGGGGTTTACTGCTGTGGCTTTATCTATTGCCTGTGTTTTTGATGGTGTATCTGACTTCCTTAGGTTGGAATTTTCCTTCTAGTGCTTTCTGTAGGGCTGGGTTTGTGGATAAGTATTGTTTAAATCTGGCTTCGTCTTGGAATGTCTTGTTCACTCCGTCTATGATGATTGAAAGTTTTGCTGGGTATATTAGTCTAGGCTGGCATCCATGGTCTCTTAGTGTCTGCATTACATCTGTTCTGGTTCTTCTGGCTTTCAAAGTCTCCATTGAGAAATTGGGTGTTATTCTGATGGGTTTGCCTTTATAGGTCACTTGGCCTTTTTCCTTTGCTGCTCTTAATAAAATCTTTCTTTATTCTGTAATTTAGTTGTTTAATTATTATGTGGCGAGGGGACTTTTTTCAGGTCTAATCTGTTTGGTGTTCTATAGGCTTCTTGTATCTTCATAGGCATTTCCTTCTTTAAGTTGGGAAGGTTTTCTTCTATGATTTTGTTGAATATATTTTCTGTGCCTTTGAGTTGGTATTCTTCTCCCTCTTCTATCCCTATTATTTGTAGGTTTGGCCTTTTCATGGTGTCCCAAATTTCTTGGACATTTTGGTTCATGACTTTGTTGGCTTTAGTGTTTTTTTTTGACTGATGAATCTATTTTTTCTACTGTATCTTTAATGCCAGAGATTCTCTCTTCCATCTCTTGCATTATGTTGGTTATACTTGCATCTGAAGTTCCCATTTGTTTACTCAGATTTTCTATTTCCAGCATTCCCTCTGTTTGTGTCTTCTTCATTTTTTCTATTTTCTTTTTCAGGTCTTGGACTGTTTCCTTCATCTTTTTCTTTGCTTTTTCATGATTTTCTTTCAGTACTTTATTGTTTTCTTCCAGGGCTTTATTGTTTTCTTCTATTTTATTTGTCCTTTTCTTTAATTTTTATAGTGTTCTTCCCATTTTTTTTTGTCTTTTCCTCTATATAAGCCTCTACCTTCTTCATGATGTTATTCATAAGGCCGTTTTCTTCTGCTTCTTCCAATTTTTGATGTTCAGGTCTAGATGTTGGAGGCGGGCTAGGTTCTGGTGATGCTGTATTGCTCTTCATTTGGTTGTATGTACTTCTGCCTTGACATCTGCTCATCTCCTTGTGGTTCGTTCTTGGTCTTATCAGTGCACTTGGTCCAGATAGATCTGACAGATTCAGGAAGTCTCTCTCTCTTGTCCAGATGGGAGCTTTCTTGTTCAGATGGGAAGTCCAGGGCAGGATGGGACCTCTTGTCCAGATGGGAAGTCCAGGGCAGGATAGGAGTTGGGGGCCGTTCTCTAAGTCTTAGGAAGTGGCTGGGGTCTCAGGCGATGATGGGCATGGGGGCAGGGCTTGGAGATTGCAGAGTCTGCCAGGAGTCTTGGAGAAGGGGAGCCTTCCTGGTAGGGAGGGGTAGAAGGGATCCTGCCCGGTGACCAAAACCTGGGACCTAGTTTGGCAGGTCTTCCCTGGAGTGGCTGGTGCCCAGGGATGGGATCTAGGCTGAGCCCAGGCACTCACCTCTTGTCCAGCTGTATTTTCTTGATGCATAAGGATGTTGAACATTAAAAAAAATTACTCACCTATTAGTATTTATTTTGTTCAGAACTATGTTTAGTTTTATGCCTCAATTATTAATATTGTTGTTTCTTTTAGTTTTTTGAGCTCTTTTTGTGTTCTAGACACTAAGGATAATGGGTAATCTTGGTTGTCAATTTGACACAACAAAGAATGAACCTCAGCTGGAAAAACTGTCTTTATAAAATTGGCCTGTTTTAATATCTGTGGGGCATTTTTTTTTTTTTTTTTTGTAAATTGATGGATGGCCCATCCCACTGCAGCTTCTG
Source organism: Peromyscus leucopus (assembly GCF_004664715.2). Lineage (NCBI taxonomy): Eukaryota > Metazoa > Chordata > Mammalia > Rodentia > Cricetidae > Peromyscus > Peromyscus leucopus. Next base: position 113,712,540 of record NC_051064.1, read on the forward strand.
TCATCCCTAGTGGGAATAGATGAATATGAAAGGTAACTGAATGTGAATCTAGAAGCAAGCCTGTGGGCAGCCACTGATCTCTGGTTTCTGCTCCAGTTTCTACCTCCTTGTTTCTACCTTCAATTCTTTCCTTGGCTTACCTCATCTATGGGCTGTAACTATAAGTAGAAATAGGCCTTGTGTTCCTGAAGTTGGTTTAGGTCAGTGTTTTATCACAGCAACAGAGAGCAAACTACGATAACAACCTCTGTATGATGTATAGCTGGCAAAGATTTTCCTATACTCAGGTCATAATGAGAACTACATCAAATTATGCATTAAATTTGTGAGGCAATGGGAACTTTGCTGTAATCTTATGAGGTATAGATGTAGTTTTTCTTTCTATTTCTTAAAGTAATCTTCAGAACTTAAATTTACCTTTGTATTATTTTAAATCTTAGCTGGATGCTTATTTATGGGATAATTTGTATGATCCTAAATTTAATATTCAATTAAAAATTCCTTACAAATGTTCTTTATCCCAAACTCTCTCTGAGGTATATTTTTATATCTTTTTTTGTATGTGCCTATCTTTTTATTCCTATTATATGAAAACATCAAAGCACAGGTTTTTTTTCTTCTTGTTATGTGAATTCAGTTCCTTTAGCTTTCAATATTTAGTATATTGCCTAATAGAAAAGAAGTGTCCAGAAAATATTTGATGAATTTTATTGAATTTCTGCATCAAATTCTGGATCTCAAAATGAAATAACAATGAGCAAATTAATATTTCTGAGACTGTAAAGGTATCCTGAATTATCATTATTATAAGCATTCTTTCATCTAGCATTCATTCCTTTAGATATTCACTGAATTTCTGTTGAATGTTGTTCTAGGAGAATTAAGATATAAACATAAAATAATTTTCAGCATTAAATTTTGACTGGACTTTGGGGATAGACAATTCTGTAAATAACTGGCATATACACTCTTCCACAATTACACCAGTAGGCATATCTTGCTGATTGCTGTTACAGCATTCAGGGTTCAGTTCTGGTGCTAGGTAAGACTATTGATATTGATGTCTTATCTTCCCCATTAGCCTGCATAACACTATTTGGGACTATGAAAATAAACCAGCAGGGAGGAAATTTCTCAGTATGCATGACATTAATTTCTCTATGGTCAGTATTTGCAGTGTCAGCAATAGGCCTTATCATGTAGTTATGGTGGTTAGCCAAGAGCAATGGCAATGGACTGTTTTGGTTTGGGGAATTCTGGGGCCTTCCTGACCAATACTGGTAGGGCGATACCCCAAGCTTGTTTTGTGTTTTTCATTTAATAACCCATGTTTTCTGGAAGTGGCATTATCCACCCATGCAAGGTAATTCCATTCAAACTCTTTTGGAAACTCACATTTTAAAATTATTTTACTAACTAGTGGTTTTTTTCCCCATAAATCTTTTTCATGAATTCTTAGTTTTGGTTAACTCAACCACGATCTTCAAATCTCCCCATTACCCCTGCTGCCATCCCTGCTGACCCCTTTAACCTTTAGTATTTCTTCTTCCTCTTTCTTTTCACATGTGTTGTACTATCCCTTAGTTTTTTAAAGTTGAGTTGTGGAAAATGTTTGGCCTATTAACTAACTGTAGACCAAGTTAAGGGTTGAGTCTAGAGTAATGGTGGAGAGTGATGGGACAACTATAGACATTTATTTCTTGTTGATGAGAACCTTTTCTGAGAATGGGTTATTAGGAAGCCTTGTGATTATGGAAACATTATAGAGTATATGTACTTAAACCTAATGAATACGACTCAATTACTTGATATCAGCTCTTGATACAGTAAAACATGTTAAAAATGAGGTGCATGAGACTGAGGGAGGCCATCATAACAGAAAACTATTTTATAGTAAATTTACTTAAGTGACAGTAATAACCTCAAATAATAGAAAGTATATTGTAAATATATGTATACCATACATAGCTGTATCTCCATACTTACAAGACTAGCAGTTCAGTAAGTGTACTTATTCCCGTGTCACCACAAACATATGGGAGGCCTTGTGCTACTCCTTATGACAGCTATGGCATTACAAAGGGATAGGTTTTCTCAGTTCCACCACATGCTCCATTGTTGGCAAAAATCTACTACGCAGTATATAACTATATCATGAATTCCTAAGTGTCTTACTGTAGTATATTAGCTCTTCTTTACTATTTGCCAAATGCCTTAGGAAAAAATGCAGTCTTTTTACATAGTGCCTTTTCTACTTTTTGCACTTAAATTGTTTCACTGGAGAGTGTCTCAAACCGTATCCTCAGGCCTTCCAGGCATTCTGTTTCTTCCTTAGTCAGGGTATTTTCAGAATTTTACAGGATCCTAAAAGTAGCGAACCATAGATGATCTAAGAGACAGTGCAAAGTTATTGTCTGTCATTTTCCCTCCCTCCCTTTCTCTTTCCTCGTCTCCCTTCCCCTCTTCTTTCCTTCCCCCTTCTTCTCTACTTTCCTCCCCTTCCCTTCCCTTCTCTTTCCTTCCCTTGCTTTCTTTCTATTTTTGATTTTTTGTTTTGTTTGGCGTATGTTTGGATAATGCCAAGGCATTAACTTTTTACACAATTTACAGATGTGTCTACCATTATTAAAAATTCCTCTTCATGAGTGATTTCTTCATTTGAAAAATGTATGCCATTTGTGACTGGGAAAAAAGGAGTGCCATAAAAGTTTGTGCTCAAGATCATGTTGGGGAAACCTACAGAGATAGCCAACCAAACTAGTAGGTACTCATGAAATTTAGACTAACACCTGTTGGAGCCTCCATGGGACTGGACTGCCTTAAATTCTAAATATACTTTGATGATTTCTACACTTTTGATATGCCAAATTTAAATTATTCCTTAAATTATACATGATTGAAAAATAGATGAATCAATTTTGGCTCTGTCGGGGATTAGAAAAATGAGTGCTCTATTCCAAAAAATAGTTGTTTGCAAGGAGTTTAAACAATTACAAAACTAAATTGTGATGCTTTTAAGAAATGAAATTATTATTTTTAAACTGAAGGAATAGAATTAATTCAACAGTCTTTGTAAGGAGGTTGTTATATGAAAGATTTTGCATTGTTGAGGATAAAGAACTGTGTTCTAAACTTCATAGCTCAATGTTCACCTCACTATCTAGACTCTAGTGTTTTTAACTTTATGCCATTTTCAATCACTTTTCATACTTTTGGCTTTAGTTTATTCAAGAAATAATATATTTAATAAATATTTGTTTATTTCCTCTTTTGTAACAGATAGTATTCTTGGTGTTAAAATGGTATTTTTCTGTACTAAATATTTGTGAAAACTTGACTGAGCCAAATGCTGTGTAGTTATTGTAAGTAGAGTGAGGATGAAACATATTCTAAGCCTTCAAGGGACATACCTTCTTATCAAGAAGGTAGATATTGAATATATAACAGAGATAATGAGTTAGTTCTTGATTTCAAGAACAGAGTAGCTTGGTGGGAAATAAAAACACATGGACATATGTTTTGGAAGGAAATCTATTTTTAACAATTAAAATAACCAAAACAGTAAGAAATGTCTCTGAACTCATACTCAGTAGCATTGCATCATATAGTTTGTACATTCATACATGTGTGTACATTTGCACATTTATGTGTGTGTGTGCATACACACACATTGGAATCTATTACTGGTAACTATTCTTTTGAATAAATAAAAAAAGAAACTTAAATTAATAAGTCTTAATTTTTTCATAGATACAAAATTCTGATTTGCTTACATTATGCAATCATATTAATTATATCACATCAATTATGTGTTCAGTACTGTTACTACACCATTTTATAAATGAGACTAATTCAGCATTTTCTTCAATGTCATTGAATGACTACATGAAAGATTATGAAGTTGAGTTGGGACTATTTATTCCAGAGCATGAAGTCTTAAACACTATTTTATATTGCCGTTTATTTTTTGAGCTTTTTTTTCATAGTATAATTTTAGATATTTCCATGTCTACAGTTTTGATCATATTTAACTTTTTAATATCTATTTTATTACACCTTATGTACTATAAATTTCTTAACTAGTTTCTTATTTGAGGACAGTTAGATTATTATAATTCATTATTAGTATGAGATATTATAATGAATGTTTTGTATATTTCTTCTTGTGTATTTGTCTCTTCATGGTACTTTCCTAGAAGTCACTTGCTATATCAAGGGGCCTGTATATTTTTACATTGTTTATTCACTGATGGAGAGAGTGCAAACTGGTGCAGCCATGAAAAAAATTGTATGGAGATTTCTGATGAGAACAATGAACCATTTTTTGATTAGATTTAAGGCCCACTCCAAAAGATAAAACCCATATCTGGTACCATTTAGTGGGGAGGAGATTGTAAGAGTCAGAGCCACGGATGACTACAAGGAAGCAATGTTCTCCAGACACAGCAGGTGTAGTTGCACATATAAACACCCATAGAGATTGTGATTATATGCACAAGATCCATGCAAAATTAAGCTACGCCAAATCCAGCATGGAATGAGAAAGTGGGCACAAATTCCTACCTAGCAAAGGAGCTCTTGGTATCTGATAGCTGCTAATGGAGAATCAATTTTATTTAAGGGTGTGTGGCCCTTGTAGAGGGAAATTTCTTGGTCCTGCCTAGCCCTGTGGTCCAGATGAATCTCTCCCCCCCAAGCTGTCCCAGCTGCTTATAAAATTATCACTCAGAGACTTACATTAATTACAAACTGTATGGCCTAATGGCTCAGGCTTTTCGCTACCTAGCTCTTACAACTTAACTCAGCCCATTTCTATTAATCTATATGTTGCCACATGACTGTGGCCTTCCTTACCAATCTGCTGGCATCTTCTTGCTCTTTGGTGGCGGCTGACATCTCTCTTGACTCTGCTCTTCTCTCTTTATCTTTACTTGGATTTCCTGCCTGGCTGTAAGCTTTCTTGCCATAGACCAAAACAGCTTTATTTATTATCCAATGGGAGCCACACATATTCACAGCATACAGAAAGATATCCCACAGTAGGCCCCTGTTGAGTTGACCACAAATTCAAGTATATATAGAAAGCACCATTTGTAGTTAATGCATTAAAAAAAAAGGAAAACACATAGTTGGGTGATTAGGGATGTGAGGATTGATCTGGGAGAGTTGGGGGAAGAGGGTAAATATGATTTAAAAAAAACATTATATGTAATTTTCAAAGACTTAATAAAGTAATAAAAATTAGAAAAAAATCTAGAAATATATCTCTTCTGTGATCTAACTATATTACTCCTGGGTATATTCCCAAGTACTCTATATCCTACTACAGATATACTTGTTCATTCATGTTCATTACTACTGTATTCAAAATAACTAGGAAACACAAATAGCCTAGGTACATACCAACTGATGAATGGATAATTAAACACATATATGAACTCTATTCAGCTATGAAAATGAAATTATAAATATTGCAGGTAACAATTCTCACTCACACAAACCCTTCTCTTTCTCGCCAATTGGACTCCTGGAGCTCCACCTGGGGCGAGAATTATTGAGACCAAGATTGGAAAAAGCACAGGGACAAATAGCCAAATGAATGGAAACACATGAACTATGAACCAATAGCTGAGGAGCCCCCAACTGGATCAGGCCCTCTGGATAAGTGAGACAGTTGATTAGCTTGATCTGTTTGGGAGGCATCCAGGCAGTGGGACCGGGTCCTGTCCTCAGTGCATGAGTTGGCTGTTTGAAACCTGGGGCTTACACAGGGACACTTGGCACAACCTGGGAGGAGGGGACTGGACCTGTCTTGACTGAATCTACCAGGTTGAACTCAATCCTCAGGGGAGTTTTTGCCCTGGAGGAGATGGGAATGGGGAGTGGGCTGTGGGGGGGGGGTAGGAGGGGGAGGGGGGAGGACAAGGGAATCCATGGCTGATGTGTAAAATTAAATAATTATAAAATAAAAAAATTGCAGGTAAATGGACAGATCTGGATATAATAATTATAAGCAAGATAGCACAAACCCAGGAAGACAAATATTTAATTTTCTCTCTCATATGTGGATTCAAGCTTTCAACTTTTAGTTATGTGTGCTTAAAATGAAGTGCTCATAGAAGGCAGTAGACTACTAAGGAACTATGTCAGGGAAGGTTTCAGGAGAATGGCAATAGAAAGAAGGTAGAATGAAGTGAGTGGGAAAGGTGAAAATAGAAAGGCTAAATGGAGTAGAGGATAGGAAGGCAGAGTAGAAGGGGAAGTATGGAAAAAAGTAACTAAAGACCTTTGAAAATGCCATGTGGAAACCTACTACTATGGAATCCTAAAATATATACACATAAAAGAAGTTTAAATGGTTTCCCCTGTAATGGGTGTGGCAGTGCCTTCCCCAGACACCATAGCTATCAAATAGAAAGTCCAGTGTCAGGTGTGGGTTTATCTTTTTTTGGGTTGTTGGTCAGTGAGAACCCAGAGATTTTTCCCTTAATCACAAACTGCTCTCCCACTGCCCCAGAACTTAATGCTGAAGACACCACACACCTTAGTTATAGGGCATGGCAAAATTGAGTTATTAGCTTTGAAGCTTTGTCCGCATTGGCTAGTTTTCATGATTATGGAAGGTGCTATATATACTGGAAGTAGAAAAACAATAAAGTTTTACTGTGTTGTGAATCTTAAGAGCTTCAATAATGACTTTGCAGGGGAGGTATGCCCATGGATGCAATAGCAGCAGAAATATAGAAATAGCCAACCACATTGTGATTTGATTTAAATTCTGTTTGACAAGACAGAACTCACGCATGGTACCATTAACTGGGTCCAAAACTAATGGCTGGTTAGGTCATGGGCCCTAAAGGAAGAAACTAATCTTGTATTCTACTAAGTTAACATAGTAGCAATCTCTGTCCCTGATTTCTTATCATTGTGCTCATAGGGTTGTACATCTCTCAACACACATCATAGTTTTTTAACAGTAGACAATGAGTAACTAAGAGATCCACAGCTGGTCAAAGTGCAGAAAATGTGGTACTTTTAACATATGCAACCATCACTAGTATCTAGTTTCAAATATAATCATAGCCTCCTCCTAAAACTGTTTATCTTCCCAGTTCTTATTCCCTCAGCTCTGTTAAACTACTGATTTTCCTTCTATTTTTATGTTTTTATATATTATTGGTATGTCATACAAATAAGATAAAAGAATAGAACTTTTGATTGTGATTCCTTTCAGCAAGAATGGTTTTTTGAAATATATCTGTGTAGTGGATGTATCAGTATCTTCCTCATTTTTGATGCTTACATTTACCACATTTGTTCATCCATTAGTCATATGGGTTGTTTTAGCCTATAGCAGATTTAGATTTATGGGGAAGTGACAAAAGTAGTAAAGGTTTTCATTATACCTGTTTTCAGTTTCTCTTTTGTAACTATCTTATGGTGCCTAGTTCATTTTTCATTGCTAATGAGCTAGTATTGACACATATTGTTATCTAAATTTTACACATTATTTGCATTTCCACTGTGCTCCTTTTATGTCCCTGGATTCCATCCTGGCAAAGTTACCAAATTATAGTTTTCATCATGTGTCCTTAGGCAATGCTTTACTGTGCGGATTTCTCAGAGTTCCCTTGTGTTTGATAACTGTGAAATTTGAGGGCTACTGGCAATGCATTTTTAGAATGTTGCTCAACTTTCACTTGCTTAATGCTCTATCCATGATTAGGTACTGGCTATGGATATTTGGCAATAAAACCACAAACAAGTGAACAACAATTTTCATATCAAGGGTACATACTGACAAACCTGATATTAATTTTGGTTATCTAGTCAAATACTGTTTCTCAAGTATCTTCTAGTGAAATTACTCTATCTGGTTTTCTGTATTCTTAAAAAAAGTTAGTATATGTAGCTTACATTTAAGGAATGTGTAATATTGCCTCTTATGCTTGAGTGGGGTATTATAGATGTATCCAATCGTCTTTTTAAAATAAAAAACACAGAGCCAATGTAAAAGAGAGAAAGCCGAGAGGTCAGAGCTCAGAGATAAAATCTTACCTCCTGCAGTGCTCCTAACTTCCCCGAGAGAGAGCTACTTCCTGTTTGTCTGTGTTTAAATAGTCTTTCTGTTCTGCCTTCTCATTGGTTCTAAACCCAACCACATGACTGCCTCATCACTGCCTGTAAGTACTGCCCTCCAGGTCTTAAAGGCATATGTCTCCAATACTGGCTGTATCCCTGAACACACAGAAATCTACCTACTTCTTCTAACCATCACGCTCTTGCTATGGCTCTAATAGCTCTGACCCCAGGGCAACTTTATTTATTAACATAAAATTAAAATTACATTTCAGTACAAATAAAATATCACCATAGGGTATATACATAAATGATCAGGAATTCTGTTGGAAAGATTAGTTTTCTATTCTCTACAAATTATTTTTATAAATCACTTATCTTCAGATGGACTTATGAGCTTTTAGCATTTTCTCAATTTTTATAATAATAATAATAATGATAATAAATATAAACACAATAATAATAAAATAATTCATTAGATAACTGCCTTCTGTACCACAATTTATTTATCCATTCATCCACTGAAGGAAAATTTGTTTCCAAGCTTTGCCAATTATGAATGAGTTTTACAAACATACAATAGTGGAGATTTTTGTGGTCAGAAATTTTCAACTGATTTGAAAAAATACTAAGAAATGCTATTGCTGGATCATTTGGTAAGAACATGTTTGGTTTCATAAGAATTGTCAAACTGTGTCCATAAGCGAGTGGCTGTATTATTTTTCACTACGCAGAGGATTATAATGTAATGATGTTTTCTTTGTTTTGTTACCCAGAATCTTTCTGCTTTAGCCATTGTTAACTGTTTATGTTGGTTTTTGTGTCTCTTTGGCATATATTTATCATTTTCCTTTAAGTGCTTCCTTAGTTTTTGGCTTTCCTCATATATTTCAGCAAGGTGATATTTTTCATTATAAAATTTTTCATTTTATAATGTTGAATAGTTTTGTTCTGGGCTACAATATACTCTGGAATCCTTGAATTCCTAAATTGTTATTTAAAAATATTTGTAGAGGTTAAACTTTACTCTTGATGCTGTATTATTCTGTTTTGTTTTGTTTTGTTTTTTTTTTTGTCAATCCTTGTTTTTATAAATAGAGCAATTTTAAGCTCATAGCAAAACATCAGCAGAGGTTCAGAGACTGCCAGTATACACCACGAACCAGGAAGGAAAAAGACTTTGGTGTCATAGTCCCCTTTAGTGGCTTACTCTCAGTGCTCAAGGGCCTCCTACATGGCTCCATTTTCTACAAGTTCCACTATCTCCAAGTGTCTCCCCAAGTAGTGCAGACCCAAAGACCAAGCCTTTAACATGAAGCTTTGTCATATACTCAATTATATTTTAGGAGTTTAATACTTTAAAAAATATTTGTGTATGAGTATTGGTCTGCATTTAAGTGTGCCCACCATGTATATGCAGTGCCCACAGAGGCCAGAAGAGGACATCAGATACCCAGGGACTTGAGTTACAGACAGTTGTGAGCCACCTGATGTGGGTGCTGGGAACTGAACCTGGGCCCTCTGGATGAGCAGCAAGTGCTCTTAACCATAGTCCCATCTCTCCAGCTCCATACTTTGCTTTAAATCTAGGCTTATGATTCATTTTAACTTAATTTTTGTGAATAATCTAAAGTTTGGATATAGAATGTGGTGATATTTTATTTGTGCTGAAATGTGATGATATTTTACTTGTGCTTTAATAAATAAAGCTTGCCTGGAGATCAGAGGAAAAAGCCAGCCATTATAAGTAAAGTGAAAAAAGCCAGCCATTATAAGTAAACACAGCCTGGCGGTGTGTTAATCCTATCACTTGCAAAGTAGGGATCTGTCTGGATCTATGTGAGTTCAAGGCCACACTAGGAACAGAGCCAGGTGTGGTAGCACATGCCTTAAATTCCAACACTAGTTAACCATGGAGGTCTGGAGGTCTGTACAGACAGGCAGGAAGTAACAGAACTGAGCAGGAAGAGGAAATGATGTAGCTTGAAAGAGAGTGCAGAAGGGCAAGGCATATAGACATATCTTGCATTTGGAAGCTGCAGAGTTGGTGAGGTAAGGTTAGCTATGGCTTTCCCTATTTCCCTGATCTCTCAGGGAAAGTTTTATTTTTTTTTAATAAGACTATTTAGAAATTTATTTACAATTGGCACTCCAACCTGGCAAGAATTCATTAAAAAGCTGTGGTGGGCTTACAGGGCCCCTGGCTCAGGCCCGGTTGCACGGCTCAGCCCAGAGCACATGGTCGGACTCTTTTTGGCATTCTTTCGGTTGGTGGGAGGTAGGCTCTCTCTGGATTTCCATCTCGGACTACTAGGTAGTCCACACTAGGTAGCTGCTTTGAAATTCCCTCGGACTTCTACTGTATCCTCTACACCAAAGATTCTCTTGTCCATCTTTTGTATTCTGTTGGTTATGCATGCATCTGTGTTTCCTGTTTGTTTATTCAGATTTTCTATTTCCAGCATTCACTCTGTTTGTGTCTTCTTCATTGTTTCTATTTCACTTTTCAGGTCTTGAACTGTTTCCCTCACATGTTTAATTGCTTTTTCATGGTTTTCTTTGCTTTCTTTAAGGGATTTATTGATTTCTTCCAATTTTTTGTTTGTCCTTTCCTCAATTACTTTTAGGGAATTTTTCATTTCTTCTTTAAAGGCCTCTAGCACCTTCATGAAGTTATTTTTAAGGTTGCTTTTTTCTGCTTCTTCTACACTGTGATGTTCAGATCTTGCTGTTGTAGAAGGGTTAGGTTCTGGTGATGCCATATTGATGATCTTTATGTTGTTGTCTGTATTTTTGCAATGGTGTCTACCCTTCTCTTCCTCCAATAGGTGCAAGAGGTGCCCTGTGTCTAAGCAAGTTGCTATTGATACAGTGTGTGCTTGCTGTGACTATGTCTCAGGGTCCACTCTGGGTCAAAACTTAGCTTTTGGTCTAATTGGAGCTGGCAGATTCTGTATGTCAGTCAGCTGCTCTTAGTCTAATCCAAGCTGGCTGGTTCTGTGGTTCAGGGAGCCACTCTTGGTCTTATCAGGGTTCTTGGTCCAGTCAGAGCTGGCAGGTTCTGTGTCTCAGGAAGCTACTGGTGTCACAGGGGAATGGATATTGGGGCAGGGCATGGATCATGTAGATTGGTGGGTCTGATGGGGAGTTTTGGTGGGGGAACCTGTCCCCAGGCCAGCAACTCAATGAGAGCTCCTGGTCCAATGAAAGCTGGCAGATTCTGTATCTTAGGAAGCCACTCTTGGTCTAATGAGAGATGGTGGATTCTGTGTCTCAGGAAGTTACTCTTGGTCCAATAACAGCTGGCAGATTCCATGTCTCAGGAAGTTACTGAGGTCACAGGCAGATGGGTGTTGGGTTATGGCATGGGTCTTGTAGATAGCAGGGTCTGATGGGGGGGTTGATAGAGGGGCCTGGTAGGAGTTTTCCCTGCTGGCTGGCAACTGGGGTAGGGGTTCCTGGGAACTGGCTTGCATCCGAGGGCCTGGGTCCTAGAGGCAGGACTCTCTCGGTAAGAGAAGAGTCACTCACCTCTTGGTCCAGTGAGAGCTGGTAGATTCTGTGTCTCAGGAAGTTACTGGGGTCACAAGCAGTTGGGCATTGGGGTATGGCATGGGTCTTGTATATTGTAGAGACCAATTAGGGAATTTTGGTGGGGGCCCTGCCTGTAGGAGTTTTCCCTGCTGGCTAGTAACTGAGGCAGAGTTGGGTAGTAATTCCTGGGAACTAGCTACATCCCAGGGCCTGTGTCCTAGAGACAATTAAGATATCTTGAAGGGATAAATTAGTTAAAAGAAAATTTTTTTCTCCCATTAAAAAAATGGGAAACATTTTTACAATGGAAGAAATTTGGTCTCTGATAACACATTAGGCAGTCTGAAAATGAAACAACTAAATGAGAGGATAATTAATGTTGATGGGATGTATGTAACATCAATTTTGAATATTATTTGTTTGATCATTTTTATTTAGCATTAAAAAGGTTGGTCAATTTAAGTGTCAAGATAAAAGCTTTAGAAAAACCTGTTAAAATGAGTCAGAGAGAAATTCAGATCCAGATAGAAACATTTTAAAAAGTGAACCTATCTCAGGATTGACTTTAGAAAAACCTGTTAAAATGAATTATGAGAAATTCAGACCCCAACAGAAGAATTTAAAGGTGAACTTATCTCAGGATTGAATTATACAGTTACAGAGAAACAGCCTCAGGTTACCAGACAGCAAACTTTAATCTACTCGGTAACCTTACAGGAACTGCCAAATGCTCAAGGTCATATACAAGTTAACTGGACTCTAGTGGAAATGTTAGATTTAAGGATATTTAAAGAAGCTATAGTATCATAGGGCATGCATTCTTCATTTGTAAAGCAAATGTTAAACTCGTGGTCAAGTTGTAATACAATTATGCCTCAGGACTGGGAAGAATTAATTACTACTGTCTTCAAGGCCAGTCCACAATTACAGTGAAGAATATGGTTTAATGAGGAGACTAAAACTATAGAACAATGAGGTAGGACTAGAGGTGTGGAAATTTCCCATGATCAGCTTCTTAGAGAAGAAGATTATGCTGCTATACAAAGACAGTGTTTATATGATAACCAAGCCCTAATTCTATTATGCATGGCAGCCATGAATGCGTGGGACAGAATTGAGGAAGCAGGGAAAAAATTGAAGCATGTACAAAAGTTATACAAAGCTGGAGAGAAGCCTTCATGGATTTTTTCAAAGGCTGTCATTGGCAGTAAACAGAATGATACCAAATTCAGTAGCTAGACAGATAATAATTGAATCTTTGGCTTTTGAGAATGCTAATGCAGCATGCAAGAAGGTGATCAGGCGGATCAGCACCCTTGGAGGATTGGATCAGGGACACAATTAATATTGAGTCTAATGACAATGATATGTGGATAGGAGAACTGGTATCAAAAGCTTTGAGGAAAAATAATAATATCAGATATTTTCATTGTGGTAAACAAGGTCATCTGAAAAGGGAGAATAAACAGGGCGTTCCTAGAAACAATGTTTCTTCAAGGAACAATGGCAACAGAATGCCCCTCCCTTCTGGATTGTGCAGAAGATATAGTAAAGGTAAACATTGGGCTAATGAATGTAGGTCAACAAGGGACAGACAAGGTAATCCTTTGCCTCTGTGGTCAGGAAACTCCCTGAGGGGCCTCAAGTAGGCCCCCAGGGAAAATTCAGATCAGTCCTTTCCTGCCATCATAGAAGAAACCCCTTCTCAGAACAATTAAATAAACAAATGCCTATTATAAAAAAACCATACTGCTTGGGGTGATAGAACAGCTGTAGCAGAGAGAACAGGAAATTCATGAGAAACCGTAAAGCAAAATTTTTGGCAAACTTCTATAAATGAACAAAGACCAAAATTAAAAATATGAATAAATGACATTCTCTTGGAAGGTCTGGTAGACACAGGTGTGGATGTTATAATAATTGCACCAGAATTTTGTCATTCAAATTGGCCTCTTCAAGAGGTAAATATGTAGCTGTTAGGGATTGGAACATTATCTCAAGTGAAATAGAGCACAAAGTGGCTCAAATGTATAGGTCCAGAAGAACAGAGAAGAAAATTAAAGTCATATGTGTCTAATATAGCTATGAATTTATGGGGTCATGATCTATTACAACAATAGAATACTCAGATTAACATTCCTCCAACCTCAGAAACAAACCATAAATTAACACATGTTTCTTAGAGAACTATTAGGAGGTATTATTCTAACAAGTGGTCACCAGCCATCCAGATTGTACAAGAACAGGGAACAACAACTGATGATCTTTCAAAGACACCATCAGCTCTACCTTTAAAATGGCTAACAGAGAAGCCTGTATGGGTTCAGGAATGACCTTTAACAACAGAGAAACTGCAGGCTTTAGAAGAGCTGGTACAAGAGCAGTTAAATGCTCAGCATATTGAAGAATCAACCACCCCTTAGAATTCTCTTGTATTTTTTATTAAAAAGAAATCTGGTAAATGGAGAATGATAACAGACCTAAGAGCAATTAACAAAATAATTCAGCCAATGGGCTCTCTACAATCTGTAATTCCTTTGCCTACCCTGTTACCTAAAGGATGGCCTCTTATAGCTATCGATTTAAAAGACTGTTTCTTCTCCAATGAATCAATGGGGCCTCTTGAAACTGAGAAGCTTTTGTAGAGCAAAGGATACAGTCAACAAGGCAAAGCAACAGCCTACAGAATGGGAAAAGGTCTTCACCAACCCCACATTTGACAGAGGACTGATATCCACAATATAAAAGGAACTCAAGAAATTAGACATCAAAACAACCAACAGTCCAATTAAGAAATGGGCTATAGCCGGGCGGTGGTGGCGCACGCCTTTAATCCCAGCACTCGGGAGGCAGAGCCAGGTGGATCTCTGTGAGTTCGAGGCCAGCCTGGGCTACCAAGTGAGTTCCAGGAAAAGGCGCAAAGCTACACAGAGAAACCCTGTCTCGAAAAACCAAAAAAAAAAAAAAAAAGAAAAGAAAAAAAGAAATGGGCTATAGAACGAAACAGAGAATTCTCAACAGAGGAAACTCAAATGGCTGAAAGACATTTAAGGAATTGCTCAACATTCCTAATCATCAGGGAAATGCAAATCAAAACAACTCGGAGATACCACCTTATGCCTGTCAGAATGGCTAAGATAAAAAACACTGAAGACACTTTATGCTGGAGAGGATGTGGAACTGGGGGAACTCTCCTCCACTGCTGGTGGGAATGCAAGCTTGTACAACCACTTTGGAAATCAATATGGCACTTTCTTAGAAAATTGGGAATCAATCTCCCCCAAGATCCAGCTATACTACTCTTGGGCATATACCCAAGAAATGCTCAATCATACCACAAGAGCACTTGCTCAGCTATGTTCATATAGCATTGTTTGTAATAGCCAGAACCTGGAAACAACCTAGGTGCCCTTCAACTGAAGAATGGATAAATAAATTATGGCACATATACACAATGGAATACTACTCAGCAGAGAAAAACAATGACATCATGAGGTTTGCAGGCAAATGGATGGATCTAGAAAAAATCATCCTGAGTGAGGTAACCCAGACTCAGAAAAACAAATATGGTATGTACTCACTCATAGGAGGATACTAGATGTGGAACAAGGATGACTGGACTGCTACTCACATCACCAGGGAGGCTACCTGGAAAACAGGACCCTAAGAAAGACACGAGGATCGCCCAATGACAGAGAAATGGCTGATATCTACATGAACAATCTGGACATGAGTGGGAGTAATGAAGGGCGAGGGTCGAGGGAAAGAGAGCCTGTGGGAGCAGGAGATTCCAGCTGGATCAAGAACAGAGAGGCAGAACAAGGAATAGGAGACCATGGTAAATGAAGACCACATGAGAAAAGGAAGAAACAAAGTGCTAGAGAGGCCCACAGAAATCCACAAAGATACCCCCACAATAGACTGCTGGCAATGGTCGAGAGACAGCCGGAACTGACCTCCTCTGGTGATGCGATGGCCAAACACCCTAATAGTTGTGCCAGAAATCCCATCCAATGACTGAGGGATCTGGATGCAGAGATCCATTGCTAGGCCCTGGGTGGAGCTCCAGGAGTCCAATTGGTGAGAAAGAGGAGGGTTTATATGAGCAAGAATTGTTGAGACCAAGGTTGGATAAAGCACAGGGACAAATAGCCAAACGAATGGAAACACATGAACTATGAACCAAAGGCTGAGGGACCCCCAACTGTGTGGAGCCAAAGCTTGTTTGTATTTTGGTTATTTTACCCTTTAGGCATTCTCCTACAGAAATTTTAATGCCGAGGAAAGATACTGGAATGGATATTTCTACCAAATAAACAGAGTAAAAAATTAAAAACTTATGTGGAAAGATCTCTGACTTGATTTTAAAAGGAAATTTGAGACTTTGTCAGTTAGCAGGAATATACCCAGCAGAAATTGTTGTAACATTCACCGAGGAGGACATTGGCAAATTATGGGCAGAAAGTGAACCTTGACAAAGAGCTTGCAGTAATTTTTTGGGGGAGAGATTAACAGTAAATATCCCAGAAGCAATAGAATTCAGATTATAAGGAGAGCTGATTGGATTCTGCCTCAATTTGTACTGGAAACACCCATATCTGGAGCCTGTACATTTTATACAGATGCCAACAAACAAGGAAAGGCAGGTTACAAATCAGAAAATTTAAGTGGTTCAAAGTCCTTATAATTCGGTTCAAAAATTGGAATTGTATGCTATTCTGATGGTATTAATGGATTTTTCAGGAACCTCACAACATAGTTACTGACTCTCAATATGCTGAAAGAATTGTATTACATATTGAGACTGCAGAATTTATCCCTGATGAATCAGAATTAACTTCACTATTTATTCAGTTACAAGATATAATCAGGAATAGGAGTCATCCTTTATATATAACTCACATCCAATCCCATATGGGTCTGCCAAGCCCTCTAGCACAAAGTAATGATGAGATTGATAAGTTATTGATAGGAAATGTGCTGGAGGCCTCAGAATTTCATAAAAAACATCATGTCAATAGTAAAGCTTTAAAGAAGGATTTATCCATAACCTGGCAACAATCCAAGGAAATTATAAGGAAATGTCCTACTTGTTCTTCATGCAATCAGACTCCATTACTAGCATGATGTAACCTGTAGCACAAATCTTAAATGGTCTTATTAATAAAAACAAACCCAGGTATTGGGGTGAATGCTGGAAGATCAGAGAAGCAGAACAAGCTACAGCTTTCTCACCTCGCCAGTTCCTCAGCTGACCCTCTTTCTTCAGACTAGAAGCCTCTGTGTCCTCATTTGAATGGGTCTCAGCTGAACTGCTGCTAAAAGCTTACAAGCTTAACCAGGCTTTAGTTCCTGGTCCTCACACCTTATATACCTTTCTTCTTTCTGCCATCACTTCCTGGGATTAAAGGCTCACTTCCTGGGATTAAAGGTATGAGTCACCATGCCTCACTGTTTCCAGTGTGATTTTAAACTCACAGAGATCTGGATGGATCTCTGCCTCCCAAATGACAGGATTAAAGGTGTGTGTGCCACCATTTTCTGGCCTCTATATTTAGTGGCTTTTCTGTTCTCTGACCCCAGATAAGTTTATTAGGGTACACAATATTTTGGGGAACACAATATCACCACAGTAACCCAAAGAGTACTCAAAGGAATGAAATCTGGCAGATGGATGTGTTTCACTTTGCAGAATTTGGAAAACTGAAATATGTATACTACACTATTGATACTTATTCAGGATTTCAATGGGCAACTGATCTGAGTTCTGAAAAAGCTGATTCAGTAGTCTTGTATTCGATAGAAGTTATGGCCATCATGGGTATACCTGCACAAATTTCAACTGACAATGCTCCAACATATGTCTCTGGTAAAATGAAACAGTTTTTTGCTTATTATAATATAACACATATTACAGGTATACCACATAATCCTACAGACCAAGCAGTCATAGATAGAACAAATCAAACTCTAAAGGGTATGCTAAATAAACAGAAAGGGGTAACAAAAACCTCCAGAAATAGATTACATAATGCTCTATTAACTTTGAATTTTCTCAGTGTTAATGAGAAAGGAACAACAGCTACAGAGACACATTGGATAATAGAAAAAAACTACAGAATTAAATTAGTCTATATACTTTAAGGATGTGCTGACCTCAGAATGGAAACCAGGATATGTATTAAGTTGGGGACGAGGTTTTGTTTTTGTTTCTACAGGAGAAGAAAAGCTATGGATACCATCAAAATTGATAAAGGTTCGATTTGAACAAGAGAGACCACTTAATGAGAAGAGGTGATAGTTCATCAACCAGCATGACATCCAATTTAAAATGAGCTTACACCAGTAGTAAATGCTTTTCATTTAATCAGATATAGCTAGCCAAAAGGGAACCTCCCCAAAGTTAGGCTTGGGGAAGGGTTTTGTTTTTGTCTTTCAGAATGAAGGCTAAGGAATCTGAAGAATACTGGACAAATGAAACATCTGAAGAAAAAGGACAAATCATACAGAAAGAAATGTCCCAAGAGTAAATTGGACTACTGGTATATCACATATAAAATTTCATAAGTCTTCCTAAATGTTTGTTTCTGCTGTTCTCTACAGATACTTAACACAAATGGTTTTTATGTAGTCCCAGCTTAATTAAAAATTAAAGCTGGCTTTGGAGTTGGAGAATGGCTCTCCACTTTTCTAAACCCAAGAACGCTTGTTAAAAGAAAATGCAAAATCTCTGTATCATGTCAGAAGAGCCCTCTGATATGGGACAGAAGAAAACCCAAATTAAGGAACTATTCTACTGCCACTAATCTCAATTCTTTGGTTCTATTTTGATTCTTTAAACTTTGCTTAGGTATGAATTTTATGTAAAAATATATAAGATTAATATATACATATTTTAAATTTTTGTTATGATATTAATAGTCATATAGAGTACTAACTAATTCTAGAAAATGATGTCATTTAGCTGCCTATACATGTTTTTGAGGTGGAGTCTCTATCAGTTTTCTGCAGGGAATCATGACCAGGCTTGACAGCAAATTTGAAGTCTCCAAAAAGATGATGGAGCCCCACAATGATGATTCCACATGGACAATAATAATACCACTAAGTTAAAAAACATCACCCAAATATCAGCTTTGGACTACAAACTGCTCAGGACAATTTCAAGATGGCTAGCTGAGGTGATCCAGCCTCACAGACTATTAGAGTGAGGACTTGGGATAAGCCCTGCACTTTTACATATGCAGAGACTGGACAGCAAATGACACAGATACCTCTCCAGGACTTGACAATTAATCTGAAATTTTTCTTTTCAGGATCCCTCAAATATGCCTTTACCCCGAAATAGCAGGAAGTAATTTTAAGAACATGACACCCACATTCCCAAGATGTGGGGGTGGGTGATTTTTGGTTTTTCAATGGGTTTTAGATAATTGTCACTGTCTAGGATGGTTTGTTACAACTTGTTATTGTTAATGTCCAGGAAAAAATATTAAACAAAGGAGATTAGATTTAAGGTTCTTGTTTATAAAAAAGAAAAGAAAAAGAAAATAGAGGATATATTTAAGAGGTAGATTATTGAATCTACTCTGAAAAGAAAAAAAGAGATGACATAGAAATGATATGACAAAAAGGTAGATTATTAAATCTACTTTTAAAAGGTAACTGCTAGTTTGAAATATTTTACATTAAATTGGATTTTTGTATATTGTATACAAATTATGTATATTGATACCAATTTGAGATTGATCTATTGTACATATATTTCCAATCTTGTTCAGAATATTGTACCTATATAGTTCATTTAACAATGTAATACAATTTGCTAATCCTTGAATGTTATTATTACCAACTATTAGGATATAAAGAAATGGAAGTTAGTAGTTAGTCATTACAATCAAACTTTGAAAGACCCCCGAAGGCAGTCTTCCCTCTGGAGAGACCCTCGCCCAGAGATCACACCGAGACCACAAGTCAGATGCAAACAGCAAGAGGCTTTATTCAGGAACACGGGTACCCGGGGCAACACAGTCCCTCAAGAGGCTCAAGAGACTGGCGCGCCCCCGGGCTGGAGTGGAGGGTTTTTATAGGGTCTGGCAGCAGGAGCACGAGGAGTTCGGTTTACAGGGTTCTGATTGGACGATTCAAATGAGGCCAGGTTCAAACTCAGGACACCAGGTTCAAACTCAGGACAGCTCGTGGGTTCTGATTGGACGATTCAAATGAGGTCAGGTTCAAACTCAGGACAGCTCGTGGGTTCTCCCCGAGCTCGACACGCCTGCTGTCTGGCTCCAAGTTGTTTTTCTGACCTTTAGTACCCTTTTCTGGGGCCAGGTGGCCGACCGCAGACACCCTGAACTTTCCTGTACTTTTCAGGCTTAGCTCAAAATGGTGTTAGGCTAAGCAAGTTTGCTGGGGTCTTTCATTCCCCCATTTTCTTATTTCAGGGAATGGAATCCTCCATTCATGGGGAAGAATGGGGATGTGGCTCCATTTCCACCTGGTTGAGTTGTTGGTATTGTTGGGTCAATACCAAGGTCTGAACAATAGAAACACGTTCCCTGACAAATTGGACAAGTCTGTTTAGGATACAGGGCCCGAGCGTCAGAAGGAGCAATAAAATCAGAAGGGGTCCCATAAGGGTGGAGATGAGGGTGGTGAGCCAGGGGGACCTTCCGAACCATCCTTCAAACCATCCCTGCTGTCCTTCAAAGAGTTTTTGTCTTTGTTCTAATCTCTTTCTTAATTTAGCCATGCTATCCCTTACCACCCCAGTATGATCCGCATAGAAGCAACATTCTTCTCTAAGGGCAGCACATAACCCCCCCTCCTGCAGGAAGAGGAGGTCTAATCCCCTCCGGTTCTGCAGAACTACCTCAGACAGGGAGGTAAGCGATTTTTCCAAGGCACTCACGGATTCCTCCAGTGCCTGGATATCGGTATGCATGGCAGCCTGGAGGTGTCTGAACTGGTTGGTTTCCATGAGGGCAGTGGTACCTGTGCCTATTCCGGCGGCGACTCCTCCCATAGTTAACCCACCTAGTATCAGGGCCAGGGTTAGCGAGACTGGCTCTCTTTTTCTGCGGGGGACCCCTGTTTCGTACCGGGCATAGATATCTTCAGGTGTACGGTAGATTATCTTGGGGTACAGTTCTATGAGCACACAATAATCGGCCGTGTTGGTTAGTATTGAGGGGGAGATGCATGGTGTAAGTCCAGTGCTACAGGCCCAGTAAGTCCCGTTGGGAGCCACGAGATAGTGGGGTCCTGGAACAAGTGCCCGGGTGCGATTACACAGGTGTTGGTGGGTGTAGGGTACTGTCCCCAGACATAGTCCTTGTCCTGACACCTCGGAGATTGTGAGCTTATGCTGAGGTGTTGAGGCACATCCTGACGGGGGCGAAGAAGAATTGGTGAAGCTTCCGACTACGGCCACCCCTCATAGTAGGGAGGTGTGGAGACTAGGCATAACCAGCACTCCTGAGTCCGATTTGGGTTGGTAACATTGAGGGCTGAGTAAGCGCCCTCTATAAGATTCAATAGCCGGTCTCCCGTACCGGGCCTGGGTGGCTGGAGGGTGACTGGGGTTATAGTAGCATTCGGAGCCGTGCTTGGGCGAATGGCCGAATTGGGTCGGGGGGTAGCCCTCGGGGGTGCCGGAGCGGGTAGAGAGGGGCGCTTTTGGTCAGAGAGAACCTGGTTGGGACCTATAGAGGCGGAGGGCTCCGTGATTTTAAGCTTAATCGTAAATACGACTCCCTGGTCCCGTCCTATCATGTAGAGCCTAAGTCCCCACGTTTTACCTTTAATCCAGTCTTGTGTTATCTCTCTTCCCTTCTGAGTAAAAGATATATTCAGGGGGTTACAGGTGAAATTTACACAGGGCCCCCCCCCCTGCCAGTAAGTGTTATCTCTTCCTAACGTGACAGTTCCCCAACAATGTCCTTGGGTAAGGGGACGCCATGAGTGGCTTTCTCCTTGGGTAGTCCTCTTTACCCTAATTAGGTCCCAAGTGGATGAAGGCTTCCAATAGGTATTACCAGTTGTTTCACATCCCCATGCTTTACAGAAATAACTTTCATAACCCCCGCATTGTCTAATCATCTCTCTGTCCCTACCATCCCGGGGGCAGACGTAGAAGGTTAGTTGTGACAGGGCTGCCCTGGTTTCAGGGTGACTGCATCCGTATCTCTCGTTACTACATTTGCAAGTTCCCTTACCATCCTGACAGACGTCTGGTGCTCTGAGGTTCATGGGGTCAGTGGTAGGGATGTCCCAGTCCTCTGACCCTGCTGCTAGTTGGCAGAGATCTGGGTGCAAGTTAGGCCACCATGTAAAGGGGGTGTGAAGGGCGGTCGTTTGCCAGACCGTCTCCCCAGGTTGTGAGATGACCTGCCAAGTGAGCCTCTTGACTAGGTGCGGGCTCTCTGCCGCCCTAGTCCCCTGGGGGTAAGCGGAGATTAAGAGGAGGGGGAGGAAGAGGAGCTGCGGGCCAACCTTATTTTTAGGGGGTTTCGTGTACGGCGCACTGTCCATGTTGACTTTCTGGATCCTGCTGGGTCGGGTTCTCTGGCAGCCTTCACATGAGAGGCGTGGATCCATGCAGCAATCCCGTCGACCTTAAGTGCAGTGGGGGTGGTCAGCAAGACAGTGTGGGGCCCCTTCCACCGTGATTCCAGGTTCTTGGTCTGGTGTCGTCGGACCCAAACGGAGTCCCCGATCTGGAAGGGGTGGGGCACCACCGGCTTGTCTAGCTGCTCCTGATAAGCTTTGGCCAGGGGCTTCCAGATCTCCCTCTGCACCAATTGGAGGGCTTGAAGATGTGCCTCTAAAGTAGGGGTGGTGGCAAAAGATGAAATATCAGGATGGAGAAAGCTTACAACAGGAGGTGGGGCCCCGTACATGATCTCAAAAGGGGTTAGGCCATGTGGGCCAGGAGTATTTCGGGCTCGGTAGAGAGCCAAGGGAAGTAGGAGCACCCAATCTCTAGTGCCAGTTGCAAGCGTTAATTTAGTTAAAGTCTCCTTGATCGTTCTATTAGCTCGTTCTACCTGTCCTGAGCTTTGGGGGCGGTATGCACAATGAAGTTTCCAATCAACCCCAATAGTTTGGCCACCTTCTGACTTACCTGGGAGACGAAGGCAGGCCCGTTATCTGACCCCAATATTTGAGGCATCCCATACCTGGGGAAGATTTCTTCCAACAGTTTCTTTGTTACCACGTTAGCCGTCTCATTCTTGGTTGGAAATGCCTCAATCCATCCGGAAAACGTGTCCACGAAGACCAGGAGGTACCGGTACCCGTAGAGTCCAGGTTTTATTTCTGTAAAGTCTATTTCCCAATGAACACCAGGACGATGGCCTCTTTGGCGGACCCCCTTGTTCAGATGAACCTTCCCTGCATTGACCTGAGCACAGGCTGGGCAGGTAGAAGTTACCTGCTGGAGTACCTGATCCTGGTTCAGCAGCACTGCCCCGGTGTTTTCTCTGTCTAATAGGGTCTTCATCTTGTTTTTGCTCAAATGGGTCAATGCATGTAGGAATCTCAGCATATATCAGGTATGGGTGGTTGGCATGACCATCCGGTCCCCTAGTATATATGCCTGTCTTCCTTGTTCCCAGTCCGCCCCCATTTTCTTTGCTAGCTCATGGTCTTCTGGGCTATAGGGCACGGGGTCTCTCTCAGGCTGTGGTTCTTGTATAGCCATTAACTGGCTGTTTCCTGCTGGCTGGGAAGCCACTGTTCGAGCAGTCAGATCTGCCAGCCGATTCCCTCTGGCTGCCGCCGAGTCATCCTTTTGATGCCCCGGGCAGTGGACAATACTGAGTTGGAGCGGGAGGAACAGGGCCTTTAGGAGGTCTAGGATCTCTTTTTTGTTCTTGATTTCCTTACCCGCGGACGTCAGCAGGCCTCTTCGTCTGTAGATTTCCCCGTGGACATGCGCAGTGGCGAAGGCATATCTGCTGTCAGTATAAACTGTGAGCTTCTTACCTTCTGCCATCCGGAGAGCTTGGGTGAGCGCAATCAGTTCTGCGCGCTGGGCCGATGTCCCGGGCGGGAGCGACGATGCCCATACCACTTCCGATTCGGTGGTTATAGCTGCCCCGGCTCTGCGTTCCCCCTCTTCCAGGAAACTGCTCCCATCTGTGTACCAGACAGCGTCTGGGTCCTTAAGCGGCTGATCTGTCAGATCGGGGCGGGTGCCATGTGCTTCGGCTAGAATCTGGAGACAGTCATGCTCCTCGGAGGGGCTAGGCAGTGGCAGCAAGGTAGCAGGGTTAAGGGAAACTACCGGCCCAAAATTTACCCTGTCTGAGTCCAGTAATAAAGCCTGATAGTAAGTCATTCTGGCGTTAGAAAGCCATCTGTCCGGTGGTTGTCGGACCAAGGCCTCCACTGCATGGGAGGCCAGCACAGTCAACGGCTGTCCCAGAGTCAGTTTTCCGGCATCTTTGAGTAATACGGCAATGGCTGCCACCATGCGGAGGCATGGAGGCCATCCTGTAGCCACCGGGTCCAATTTCTTGGACAAATACGCTACAGGTCTCCTCCAAGGTCCCAATCTTTGCACCAGTACCCCTTTAGCAAGGCCTGAGTTCTCATCCACAAACAGCTCAAAGGGCTTGGTCAGATCTGGCAGACCCAGAGCCGGGGCCTCAAGCAAGGCTTTCTTAATCTGTTGGAACGCTTTCTGATGCTTCTCCTCCCATTGGAACATGGTCCCTGGTTTAGTGAGGGGGTATAATGGGGCTGCCAGTTCGGCAAAGCCAGGAATCCAAAGGCGGCAGTACCCAGCCGTACCCAGGAACTCTCGAACTTGGCGGGGGTTCCGAGGAGGGGGGATGGAGATTATCGTCTCCTTCCTTGCTTCTGTTAACCATCTTTGCCCCCCGCTCAGGGTGTAGCCTAGGTAGGTGACCTTGTCTCGGCATATTTGGGCCTTTTTGGCTGAGGCTCTATAGCCCTTCTGCCCAAGTCTGGCCAGTAAGGCTCGAGTGCCCTCCATGCACTCGGTTCGACTCCTGGCCGCCAGGAGTAGATCATCCACGTACTGGAGCAGAGTCAGGGTTGGGTGTTCGACCCGGAATCCGGCCAGATCTGCATGTAGGGCCTCATCAAAGAGGGTTGGGCTATTTTTGAAACCCTGCGGGAGCCTGGTCCAGGTTAATTGTCCCGAGAGCCCTTTTTCTGGGTCCCTCCATTCGAAAGCGAATAACAATTGACTTTGAGGGTGCAGTTTTAAACAAAAGAAGGCATCCTTCAGGTCTAGCACAGTGTACCAGACGTGGGTCGGTGGAGGGTGCTCAGAAGGTTATAGGGGTTAGGCACCGTGGGGTGTATGTCCTCCACCCGCTTATTGACCTCTCTCAAGTCCTGGACCGGCCTGTAGTCTCCTGTCCCCGGTTTCTTAACAGGCAAGAGAGGGGTGTTCCAAGGTGACTGGCAGGGCTTTAACACCCCTTGGTCCAGGAGTCTCCGAATATGGGGCTTAATCCCCTCATGAGCTTCCCGTGACATTGGGTATTGTCTGATTGAAACGGGAGTCGCGGAGGCCTTTAGTGAGATCATCAGCGGCGGCTGATCGCGTGCCAGCCCCAAGCCCCCAGTCTCTGCCCAGGCCTGAGGAAACTCTCTCAGCCAGTTCTGTAGCTCTTCAGGTGATTTCTCCGGGGGTTCTGCCTCAAACAACCGGTATTCTTCCTCTAAGCTGAGGGCAAGGATTTGTAAGGGGTCTCCTTTAGGACCCGTGACCCTTGGTCCCTTCTCATCAAAGTAGATTTGTGCCTTCAATTTGGTTAATAGGTCCCGTCCCAACAGCGGATGGGGGCATTCAGGTATATGTAGGAAGGAGTGAGTTACTTGCCCTGATGCCAGTTGGACCTTTCTCTCGGTAGTCCAGTAATACCTCTTGTTTCCAGTTGCCCCTTGCACCAGTGCAGAATGCCGGCTAAGAGGCACTCCGGCATGGGTTAGGACTGAATGTTCGGCACCAGTATCAACCAGGAAGGTCACGGGCTGCCCCCGATCTTGAGGGTTATCCTAGGCTCAGGGGGGGGCTCCTGGCCTCGACTCCCCTAGTCCTCTAGACTAAGGAGGTCCACAGTTTTGGGCTTGGGTCGGCGGGGTCCTTGTAGCTTCTTGGGCAGTCTTGGGCCCAGTGTCCCTTCTCCTTACAGTAAGCACATTGATCCTTATCAAGGGGTGGCCTCCTTCGCTCTCCCAACCTATCTCCCTCTCTCCGCTGTCCCTTAGACACAACGGCGGCCAAAACCTTTTTCATTTCCCTATGCTGTTTCTTGTCCCTTTCCTCTTGTTTCTGCCATCTCCTTTCCTCACGCTCTTCAGGAGTTTCTCTCTTATTGTACACTTTCTCTGCTTCCTTCAATAAGTCTGGCAAACCTAGCGCCTGTAAACCTTCCAACCGCTGCAATTTGGCTCGGATATCTGAGCTAGACTGGTAAATAAATGATAAGATGACACCTGGTGCTTGCCCTGGGTCTTCTGGATCATACGGAGTGTACATCCTATAAGCCTCCTTCAGCCTCTCTAAAAATGCAGCGGGTGATTCCTCCTTTCCCTGCATCACATTCCTTACCTGAGCCAAATTGGTAGGCCTTCTGGCGGCCGCTCGGAGACCCGCTAAGAGCAACTGGCGATAGAGACGTAGATGCTCCCTACCTTCAGGTGTATTGAAGTCCCAGTCTGGGCGGGTCAAGGGAAAAGCTGCCTCGATGATATTTGGGAGTTGGGTTGGCCTCCCGTCATCGCCCGGAACCTGCTTCCGGGCCTCCAGGAAAACTCTCTGCTTTTCCTCTACGGTTAAGAGGGTCTGCAGGAGCTGCTGACAGTCGTCCCAAGTCGGCCTGTGAGTCACTAGGATGGACTCAATTAGGCCGGTCAGGGCAACAGGATCCCTGGAGAAAGGGGGATTATGTTGTTTCCAATTATAAAGGTCTGAGGCAGAAAAGGGCCAATATTGTAACTGATGATTGGGTCCTTCCCGAAGCGGGAAGGCTCTGGACTCAGTGGGGGGGCCGGCTCGGCGGCCCCTGAGGCGGCCTGCGATGGGGGACTGGACCGTTTCTTTTTCTTCCTCCGAGTCTCCAGTGAGCGGGTCATCACAAGGGGGGCGGCCACCGGGGAGGTCACAGCCGGCGTCGCGACTAGGGTCACCGCGGGCACAGCCGCCGCCGCGAGCACAGCCGCCGGGATCGCGGCCGGCGCCGCGGCGGGGGCCGCCGCGAGCACAGCCATCGGGGTCGCGGCGGGGGCCGCCGCGAGCACAGCCGCCGGGGTCGCGGCGGGGGCCGCCGCGAGCACAGCCGCCGGGGTCGCGGCCGGCGCCGCGGCGGGGGCCGCCGCGAGCACAGCCATCGGGGTCGCGAGCACAGCCGGCGGGGTCGCGGCGGGGGCCGCCGCGAGCACAGCCGCCGGGGCGGCGGGGGCCGCCGCGAGCACAGCCGCCGGGGTCGCGGCTGGCACCGCGGCGGGGGCCGCCGTGAGCACAGCCGGCGGGGTCGCGAGCACAGCCGGCGGGGTCGCGGCGGGGGCCGCCGCGAGCACAGCCGCCGGGGCGGCGGGGGCCGCCGCGAGCACAGCCGCCGGGGTCGCGGCTGGCGCCGCGGCGGGGGCCGCCGCGAGCACAGCCGCCGGGGTCGCGGCTGGGGCCGCCGCGAGCACAGCTGCCGGGGTCGCGGCTGGCGCTGCAGCGGGGGCCGCCGCGAGCACAGCCGCCGGGGTCGCGGCTGGCACCGCGGCGGGGGCCGCCGTGAGCACAGCCGGCGGGGTCGCGGCGGGGGCCGCCGCGAGCACAGCCGCCGGGGCGGCGGGGGCCGCCGCGAGCACAGCCGCCGGGGTCGCGGCTGGCACCGCGGCGGGGGCCGCCGTGAGCACAGCCGGCGGGGTCGCGAGCACAGCCGGCGGGGTCGCGGCGGGGGCCGCCGCGAGCACAGCCGCCGGGGTCGCGGCTGGCGCCGCGGCGGGGGCCGCCGCGAGCACAGCCGCCGGGGTCGCGGCTGGGGCCGCCGCGAGCACAGCTGCCGGGGTCGTGGCTGGCGCCGCAGCGGGGGCCGCCGCGAGCACAGCCGCCGGGGTCGCGGCTGGCACCGCGGCGGGGGCCGCCGTGAGCACAGCCGGCGGGGTCGCGGCGGGGGCCGCCGCGAGCACAGCCGCCGGGGCGGCGGGGGCCGCCGCGAGCACAGCCGCCGGGGTCGCGGCTGGCACCGCGGCGGGGGCCGCCGTGAGCACAGCCGGCGGGGTCGCGGCGGGGCCGCCGCGAGCACAGCCGCCGGGGCGGCGGGGGCCGCCGCGAGCACAGCCGCCGGGGTCGCGGCTGGCACCGCGGCGGGGGCCGCCGTGAGCACAGCCGGCGGGGTCGCGGCGGGGGCCGCCGCGCGTGCAGCCGCAGGGCCGCGGGTGACGCTGGGGGGTCGGCTGGTAGGGCGGTGGTTCATTCACCAGCATGTCTAGGAGAGGAGAGTTAGGGTCAGGGGGAAGGACAGGGGGCTTGGAAGGCTCCTGTGGGGAAGGACTGGGTAGAGAGAAGAAAGGGGATTAGGAGGCGCCGAAGGCTGGGGAGTAAGGGGGGGTTGTGGGAGGAAGGGCTTGACCCAGGGGAATGGGTTTTCAACCAGGGATCTCCAAATGGTGATGTAGGGAACCTGGTCTGGATGCCCATGGGGGCTAGGGGCAAACACCTTCCTCTCAACCTGGGAAATGAGAGAGAGATTAAATGCCCCTCCCGTGGCCATCCTACATTCATCATGACCATTCAGCCTTACAGAGGGTCATCCATTTATTTTTCTTGATGACTACACCTTCATTTCTCCCCGGCCCTTGACGTCCGACCAATGGTTAGTAGTTAGGCTCAAGGGGGTAACGACAGTCTGTCCCATATTAATTCCTGGATGGAGAAGGATTAGACAAAGAACACAGAACAACCCGACAACACAAACAAGAAACAATTTCGCTGCGCGGCTCCGGCGTAAAACCGAGAGCAAAAACTCAGATGGGGACACGGAGTGCTTAAATTCTCCGTCCCCTACCAGCACCACGTATTCTTCTGATTCGGGGATGGCCCCGAAAAACCGTGCCCAGAGGGGACTTCAAACCGTGCCCCAGAGGGGACTTCAGACCGTGCCCCAGAGGGGACTTCAGACCGTGCCCCAGAGGGGACTTCAGACCGTGCCCCAGAGGGGACTTCAGACCGTGCCCCAGAGGGGACTTCCCGTGCCCCAGAGGGGACTTCAGACCGTGCCCCAGAGGGGACTTCAAACCGTGCCCCAGAGGGGACTTCAGACCGCGCCCCAGAGGGGACTTCCCGTGCCCCAGAGGGGACTTCAGACCGTGCCCCAGAGGGGACTTCAGACCGTGCCCCAGAGGGGACTTCCCGTGCCCCAGAGGGGACTTCAGACCGCGCCCCAGAGGGACTTCCCGTGCCCCAGAGGGACTTCAGACCGTGCCCCAGAGGGGACTTCAGACCGTGCCCCAGAGGGGACTTCCCGTGCCCCAGAGGGGACTTCAGACCGCGCCCCAGAGGGGACTTCAGAGACCCGTGGAACGTCTTCCAGGGTTGCAGTGGCGAAGTCCGAGCTCGTCAGCTCCTTCAGCCCCACTGACTCCAGACCGATTCAGGCGCGCAAACAGACAACATTCAACATTCAGACAAACCGACAACACTCAGACAGGACAGAGATGACATACACCAAGGCCGGCCGGCTTACCTCCTGACAGTGGGTCGGTGGTCCCGAGGCGGAGGGGTCTCTAATCCCGGACGAGCCCCCAAATGAAAGACCCCCGAAGGCAGTCTTCCCTCTGGAGAGACCCTCGCCCAGAGATCACACCGAGACCACAAGTCAGATGCAAACAGCAAGAGGCTTTATTCAGGAACACGGGTACCCGGGGCAACACAGTCCCTCAAGAGGCTCAAGAGACTGGCGCGCCCCGGGCTGGAGTGGAGGGTTTTTATAGGGTCTGGCAGCAGGAGCACGAGGAGTTCGGTTTACAGGGTTCTGATTGGACGATTCAAATGAGGCCAGGTTCAAACTCAGGACACCAGGTTCAAACTCAGGACAGCTCGTGGGTTCTGATTGGACGATTCAAATGAGGCCAGGTTCAAACTCAGGACAGCTCGTGGGTTCTCCCCGAGCTCGACACGCCTGCTGTCTGGCTCCAAGTTGTTTTTCTGACCTTTAGTACCCTTTTCTGGGGCCAGGTGGCTGACCGCAGACACCCTGAACTTTCCTGTACTTTTCAGGCTTAGCTCAAAATGGTGTTAGGCTAAGCAAGTTTGCTGGGGTCTTTCAACTTGTAGTCATATTAGGTATGTTTTCAAGGTCAAGCAGAGATATATTTTAGATAGACAGGTCATCTTGAAAACCTTCAGAGATCTACAGAATATGGCATTTAAGATGTTTTAATAACAGATTTTTTTCTTTTTTTTTATGACTATGAGACATGTCTGCTCCTGGCAGCACCAATCTACTTCAGAGAAGATATAGGCATTGAAGAAACTGCATATGGAGTTAACTTTCATCGTGGTAAAAGTTAGCCACTAGGCAACAAACTGCCCTTGCCTCGACTGCTGACAGTATGCTATCCAAAATGGACAAACAGGACACAAAACAAAGGACGACTGATCCTTGCCAAGACAAGTGTTGTTGCAACTTTGGCAATAGGGGTCCTCTGAGGCCAGAATAATATGACACCATCACTGAAGTGGCTTTGTAATCTGGAAAAGGTACTGTGCCCCTTCCTTCAAAGGCAACTGAACAGGCTCTGGTCTGATGTCTCCTGATGGCAGTGGAACAGTAGCTAGAACAGTTATTCTTGGAGGAGTAACTAGGTTGAGTGAGTCTGGTCTCTCAATAGTAGACTGGCATTTAATAAAGGAGATGAAGCCACCCACAAGCCAAGAAGAATGGGAAGCCAAATTCCAAAAATGCCAGAAATTTCCAGAATTTATAATCCTGAATCATGACAGGACACTGGCTGAATTCAAGTTTATCTGGCACATGGAATACTCTCACCGAATGTGAGGTCGAGCTGTAGGTCTTGCGTATATCCAGCTTCAGAAATGAGTCTGTCAAATATGCTAAGCCTGTAGGCCAAAGATGATGCCCCAACGTTACAGAGAAACTTCTGGTGACTGTCCAGGAAGCTGTCTGTTTCTGTCATAACTCACATTTTTGGGAAGTCACTTTTGTGTACTTCCTGTTTTACTAGGTAATATTATTTCCTTCACGGGTCTCTGAGGGAGTTGAAGATTAGATAGATATAGTTATAATTATAGTTATAGTTACAGTTACAGTTATAGTTTTCCTTGTTAAGAAATTCAGAAAAGAAACTCACTAAGAGGTGTTAAGTATATAAATTTGAAAGACATAAGATAGCTTTCTCTTGGTAATATGTTAGGATAGGAAGGAATTAGGTACATTTTGGACTCACTAAAACAGGATGGATAATGGAATATTTTCTTTGAATTTGTTATATGCAAATGAACTAGACATTGTTGATGTATTTATTGCTTGTTTATATTGTATATAGTTATTGTACTTGTATATAGTTTTCTTATATTAGGTATAACTTTTTTATTTTTTATTAGACAAAAAAGGGGAAATGTGATGTTTTATTTGCACTGAAATGTGATGATATTTTACTTGTGCTTTAATAAATAAAGCTTGCCTGGAGATCAGAGGGAAAAGCCAGCCATTATAAGTAAACACAAAAGTCATGAAATGTTAGCACAGGCCTTTAATTCTATCATTTGGGAGGCAGGAATCTGTCTGTATCTATGTGAGTTCAAGACCACACTGGGAACAGAGCCAGGTGTGATGGAATATGCCTTAAATTCCAACACTAGTTAACCATGGAGGTCTTGAGGTCTGTACAATGGAACTTTGAAGTTGCATACTTAATGGACAATGTAATGATTTAATCATTTCTTATTTCTAGACATGATGTCACCTCAATTGGAACACTTCCCCCTTTAGGACTTTGTGTCACTGTCCATAAAATGGATGTATATATTTTCTCTTACTTTTGTTCTGGTATATTGTGATTGTGTTTATAAATTTCTTTATTATTTTTTTTCTCTTCTGTGAGTAGAGAAAATAACACCTTTGATATGCATACTACCAACTAAATGGGCTGTATTTTAGCTTACTAGATAGCATTTTGGTATGCACAGAAAACATTTCCTTAACTCCAAACTGTGTTTTTCAGAACAAAATATATAACTATTCTTTTTCACCTTTCTTTTTAGTAAAAAAGGTGTAACAGTAGAACCAACATCATATGTTCTGGTAATTACTAAGTGTGATTTAATAGGGAGCCATTATATTAAACCTAACACTTGGGTAGTTGGTTGTATTATTCACAGATAGGTATTTCTTTTTAACATCATATGGCATTATATGGTATTGTACAATGCTGATACATATCATACACAAAAACATTCATTAGAATAGACATGCATAAGTTATGTTGTAATGAATTTATACAATGGATCCCAAGATACGACTGACTGGAGAAAAGGTTTGGCTAGGTATGTTTGGTAAAGGTACGTAGCATACAGCAACATTCTAGATTTGAAGAGCAACTGGAGCTTGTGCAAAATTGGCATATCTCAGAGGTCATAAAATTCTTTGACACTAGCAAGTTTACTACTATATAAGTTGATACAATCCAGCATCAACATCTAGTTGTGCATTTTAGAGAGCATTTCTCTCTCTCTCTCTTTTTTTTTTTTTTTTTTTGGTTTTTTGAGACAGGGTTTCTCTGTGTAGTTTTGGTGCCTGTCCTGGATCTCGCTCCATAGACCAGGCTGGCCTCAAACTCACAGGGATCTAATTGGCTCTGCCTCCCAGGTGCTGGGATTAATAGTGTGTGCCACCACTGCCTGGCTACATTTCTATTTCTAACTCCAGTAAATTAATGCTTGATCTGGGCCATCTTACTACAACTACATGTGTCTGACTGATGTATGAGGCAAGGAAGGAGAGCTGGAAATATTCCCAAGAATAAGATTTTGTGGCAAGATTGTCATCCCATGTGTGCTTTGGGTAGAGAACTGGTCCCTTCCATCAATGAGCAATCATAGCTGCGCATCTGTGAAGTATTTGAACCCAGAAGCATCACCTTCCAAATTGCCTGTGACAGTTACAGAGACAGGATTAGATCATCTGGCTCAAAGTTTAGACTAGTCTGTACAGCCTCCAGGGTATAAGCTGACCTGTGAGACAGATGATCCATTTTTACAGTCTATGCTTGCTTCTGCATTGAAAGCACTCAGAAAAGCAGAAAACAGGAGTGATGGTTTGGATAGGCTGGGTAAATAAAGAAATGAGGCAAGAGGTGAGGAAAGGATAAATGGATCTCTACTGTGCATGCCTTTGTGATGACAGTTTGTGATAAGAGGATTCTAGGAACCTGGATTGTATGCCTACAGGCTATGCTAGATTGACAGGGATAGCCACATTCTTTTAGCAGTTCTAGTTCATTTTTCATATAGCAAGATTTGCTGAGTGCCTGTTATGTGCCAGTCATGTACTAGCTTCTCTTGTTGTGGAAAAGACTCAGACACGATCTTTTTAGGAACTGCAAACGTGTAAATGGATCATTAGAATACATGATAAAGGGAGACAGAGTTCCAAGAGCTACAACATGAAACATACTGGCCTGGAGGTAGATGTTAAGACTGAGGAAAGATATCTAAAGGGTTGACATTTCAGCTGAATATTTAAGGAGGACTAGGGCATTATAGGGTAGACCAAAGCTAAGGCATTCTAGGTTGTTAGAATAACATTTCAGTTATAACACAACATTTCAGGTCACTTCAGTTCAGAAGAAATTCTAGAGTAGAGATTTTTATGTATGGAGGAGTAGGGTGGAAATCGTGTTTAAAAATACATTCAAAATAAGCCTTTAAAATAGTTATTCCTATGGATATATTAGTATGTTTTTTATCTAAAATATTGTGACTGTATTTTTACAGTTTTATTATGTATCTTATTTTTAGTCCATTACTTTAGTCTTAATGAATCTTCAAATTTTGCTTATTTGCTTCAGACTATATTTATGCACTTCCTCATTTACTAATTGCACATTTTGTCCCTTCCTCAGAGACTATTTTTTTCAATTTTCACCTCACCCTCACCCCTGCTGAGAACAGAACTCCAGGATATAACTCATGTGGTGAAGTGTTTTACCATTGAGTTATGCCTGCATCCCTCCATGTTTATTTTAATCTATTCTTATAAATTTTTGGAGTCATAAACAATGTTTAGCATTTGTAAGCAATTTGTATTATTGTTTTATGTATATTATTCTCCAACCTGAATTTCTTCTTAAAATTACATACTTAAATTTTGCCCTTGTTAGTACATATAACATTAGTTTATCTACTTTTTGAACTTAAGTTACTTGAGTGTGCCATAATTTTTTTAGTTTTCATTAATGGATACATTTTATTTCTTATAATCAATGCTACAACAGATATTAAATATTTCTTTGTTTGTATATGCATAGGCTCCAGAGTATATTTCTCCAGATACATTGCTGATTCCAGGCTAGGAACACTTTTTATTAATGGATTATTACTTAATTGTTGATTAAACCATTGTAATATATCTTCCATCAGATGTGAGTAAGAGTTTTCATTTTTTCACATTTTTTGTACTGTGTTTTCTGGCTTTTATGCTTTTGCCAATATAATAAATATTCTGTTATATAATTTTTAAGGAATATGTCTATGTTTCAGTTATACTATGAATTTATTGTTCTTTCAGAGTTCTTGTGTGAAATTTGCATTTTTACTTTGTATTTTGAAAAACAAATTTTCAACTATTTTACTGAATCAAGAATTTTTAGTGTTCTTAGTTCTAATTCTTAAGCACTATATATGTTTTAGGTATCTTTATGTTGTCCTTTGTTGATAATTTAAAATGTCAATAATCCACATATAATAAATCTTAGCTTAAGATTTGTGATTTAATAAACTCCTACCACAAGACTGTCAAAATAGCTTTGTATCTTTATTTCCAAAATATTTAAAGATTAATATATTTTAGTCTATGATTGATATGAACTTGATTTTAAGATATTTAGTTAATACTTGTCAGCCACATCTACCCTACCATGTGCTATAATATATTAGGAGCTATTTCTCATATTTAACTGCAGCCCATAACTACTACCCATCTTCTTTTCATCCTCTTTCTCTCCCAACTTTCCCAGTCCTTGTGGAGATGAATATTTTCAGTTTCTACATATGAGTGGGAGTGCTTGGTACTTAGCATTCTTTGTCTGATTATTTGATTTGAAAGTATTCTTGTGGCATGGACCTCAAGTTAAACTAAACATTGGTTGGCTATTCCCACAAGTTCTGAGCCACCATTGCCCTAGCACATCTTGCAGAAAGGACGGAGTGTAGGTGGAGGGTTTTATGGCTGGGTTGGTGTCCAGGTTTCTCCTTCTGTAACCTGCATAGTACATCTCACATCAAAGAGACAGGAATGTAGGTATTCTCAAGGTTTACAAACAACAGAATTTGATTTTTAAGGCTGCATAATAATTTCTTGTGTGCATATATCAATCTTCCTTTTTCATTTGTCCATGTGTACACCTATATTACTTCTATATTTTTATCATCTCAAATGATGCTGCAGTGAAAGTGAGCTTCCTATTTCCACTGCTATGACCAAATAACAAGTTATCAACTTAAAGGAGGCAGGTTTGTTATGGTTTGCCATTTTGGAAATTTCAGTGCGTGGTTGCTAGGCTTTGCTGCATTTGGACTCATGTATCACAGCAGAGAGAATATGGCAGAGAAAGCCAATCACTTCATGCCTGCCAGGAGTCGGGGGAAAGAGAGAAAGGAATAGGCTGCCAATATCTCCTCAGGGGATATGACTCCAGCTTTTCTTTTACTTGACTCCACCTCTTAAAGGTTCTGGCACCCCTGACTAGCACCACAGTCTTCTCTTTTTTTTCCTTTGGTGGGGGAAATTTCTCTTTATTTTCAAGTAAATTTTGTATATAATATATATTCAACATGTTTTCCCAATTTTTTCTGTCACTGGCTCTGCAGCTGGGGTCTCACTGTCTCTGATACCTGGAGGCAGGGGTTGAGTAGATGCAGAGTCAATGACACAGACTCTAGGAGGTTGCAAGAAAGTTCATTTATTAAACAAAGGCTTATATATATATGGCTTTTTAGAGGGCTTTTGCTTCTAGCTGCTGTGGTGATTCTTGCTTGGTTGGCTCTGGGTTGCATGTCATCATTTTTTTGGATTGGAGCTTATGGGTCAGGTTTCCTCTGGCCAGAGTGCTCTCTGAACATCTCTGTCATAGCTCATTGTTTGCTTAAGGCATGGCCCAGTGCTTTGGCCTTACCTACCTCATATTACCCTTTTTATTTTATTTTATGGCTGCTAGTGGGAATTAGAGTTCTTTGCTCTAATCTTGTTGTCCCCACCTCAGGGAACCCCCAGCGTTTGGACTGTACCTGTATTAGGTTGGCCTGTCTGGCAAGCTCTTACCTATCATTGACTACCAACCATGGAAGGGTGGGTCCCTGGAGAGTGCCTAGGGCATTAGACAGAGGCATAAACAGAACCATCATGAATTTTTTTGAGATAGGCTCTTTATTACTTTCTTAGAGGGGCCATGATCAGGGCATTCCAGAGTCATTCACAGTTGTAGGGTTGTTTTGTTGATATGGTGCTGCCGGGAAAAATGCCATAGGAAACACTTGAACAACAGAATTGTTAAAAGTACCATTCCCCCTATCATTTCCCATGCTATAATTTTTGAAGGGTCAAGGATTGACTTTATGTGATCTCAAATTTGAGCAAAGAATGTTGTAGACACCTCCAGTGGTTTCACACATGTGGAGTTCAGCCTTAAGATTTCATTAGAGAGTTGTTTAAGAACACTTTGCTCCACAGTTCCAACATGATTTCCCTTAACCAACTCCTGGCTTGTGTCATGTTTGTCTTGATCATGGCCCCTCTAAGGAAATAATAAGAGTCTGTCTCACAGAAATTCATGATAGTTCTGTTTCATGCTTCTGTCTAATGCCCTAGGCACTCTCCAGGGACCTACCCTTCCATGGTTGGTAGTCAATGATAGGTAAGAGCTTGCCAGGCAGGCCACCTTATATAGGTATAGTCCAAATGCTGGGGGTTCCCTGAGGTGGGGACAACAAGATTAGAGAAAAGAACTCTAATTCCCACTAGCATCCATAAAATAAAATGAAAAGGGTGATATGAGGTAGATAAGGGGTTAAACAAAGGAAGAGAATCAGGGATCACAGTTTCCTCTTACTAGCCATCTTAATGTCTGGATTTCTTCATCTAATAAATCTAGTTGTTGCTGTAAATTGAGTATAGCTGACTGGAAATGGGAATTAGTCAGCTGTTGAGTGCTTAATGCTTGGGCTGATTCTTCTATGACCACATTAAGTGTAGAAGTGGTGGCTCCCATTTGAACTTGGGAGGCTGTGGCCACTGCCCCACCTGCAACAGCAAGCAAAATAGTGGCCGCTATGGCTACTGTTATACCAAAGTCTCTTTTTATTCTGGTTTGTTCCATCAATTCTACCCTCTGGATATGTGTTATATTGGTCAAAGGTACCCAAAAGAAAGTAGAGAGGTGCACCACCACTGCCTGTGAGGCCTCCTCAGGATTCCAGCAGGGTCCCAGCTTACAAAGGTCTCCAGTGCAATTTAGCATTGGCATGGAGGAATTGGTTAAGATAAAAGGAAGTTTTTATGTAAACAAGGGTGGCAGAAAGGTCAAAATGATTTCAAATGATAACATAGAGATCATTTATAACTCTGTCAGAAGCAGAGATGGTATCATAATATAAAGGGGTCAGGGTACAAAATTGGGAAGGCAATGATCCCAGTTAATAGTTATTTTAATTTTGGTGGTATAGTCCCCTTAATTAATTAATTAATTAATTAATTAATTAATTAATTAATTTACTTACTTACTTACTTACTTACTTATTTGGTTTTTCGAGACAGCGTTTCTCTGCGTAGCTTTGTGCCTTTCCTGGAGCTCACTTGGTAGCCCAGGCTGGCCTCGAACTCACAGAGATCCACCTGGCTCTGCCTCCGGAGTGCTGGGATTAAAGGCGTGTGCCACCACCGCCCGGCTAGTCCCCTGAATTTAAACAAAAGGAATCAAATGGTTGCTGAATGCCTCCAGTGATGTTTTCTTCCTTTTTTCTCAATAGTGGGGCCCGTTATTTTGATACCCCACATAAATCCGGTTAGTCTTCCAATTACCCCTTGTAGTCCCTTAAGATCTCCTGTAATATAAGAGGAGAAAGGGATGCACCCAGAAGCATTCATCCTATGGTGTGCATCAAAGCAAAGGATATCTGCTAAAACATAAAATCCAAATGAATAATTAAAAGAGCCTTGAAACAGGCCATAAAGAAAGCCCAAGATTTTGTTAGTTTTATAAATTCCTGGGAAAGTAGGGGTAGTTACCGTAACAGGCATTGCTATAGGCAGGGCAGGAACTAATGCCCAAAGATCTTCAGCTTGAACAATCATTGGCAGGATCAGTAGCAGGACTGTCAGCAAAGGGAGAGGTTCTCCTGAGATTTTCTTGATCCATAGCAGGCTGTATGTCTCTGATTGGCACCCATATTGGCTCCATTTGATCCTGTGGGAAAACACAAGTGTACCCTCATCCCCATGTTAACAAAGGAGTGGGAGGCTGCCAGGCTTTGAATAGAGGGTCTTTCCATCTGACCAGGGGGAGTGGCATCTCTTTTGGGAGGGAGGACCAATGCTTATATACTGGACTCAGGCCTTTATCACCAAATGATAGGAAATTGCTCTTAAACAGAACTACTACCAATGCCAAATGTTGTTCTCTCTTTGTTTCTTTTGATAATTTCTATAGATTTTTTTTAAGGAGTGATTGATTCATCCTTTCTACTATGACTTGTCCTTGTGGATTATATGGAATACCTGTAGTATGGTCAATATTCCAGTCCTTTGAAAAGTCCTTGAACTGCTGGGAGGTATATGTGGGACCATTATCTGTCTTTATGGCCCAAGGCACTCCCATGACCATCATAGTGGTTTTTAATGCCTTGATGTAGTCTAGCCTGTTCCAATAGGGGCAGGTTTACTGTCATGATGGGCTTGTCAACCCTATCATTGTCTGAAGCAAGCATTCCTGGCAACCCTGAATGAGATTGGATATGGATTATCCACCAGGGACGCCTCCTGTTCTCTAGCATGTGTTGCTTTCATGGTCATGGAGATTGGATCTCTAAGAGTTTTTAGTTTAGCAAAGGACAACAGCTTGCATGCCTAGGTTGTGTATTGGCTGTCTGAAAAAAATGTTTATGGGCACTGACTGGCTTAACTCCAGTACTTTAAGGATGGCTAGGAGTTCTCCCATTTGGACAGAGCCTGGGTTGAGTTGGGTGTGAGTTATTTCTTTGTTATTGGGCATTGTGATTATTAGGCCAAACTTCATTCTATTGGCATCTGGAAAGGCTATAGCTGCTTGAGGAAGAGGGATATTCAAGGGATTAGCACATGAGCTTAAAGTTAACTCAAGGAGTAGCAAGGCTGACAAACATTCATCTTGGGGAAAGTGGTTATCCAAGGTCCCTGGAAAACCCATCATCATTTTCTGGAAGGGCTGAGTATTTTGGAGGGAGAAGGGGAGGACAATCTTGTCTGGTTTGTGGCCCATGATTCTCCTAGCAGTTGCTATTGCTTTAATGCCTATCTCAAAGGCAATATTAAACTTCAAGGTGA
Source organism: Peromyscus leucopus (assembly GCF_004664715.2). Classification (NCBI taxonomy): domain Eukaryota; kingdom Metazoa; phylum Chordata; class Mammalia; order Rodentia; family Cricetidae; genus Peromyscus; species Peromyscus leucopus. Next base: position 113,751,947 of record NC_051064.1, read on the forward strand.
TATGGGGTAGCTCAGAATGTGACAGGTGTATCCAGATTAGGGGGCCTGATTGCCACAGTGCTCCCAGTATGCCACCCTTAGTCTAAAGGAATAGGGCTATCAGGGCAACATTTGGATTATAACTCCCCAGAGAGGCATTATAGGCAAGTTCACTAGCCCTCTTTAAGAGATTCCCGACCCTTTCCATCAACTGTATTTTTGCAGAGGGGGAGGGATGCCATCTTTGAGAAGGGAGAACAGTTGTCTCATGTCCTTATAGGGAATGGGTAGAAATTGCTTGAGCCAGTTAATGGTGCCACAGAGTTCCTGGATGTCTGTAAGGGAGTAGGACTCTCATATTATAACAGAATCCTTGAGAGGTTAGATGGCTTGGCTGATTTGGTAACCCAAGAAGGCAAATGGGGGTAGCCATTGTATCTTTTCTGGGGCCATCTTGAAGCAAAGGGCTCCTAAATCCTCAAGGAGCCAGAGCAATAACCCTTGAAGTCTCTGTCTGCTCAGGTGAGCCAATAGGACATCATCCATATTGTGGATCATTAATACCTCACCAGGGACCCTAGCTAAGGCCTGTTGAACATACAACTGGCATATGATTGGACTGTTTTTCATACCCTGTGGTAAAACCTCAGTGATAATGGGAAGCAGGTTTTTGACCATTGGGCTCCCAGACAGTGAACACAAAGTGCTCTCTGTCTCTCGAGCCAGTAGAATTAGGATAAATGCCATGTGTGTGTGTGTGTGGGGGGGTTCCCTTCCTGTACTCCCAATTTCCTAGTTAAGAAGAGGACACTTATCCATAAGGATGGGTCCCAAATGTTTTCAAGTGATATCCAGAGTGCAATAACAGAGGCCTCATTCCAAAATTTTTCTAGATGAGAAGTTTTAACTCTTATTTCCCTGGTCTGAAGCAGAGCTTTAAGAGCTCTGAGTTGGGGATCCCTGGTGGCAGAAGAGAAGTTTCCCATGACAAAGAACAATAGGCAGAGAGGAAACAAACTAAAGGAGTCAATAATCTGCTAAGCAAAGTTCTGAAACCCTTGAGGAGGGATCAGAGGATTTACAGCTGGAGAATCAAAGCCTGGCCATACGTTTTAGAAGCTGGGCAGATCAATAGTAAACAGTGTCCCCTAAAGAAAAAAAAAGTGGGGGGAGAATGAAAAGATAGATAAAAAGACCCCAATACTCACTACTTGGGGGAGGAAAACATAAAATTAGGCAAAGGAGTCTATTCACCCAAAACAGCCAAAGGGGGTGTGTCACAACTCTGAGTCCTAATAGGGCTCAGGCCAGCAAGCAGGCCAGCAATAAAGAAGACAATCCAAAAAAGAAAGTTAAAAAGGACCAAAGGGCAAGACCCAGGTAGGGGTCCATCCACATTGGGGGCCAGAATGTTGCTGGCACTGTGACTTAGGTTTTATTGTCCCTGATACATGGGAGTAGAGGGTGAATAGATGTAGAGTCAACAACACAGACTCTGGGAGCTTGCAAGCAAGCTTATTTCTTAAACAAAGACTGAGGTATATATATGGGGCTTTTTGGCGGGCTTTTGCTTTTAGCTGACATGGTGTTTCTTGGTTGGTTCTGGGTTGCATATCATCATTTTTTGGTTTGGAGCTTATGGGTCAGGTTTCCTCGGGCCAGAGTGTTCTCTGTGCATGTCACAGCTCATTGTTTGCTTAAGGTATGGCCCAGTGCTTTGGCCTTACCTACCTCATTTCTCCAACTCCTCCCAGACCTGTCGCACCTCTCTAACCACTCAATTGTGTGTTCTCTCCCTCTTAAAAAAAAAAAACCTAAACAAAAATGAAAACAACAGAAAAAAACAAAGAACTCTCCCAAATAAACACAAAAATGAAAATAAAAACAAGGAAGCAAAAGACCAATAATACAAACAGTATTGCCAAAACAAAGCAAATATACCCCTCCCCACCCCCCCACACAAAAAAATAATATTGAATTTGTTTCTGTTGGTGAACTATTTCTAGGCATGGGTCATACTTTGAAGTATGGTTGAAATACCTAGTCACATGCCATTGGAGAAATTGATTTTCCCTTTGTCAGTGTTGTACTAGCCAGTTTTATGTCAAGTTGACAACCTAGAGTCATTGGACAGGAGTATGCCTCAATTGAGAAAATGCCTCCATAAGATCAGGCTGTAAGTGAGCCTGTAGGGCATTTTCTTAATTAGTGATTGATGTAGGAGAGCCCAGCCCATTGTGGGTGGTCCTGGCTTTATAAGGCATTAAGCTGAGCAAGTCATAGAAGCAAGCCTGTAAGCAGCACTCCTCCATGGCCTCTGCATCAGCACCTGCCTCCAGGTTCTGGCTTTGTTCAAGTTCCTGACCTGACCTCCTTCAATGATGAACAGTGATATAAACCAAATAAACCCTTTCTTTTCCAAGTTACTTTGGTCATGGTATTTATCACAGAAATAGTAACCTTAACTAGCATGAGTGGGTATCAGTTATAGATAGCTTTGGTTAGGAGTATGATTCCATTCCCACTTCCCCATTTCACTACTGGCACCTCATCTGGGCTTAAATCAGTACAGGTCTTGTAATACCACATGCTTCTGACAATATCTTTGACACATGGACCAAAGTAGAGTAATGAGAGTCAACATATCTCTTAGATGTATTGATTTCCTTTGCTTTGGCTATCCACTCAGGAGTGGGATAGTTGGATCATATGTTAGTTCTGTATGTAGTTGCTTTGAATAAGCTTCATATCATTTCCTAATGGCTCTGTATTTCATTAATATCTACAGCAATGTCCCCCTTTTCATGTCTAATTATATTTGTATCCTCCCTGTCTTAGCTTGTTAATTCTCTTCATATTCACAAAGAAGTGGCTGTTTATTTTGATTTTTTGTTTTCTTTTGTTCTCCATTTCATTAATTTCTTCCATGATTTTTCTTTCATAGTACTCATTTTGGTTTATGTAATTTACTTTAACTTGTCAAGGTTAAGACAAGGTTATGATTAGTTTTAGGGGTTGATAGTTATCTACCTTCACCTTATGAAAGGCTATATTATATAATTAGACTGCATTTAGAGTAATGTTATTAATAATTACCAAAGAGCGTCTAGAAGTAACTTACTTTTTGGTTGCCCATATGTTTTGTGAGCCTTTGATGTCTGGATGGTATATTTTATAGTTCCTTGTCTTTTTTTCCTTTGAGATTTATAATGTTTAACCAGAACTTGTTGCCAAATCTTAATTGTGTATGGATTTTTATGTTAATTCATCAATCTTTATTAGTTACCACCTATGTTAGGCATATCTGACACAATTTTTTCTATTAGCAGAGTGGCTATAACAATGATGCTTCTTCCAGTGCCTGTCTGTGATCTATGAGATAATCTTCCATATCAGTTAGGATCCTGACGGGAAACAAATGGTTTGCTTAAAATTGGGTAATTTTGCTGATTTAATAAAGGGATTGTTTATAAAGGTGTGGACAGAATTCTGGGAGATAGGCTATTTGACAAGTGTTAGGCTGCTGACAACAGAGAACTCTATTCTTTCCCAGGCTTGATGAGGAAAGAAAAGTGATTGCTAAATACCATAGAGAAGAATAAATGTACCAAGAGATACCTTGATATGAGCTTTGGTCTTTTTTTTTTTACAGAAATGGTCAGACTTGGAAGCAAGTACCCTTACCTCAGAGTTATCTTGCTATTTAGTTTTGGTTTTTTTGAGATTGAGTTTCAGTGCATAGCCCAGGCTTTGTGTTTGCATTCTCATTACAGATGGTTGTGAGCCACTATGTGGGTGCTGGGATTTGAACTCAGGACCTCTGGAAGAGCAGTTGGTGCTCTTAACCTCTGAGCCATCTCTCCAGCCCCGAGCTTTGGTCTTTACTAGAACACCCAGGAAGAGAAGGACCCACTCCTCCTCTCTGTCTTTGGTGGGTAGGAAACCAGCTGGAATACAGAGAGGGAAAAAGGCAGTAGACAATGGTTCTGGAGAACAATAGGAGATACTCATCACACTCACCATCATTCATTAGTAAATCTATCCTGTAATTACAATAAATAAATTTAGAATTAATTTATTATTAGTAAATTTACCCAGTATATAAAAGGTCTATCACATGTCTTCTTCCCTTTTCATTTTCATTTCTATTATTTTAATTAGGGTTTAAGTCATCTCCTGATTAGATAAAACAGCTTTTTTTCTCCTTCATGACTCCTTTTTAAACATATATTGCTGCTAGTTAGGCTAGAATTACAGCCTCAGTCTTTTGATAAAACTGTCCTCTGTGTTTTATACATTTTCAGAATTAAAATAATTGAGAATATTGTTAACTTCATTTGTGAAATTAGAAAAATATTTCCTTGATTTTTTGCTCTTGAAGTTAGTATGTAGGTTTTTTGTGCACCTTTTGTAATTTTCATTCAAATATTTGTTGAAATATTTTCAGTGGACCTATAAAAATTCTGTTTATGTTTCACAGTTATCTTTGATTTGAGGCCCAAATGGTGAGATAATTTTGCTAAGCCGGGCAGTTTCTTGGTTGTTTTTGTGTAAAGATTTTGTATAGATTGAAATGCAGCTGCAAGTGTATTAGTGATTTTTTTGTTGCTTACTTGTCAAGATTTTTATTGTTTGGAAGAAAAATACTATTTCAAAACCTGGCAGCATATTGATGAAAACAGAACACTTTGTATAGTTCTCTTTTTGAAAAAACTACCTCTTTAAAAAACAAAGATTGCCTCTGCTTTCTCTATTCACATGTATCTCTAACAATGGATTTATGGACAGATTAAGATAAGGTTTAGTTCTCCCCCCTCCTGCTATCATCATGGTGTAGGTTTTTCTGCATATGGAGGAGCAGATTAGAATTTTATAAGTGACCAATAATATGGAGACGTCTTAGGTGTTTTGGCGAAGCACTTGACATTTTGTCACTAACATGCAACAGATGTAGGCCTTTATCTTTCTTTCATTCTTTAGAAAAGTGGACTAATTTGAGGTTGTAAGCCTGCTTCTTAATATTAGCATATGATGGACCTGCCTGAGCTGGGAATAGAAGGTGAGCTATGTAATCTCTGAACATTCCAAACTATGTTGTAACACAAATCTTAAAAGGTCTTATTGAATAAAACACCCAGAGCCAGATTTTGGGGTGAAAAGCTGAGAGATGAGAAAGGCAGAAAGAAGCCAGCTGTGTTCTTACCACTTGGAGATCCTCCGCCAAAGAGGTCTACTTCCTGTCTGTCTGTACAGACCTCCAGACTTTTATATTGGAATTTAAGGCATGTGCCACCACACCTGGCTCTGTTCCCAGTGTGGTCTTGAACTAACAGAGATCCAGATGGATCTGTGCCTTCCAAGTGATGGAATTAAAGGCCTATGCTATCATTGCCTGACCTCCGTGTTGACTATAGTGGCTGGCTTTTTCCTCTTATCCTCAGGTAAACTTTATTGAGGGACACAGATTAAAATATCACCACATTATACTGGTAACTCAATCTTATTAATGTCATTCTATTTGGCTGTTTATTAAGAGTAAAAAGGAAGATTGTTAATTATGGTTAAGCTTCCCCTCTCTGGTCCTCCTGATCTTTTGTGTCCTCCTGCCATATTCTTCACCAAAAGAAACTGTCTCTTTCGAAAGTTTCTTGGCTGGGAAAGACATATTGTTACAAATTTGTTTCCTGCATCATTCCTGGCAAACTCATTACAAAGTAACAGAGGTCCAAACTCAAGTGCACACCTGTAGGAGCAATAGTTGTAAATAAAGAGACAGTGCAAACTGCCTGATAAGTTGTTCTTAAGACAGCTGTACAGGATATTTGACCTCTATTTCATATTACCTAAAGCTTGTCTAAGACACTTCTGGTCTATTTCTCATTAAAAAAAATCTTCTGTAGGAAAATACAGTGTCTGACTTAAGATCTTCAAATGGCTTGACTTCCATTTTCTTATGAGCCTTTAAAAAGTGGTAATTATTGTTATTCTGGGTAATCTTGTCATTTTCAAAATTGATTTTCCTCCTTCAGTTATTAAATTAATTTTTATCAACATCTGGATAGAAACATGTTGAATATTTTATGAAGACTAAACAGGGCAGCAGAGATAAAGTGTTATGCACTTGGGCAGAAACACATTTTATGCAATTTGAAAATTACTTTGGCATTGATAAAACCCTTAAATTTTATATCATGGGAATGGTTAGCTTTGATTTGAGAGTGTATGATACACACCGTCAATATTTTTCTTTTGTTATAAATATGTAATTAAACTGCAAAAGTTAGAGTTTCAGGAAATATTTCACTTTAGTGAGTGTAAAGATAATAGGAAATCAGAATTTTAAGTACATTCACAAGAACTTCTGTAGCTTTTTATTTTAAAGAAGACTCATACAAGTTTCAGAAGCATGGAATATGCTTTCCAAGATGGATTCCAACATATTTTCTGTTAATCAGCATTGCATTTTGATACTTTATGGAGTAGAAATTATCATAGGTTTATTAGAATATGTGGCTGATTATCACCCAGGGCAGTAGATAATATAAGGTAGATGTACTTGATAGTGTGAATCTACCTAAGCTACAGCACTTTTTTTTCTTTTTCTTAAAAACAAAATTAACCATACCTATTTCAAGAGATATTTATGAACTTTTCAGTTGGCTCAAATTTCTGCCAAAATACCTCATAAAATATTTTTAACAATTCTTAGTGAGTTCACATGACACCTTGTGTGGGAGCCCGTTCTCGGGTTCCTTGTGGCTTTACCCAGCAGGTCTGAATAGAGGATGATCAGGACCATGGGCCTGAGTGCAGGTGTCTGAGATGCTCTACACTTGGCTGTGCTGGGGGAGGAGGTCTTTTGCTCTACCCCTTGGCGTCTCTATAAAAACCCTGGGCAGAGACAGTCGGGGCCAGTTGGAATAGGTTCCAGGCCCTCTCGAGGCAATCCTTTATTTTCTATCTGTTTATCTCCGCAAGATTCTCCGCTATAAATCCTTCTATCTAATAATTCCTGCTGCTCACACTCAAGAAAACTCTGGGGAACTCTGGGGGTGGTGGGTAAACGCCCCACAACCTTGATCAAATACATCCTCCAGTCCTCTCACAATCATGCACTCACCACCTCTTAGTGCCTGTTTATTTATTTGTTTTTCGGAAGAGACTGTATCACAGTAGCTGTGTTATCCTCCGACTCTTAACATTTCCCCATTCTTTCTTCCTAGATTTTCCCTGACCCTTAGGTATAAGAGTTCTGTTACAAATGCACTAACTGGGGGTGGGCACCCCATGGTCAGTCACCTGACCAGTTATGGCTTTCTGTAACAATATCTGTTTGCTGCAAAAATAAAAAACAAAACAAAAACTTTTTTTGATGAGGGGTTAGAACTATACTTATCTCTGGGTTTAAATAAATATTTAGAATGCAGCTAGAGAGGATACGGGCTTAAGAAAGTGGTACTAGTAGGTTCTCTTATAGATTCCATGATCCCACAAGCCATAGGTAGTTGGCTAAATTTTCAGTGGCAGACATGAATGAATTCCCTCCTATTGACCAGGCCTTGAGACCAATTGGGATGTTGTTGGCATCCTCCAGACTATTAATACCACTTTCAGAATATTTGACTTTGCTGGACATTGTTGTGGTTTATGGGCATTACGGCTGGATATAGCTATTTATTGCTTTTCTATGATGGTTGCTTGGATGGCTCCTTCTATAACTAAGGAAGTGGGGATGTAGTCTCCCCAGGCCTCACTGAGGAAGTTTTCAGTCAGATCCAGATAAATTTCTCCAAATCATGTGTCTGAAACATGTGGTGTTCTCAGAAATAGGGTTTTACCTTTTTTTCAGGAAGGCACAAAGGGCAATAGAAATAGCTCATACTGCTATGGGATCTCTTGGACTTCTCTGACCAACAAGTTCAAAGGGCTTTTCCCTTGCCTGGCAGGATTTTTTTTTTTTAGTCTACTTTCTTTTTCTGTAGAGGGAGAGAAGCATTGTCACCCCAATTGTCATAACTTCAATTTAAACTACATAGATGTAAATACATGTAAACATCTATATTTATATGTACTATTTGCAATTTTAGGTAGTCATAAAATAATATAATTCCCTATGACTTTTCAAACATCCTTAATATTATTTATCTCCACTTCTATCTGTGGTTTCTCCAGTTTATATACTTGTACCTAAAGATTTGGAGCTATCATCCACAAATAAGAGAAAACATGTCACTTTCCCTTTTGGTTGCATACTACTTCACTCATATGATATTTTCTAGTTACATGCATTTACCCACAAATTTCATGGCTTCATTTTCCTTCACAAATGAATAGCTTTGCATTGTGTATAACACATTTTCATTATTCATTCATCATTTGAAGGGCATTTAGATTGATTCCATTTCCTAGCTATTATGAATAGAGTGGCAGTGAGCTTGTCCTAGCAGATATCTATGGAATAGGAGTTTGAGTCCTTTCAGTGGTTCTCAACCTTCCCAATACTGTGACCCTTTATACAGTTCTTCACATTTGGTGACCCCCATGATAAAATTATTCCATTTCTATTTCATAACTGCAATTTTGCTACTATTGTAAATAGTAATGCAAATATCTGATATACAGCATATCTGATATGTAACCCTCAAAGAAGTCTTGACACACAAACTGAGAACCACTGAGTCCTTTGATATATGCAAAGGGGTGGTATAGTTGGATCATATGGGATTCATTTTTATAGTTTTGAGAATTCTCTACATTGATTTCCAGAGTATCTGCCCCAGTTTGAAATTCCACCAAGAATGAATTATGGTTCCCTTTTCTCCATATCCTCACCAGCATTTGTTGTTAGTTCCTTTCTTGGTATTTTTTATTCTGACTAGTGTAAGATGAAATCTCAAAGTTTATTTTTCATTTTCTTAGTTACTAAGGATGTTATTCCCTTTTTTGAGATATTTCTTAGCCATTTTTATTGTTTTTTGAGAACACTCTGTTCATATCTGTAGCCCATTTTTAATTGGGTTGCTTGTTTTCCTGAGTCTCTGTTTTGTTTTAAGTTATTTGTATATCCTGGATAGCAATCCACTGCCATTATGTGTAGCTGGCAAGAGTCTCTCCCATTCCAGGATCCTCTTTACTGGACTGATTGTTTCCTTTGCTGTTCAGAAGTTTTGAAGTTTTATGAGGTCCCATTTGTCAGTTGTTGAACTTAGTTCCTGGGCAACTGGCGTCCTATTCAGAAAGTCCTTTTCTATGTGTATTTATTATAGTGTACTGCCTGTGTTTTCTTCCAGCTGTTTCAGCTTTTCACATTTCTTATTGAGTCCATTGCTTTCAGGTGTTCTTTTCTGCAGAAAGGAGACATTTCCTGGATATTGTGAGCTTATTTCAGATACAGAAGTGAAATTTCAAAGTGGTGTACCATTTAAAACTGTGGATTTCTCACTTCTGGAATTTTTCTTTTAATGTTTTCAGAATAAAGTTCTGAAACTACAAAAAATGAAAAGAGGGGACAGAGACTAATGTAGAAATAATAACTCCAGTTTAGAAGAATAAGGCAGATATTTTACTACTGTATCTGAAATAAGAGCACTAGACCCAGGAGATATTTGCTTTTTGGGTAGGGAGGATTAACATATGCACTGACATATTTTATATGTGTTTATACCTACAAGCACACATATATAGATAAATGTGTGTGTGTATGTGTGCATGTGTGTATATCACTCTCCTGAAAGTTTTTTTTTCTTTTTAGTAGTTATTGAGTATCCTGCATGGATATTACAATTATGACATATCTAAAAATTCCTTAATACTTCTCTTCATAAACCACCTATTATAGTTATTATGCCATTAATCTTCTAGTTACCAGCCAGAACTGTTTTTCTTCCTCAGTATTGGAGATTGAGCTCAAGTCTTTTTACATGCTAGGCAATTCATCTGCTTCTGAGCTTTATTTCTAGTCCAACCAAACTGGGACGGTCTACTTGTCACACTCAACCAATGCCTTTCTTTTAGATAGATGTGGTTGTCTGTATAATAATTCACCTGCCTTTCATACTTAGATAATATTATAATGTTTTCACTAAGAGTACCAGCAAATAATTAGTGAAATGCTGCCATCCTATTCACTGGATTGATGGAGTGGATATTTGACCCACATTAGGTTAATCACAAACTTCCTCAAGGAGGTTTACTAATCTAGCTGTGAATCCCACAACTTATAACAACAACCCTTCATGCAAGTTGTGTACTTGGCTTCAACAATGTCACAACTAGTATGGGGATAACCAAGTACTCTGATTGTATTTGAGGATTACTCTATAGGAGAGATCGCAAGTCTGGCACTATAAGCCTGGTCGCGTGGCTAGGGAGGTCATATGCCTTAGCATGGAACCCATTTCTATATTTTAGTTAAATTGACCTGCTGTCCAACTACCATTTCAGCATCTATGATTATACTCATTGGCAAATACTACCTTCAGCATTTTTCAGAGAAGGGTCTTTGTTCAATCAGTGACAGTGAATCCAAAGACTCTTGGCTGCTTACATTGCTAAGACAGAGTGATGGTGGGTGCTTGGCTCTAAATAGGACATTTATACCACCACATCTAAGGCTTGGGGATATAATAGAATAGTGGTAAAAATAATTTAGAGATGATTTCAAGATAGGGAGAAGCCAAATGTGGTAGTGCACATCTTTAATCTCCGCACTTGGGAGGCAGAAGCAAGTGGATCTCTGTGAGTTCAAAGTCAGCCTGTCTACACAATGAGTAATAGGACAGAAAAGGCTATATAATAGAACCACATTTCAGAAAAGAAAACACAAATAAATAAATAAATTGATAAAGATAGGGAGAGGAGTGGCAAAATGCTATCTTTTAGGTATAACATAGCTACTTAAATTATGACCATACAGCATACAGCAGCTCTGATTTCTTGCAGCAGCTCTTCACAAGCCTGTACTTGTCAACAGTGAGTGAAGGGGCACAGGGAACCTTACCCCTCCCTGCTGAACTATTGGCTACTTATGGATTCTGGAGGATGTAGAATCATTTTCTTTAGATGTGTTCCCACTGGTAAGTCCACCAAGTTCCACCAGATATTTCAGTACGCAGGGTCAAACAGGTGACCCTGATTAAATTCAGCATGTCACAAAACAAAACCAAAAGACATAAACATAGGAAAGGGACTTGTAGGCAGAATGGATCATTGGAAAGTATCAGAGGGAGATGAGGGGAGAATATATTTAATGCATTACATATATGTGCAAAATTTTCAAAAATAAAATGATTGTAAATAGACATCATTTTCTTTATTGTATGGGCATGTAGTTAGAAAACTGTCATTTGTGAACTTTTGTGGACTTATCTATAGTAAGAGAGAATTCAGTGAATAATGTTAAGGACAGAGGAAGAGAGAATGCAAACTTCATTCTCCATGCCATCCCAGAGGTACTTAGAGTTAGATTTAAATCCTTTTGGCTTCAATTTTTACTAAACATAACTTTCTGACTTCTGTATTCACTCAGACTTATGTAAAATTGTTTTCATAAGGTTATTAATAATTCCCTTTTGTTTCATACTTCTACTACTTTGCTTCATTTATCATTACATCCTTGGATTCTCTTTGACACTTTACGACCCCACCTGGACAGTCATCCTCATGCTCAATTGCACTTACATTTTTAAAAATATGCATTACTTTCATGATTAATACTCTGTGGTAACATTACAGTTTAGGATTCTAGGTCTGGCTTATGTCCAATGCAATTTATCTTCTGTATTTCCTATGTTACCACTTGTCATATTTCCTACATTGTCTGTGTTCAACACACACCAGATATATCAACATCTATTATGCTACTTTAGTCCCCATATGTGTAACCTTGCATACATTTCCCCTTTGTATAGAAACTCACTTCATCCTTAAGTTTCAAACTTGATTGGATAAAAAATTTACTATCCTATAAATTTCAAGGTTCTGTACATAGAATGAATTACCCCCCACATCCTTCTTGTCATCCTACCGTTCATGTGTAGTAACTTCTATATACGTCTCTCTCTTTCAGGCTCCAGAATATGAGCTATAAAAGAATATATTCTTCCCTGGAGTCATTGCTTTGTTACCAGCATGCAGCAGTTTATTTAGTTTTCTTTCTAATTTAGAGATAACTTTGCCTACACTTCACTAAATTGTGTGGGCTATTGTTCAGAAAAAAATGTATTCTTTTCACTCTCCCATTGTACGATGCTCACACACATGCAATCACACACACGTGGCTTTGTTGTATGACATTCTTTGATTGGTGGAATTTAACAGCTCCAACAGAGGCTTTAATGTGCTTTGTGTAATTTGGCCTGCCTTTATCATGCTGGTGGTCATTTAAAAGAGTGGGTATATGAGAGACAAGTTGTTCTTCATATCTTGATTCATTCAGCTTCATACCAGAGCATAGTCTGACTTCCTGCAGACTAAAGCAAAGTTGCTTATATGAGACCATCAAACCACAGTCTACAAGCCTTTGAGTTTAAGAATAAATGCTTGTAGATGTATCTGCTGGTGGTGGGCTCCACATGGCTGCAGTTGGACTGGTTGTAGTTTTTTTTTTTTTTTTGGTGGTCTCCATCTGTTGCAAAGGGAAGTTTTCTTTATCAGGAGTGAGGAATCTACTTATCTGTGGGTATAAGGACAAATACATAGAATGCAGTTAGAGATTATGCTAGCTTAGTTAATTTAGTTTATGGCAGTTTTAGGGTCTACAGATACAATTACAAAACAACTCCCCCATCTAAGGCTCAGGGATTTTTGAAGAAGGGTGGGAGGAAAGATTTGAAGAGCCAGAAGATAAAGGGGTTCAATGTGAAATTATGTCTCCTAGGAATTTCAGATGCTATATCCATAAGGTGTCACCAACATGTCTTCTGCCTAAACATGATCTGAATAAGGACAATAGCAATAGAAATGCTAAATAGATGAGGCTAAGTTCATGAGGTCTGGAACCTACACAAAGAACTGCAGGCCACTAAAGAATGTTGACAGTAAGATAAATAGTCTTTCCCAGGAAGAACTCATCCTTTGGTTATCTAATACCAATGGCCAATCTTGAAAGCATACATACAAGTAATATTTTATAGACTGAGCAGGGTGTATATATTTATTTAAAAATATGCATGTGCATACATATATGTATGTAACAACAATTAATGAAAAAAGAGGCTTGAATTTCAAAGAGAGAAAGGAAGGGTATATGTGAATATTTGTAGGGAAGAAAGGGAGGAGTGAAGTGATGTAACCATATTATTTATGATATTAAAAATCAAAGAAATAATTAAAAACAAAATAAATGCTTATTGTACAGGCTTGGGGAAGTGGGTCAGTGGGTGAATGGATTGGTGCAGATGTGCAAGGACCTTAATTCATATACCCAGAACCCACAGAAATCCAGGCTTGGTAGCACTGTCTGTAATCCAGTGCTCTAACTGCAAGATGGGAAATAGAAACTGGAGAATGCACAGAAGCTCGTGGACCAGCTAGCCCAGCTTATGTAGCAGCAAAAGAGACACCATGTCTTAAACAAAGTGAAAGGAGAGGACTGAGACCTGAGGCTGTCAACTTATCTCCACATTTCTGCCATAGTATATGTCTGTACACACATCTGGACTCATACATAAACACACACTCTTTAAAAATTGCATACTTTTGTCATCTGTGGAGATTTGGAATAATTCATCATACAAGTGGGAACAAAAGACAGTATCACACATAACTGGGTTCCAGGGGGATTTTGTTCTTAAATTGTACCATGTAATATTTTTCCTTTCCTGAGTTACTTGCTCAGAATATTATAGTCTTAGGGAAAAAAAACTAAATGGGAAACTGAAAACTGCCTTATTCCTGGTTGATCAGTATTCCTTTACCTCTTCATTACTACCCTACCTGCATTCCATTTACAAACAAACAAACACTGAGATTCTCTCATATGCATTGATGACTGAATCTGTGACTTTTCCTTAATGGATTACCCTGATTTTTTCAGTGTTTCTTCTGGTTTCTAAGTATAGAAAAGATGTCGTTGTGCACATGGTTTTCTCAGTAAAAGGAAGCTAAATTTTCTAGAAGTTAATTAACCTGTTCAGAATTCCACAGCTTGGTGAGCAGTAGAGCAAAGATTTGACACTAGGCTTTCTGAGTCATTTGTGAAGTCTTCAATCCCTTTGTCATGCGATGGACATTATTAATCAAAGAATAACAAATCCCAGCACTTGGGAGGCAGAGCCAGGCGGATCTCTGTCGAGGCCAGCCTGGGCTACCAAGTGAGCTCCAGGAAAGGCGCAAAGCTACACAGAGAAACCCTGTCTGGAAAAACCAAAAAAAAAAAAAAAAAAGAATAACAAAAGTAATATGATGGCATAATGGAGAAGTTAATTCTGGAAGTCCCCTTGCAAGAGGTAGTAGTGAACAAGGCTTTAATGATCAGATATAACATCTAAGAAGACTCCTACTGCGGAAAAATCCTTGAATGAATATGCCAAGACAATAAATGTTTGAAGAAACAATAAATAAAACTGAATAAAAATAGAAGTGGGTCCTAGATGTTAAGCAAAGGATAATCCGACTACAACCCACAGCTCCAGAGAAGCTAGGAAACAAGGAAGACCTTAAGAGGGATGCATGGATCACCTTGGGAAGGGGAAAGAGATGAAATCTCCATGAGTAAACTGGGTAGAGGGGAGGAGATGGGGGATGAGAACATGAGGGAATGCGTAAGGGAGAAACCTGGTGCTAGGGACATTCCCAGGAATCTACAAGGACAACCCCAGATTAGACTACTAGCAATAGTGGAGTGGGTGCCTTAACTGGCCTACTCCTATAACCAGATTGGTGAATACCCTGTCATCATAGAGCCTGCATCCAGTAAATGATGGAAGCAGATGCAGAGATCCACAGCCTAGCACCAGCTCAAGACCAGGGAGTCCAGTTGAAGAGAAGGAAGAGGGATTATATGAGCAAGGGGCGGGGGTCAAGATCATGATGGGGAAATCTACAGAGACAATTGAACCAAGATCATAGTAACTCACTAATTTTAGACTGACAGCTGTGGAACCTGCATGGGACCAGACTAGGCCCTTTGCATACAAGAGACAGTTGTGTAGACTGATCTGTTTGAAGAGTCCTTGGCAGTGGGATCAGGATCCCTGGTGTATCAGCCGGCTTTCTGGAGCCCATTACCTATAGTAGGATGCCTTGCTCACCCTTGAGGCAGAGAGGAGGGGCTTGGCCCTGCCTCAACTGAATGTACCAGGCTTTGCTGACTCCCCATGGGAGGCCTTACCCTTTTGGAGGTTGGGATGGGGGATGAATCTGAGGGGGGCGGGAGGCTGGGGGAAGCAAGAGGAGGGATGAGTGGGGGGGTCTGTGATTGGTATGTAAAATGAATAATATTTTTTTAAATAAAAAAGACCAAAAATTAGGAGATTGAATAATACTGAAAGTTACACAGGTTACAGGCAGGCTTTAGACTTTTGTAGTAGGGTGATTTGGCATTTTATGCTTTTGGTGGCAGAAAAAACAAGAAAGGCAGCCAAATGCAATTTGGAACAATCTAAAGCAAAGGGGTTGATGAGATAGGACAGAGTTAGGAAGAACTTTTCCATGTTTTCTGTGATGGAGGCAGCAAGAGAAGATTATCTGAAAATGGACAGAAGGTTATGTGAGAATCTTTTCAGAGACAGAGTTAGGCTCAAGGTCACAAATATAATCAATGATATAACCAGGTGTTCAGACCATTCCAATCATTTGTGCATGCAACTAAAAATATTTTGCAGAGATATTTTTGATTTTTTGAGGAAGAATGACTTTAAAATAACATTTAACCTTCAAATCTTTATTTTTAGTCGCTGCATAATTAGATATAGAACATCAATTATTCATTCTTTATTCAGTATTGATTGATTAATAGCACTCAGTATGTATTTCAAGGAAATCACTTGGTTAGTTTACTTAGAGCATCAATTTCTGTAGAATTAGAAACAGGCATTCACTTTAGGAGTCACACTATCAGCTCTCTCCATTTCTCAATGCCAAGGAAGTCTGTGGCTGAAAGTATTTTAGGTTTTGTGTGGAGTGAAGTTTATATGAAGTTATGAAATGTGCAAAATTATGAACATAAAACTTCTTCAGAATAAGAATGATCCTGTTAAATATTCTTATCCTAGAATTTCTATTCACTTTCTTGCTGAAATCTCTCAAGGGTATTTACCAGAAAGTTTTCAAAGCATTGCCTTGATTGCCAAGCTAGCTACCCAGAACTCTTCTACTTTCAGCTCTCTTACAGACCTTGTAAGTGAAAATTAATAAGGCCTACATTTCATTTGATTATCAGTAAACCCATCTCTGATAGTTTAAATCTGCCAAATAATCATTTACCCTTGAAGTTCCAAAAGGAATTTAAAAATTTCTATTTTTGTTTTGATAATTGTTAATGGCTGTCCAGCCTCATAGACTAAGACTTGGGGAAAAAAACACAAAAGGGGAGACTAGAAAGAATCTAAGAGCTGGAGGAGCAGAATGCTGGCTTATCTTTTCTTCCCATTGAAAGTGAATCAAATATTTTAATAAAATTATCAATTGGGAAGAAGAGTTTTCCTTTTTCAAATACCTGTAGATTCAATCTATGTAATTAACTCCCCTCACTGCTTCATGAAGGTGATATTATTTATTGTTTGAACTATTTCATTACATCGATACACATATTATTGCTATCTATCTTCAGATTATGGCTTTTTCATTTTGTATTTATACTGCCACTATAAAAATCTCTTAAAGTTTTAATATTAAAGATAATCTAGTAGTTTCTACACATCTCTTTACCTTTATCTTCCTTTTGGGCGTCATTTTTCAGCATTGATTGTGTTACTGGAACCTGACCAAATTGACTGACAATTCTCTAGCCTGCCCTTCCTTCTTGGCTCTTTGTTTTGGGTTCTTTCCCAGGATGAACTTCCTGCTTTCTAATACTTGAGATATAGAAGAACACTCACCCTTCAGGCTTAACTTACCACTTATGTTAAACTCTGCAAGCCTTGCCCCCTAGCCTAGGTTTAGATAATTCAGTTCACTATCACTGCAATGCTTCTAACATATCTTGGCTCCTATGTTCCTATGGCATGTTTTTATTATATGAATAAAATATATGTGGCATGGCTGTATTTGGAGATATGCACTGTTGTGTCAGTATTACTTTTGGTTTTATTCTCACAGAGTTTTATATTATTTATTTGTTTGAGAATTTTATAGAAAACAAAATACTGTTTTAATTAAATTTATCCCATTTCATTCCCTCCCTTCTAATTCTTTACTATCACTTTCCACACACTACTTTCCTCTTCTAACTTTATTTACTCTTAAATAACCAACTGAGAAGCCGGGCGGTGGTGGCGCACGCCTTTAATCCCAGCACTCGGGAGGCAGAGGCAGGCGGATCTTTGTGAGTTCGAGGCCAGCCTGGGCTACCAAGTGAGTTCCAGGAAAGGCGCAAAGCTACACAGAGAAACCCTGTCTCAAAAAAACCAAAAAAAAAAAAAAAAAAAAAAAAAAAAACCAACTGAGTCCATTTAGTGTTGTTTATATGTGTGCGGGTCTAGTAGAGCACGGGTGGACCCTTAAGGATTGCCCTCTCGAAGAAAACTTAATCTCCAGCACTAGCAGCTATCAATTTCTAGAAGCTTCTTATCCAGGAGTGGGATTTCATCAGAACCTCCCTTATCCATGTAGGGAGTTTGGCTGGCTTCATCTTGTGCTTCTACAGTGGTAAGTCTGCAAATGGCTGTTTTCTCAAAATTCTTTAATGTTATTACTTCCCACACTCCCTATTCTACCTTGCCCTCCTGTCCCTCACCTTATTTGACCCTTCCTGTTCCTCTATTTACCTGTTCCCCTCCATAACATCTGCCTTCTAGCCCTATTCCCTTAACATCCTGCTGCTCCCACTATGGTCCCTTTCTAGTGTCCTTATTTCTGTGGGTGCTTGTTTTTAAAATATCGTACAGTTCAAAGCTAGCATCCACATATGAGAGAGAATATGTAGTGCTTGTCTTTCTGGATCTCAGTTAGCTCACTCCATGTGATCTTTTCTAGTTCCATCCATTTACCTGCAAATTTCATGGTTTCAATTCAATCCACTGAATATATGTCCCACATTTTCATTGTCTGTTCATCATTTGAAAGACATTTAGATTGTTTTCGTTTTCTTGCTACTGTAAATAGAGCAGCAATGAACTTGGCTGAATGAGTGTCTATGAAGTAGACTGTTGAGCTAGCATCCACAAATAGAGAAAGTGTGTTGCTTGCCTTTTTTGAACTGATACTTTACTCAGTGTAGTATTTTTAATTCCATCCATTTACCCACAAAGTTCATGATTTCAGTTTTCTTTACAAATGGATAATTTTGCATTGTTTATAGTACCACATTTTCATTATCCATTCATCAGTTGAAGGGAATTTAGATTGATTCCACTTCCTAGTTATTGTGAATAGAGTGGTAATGAGCTTGGCCTAGCCAAGTATCTGTCAAGTAGAAGGTTGAGGTCCTTTGGACATATGCCAAGCAGTGGTATAACTAGGTCATATAGTATATTTACTTTTGGCTTTTTTGAGAATTCTACATATTTCCATTATGACTTCTCAAGTTTGCACTTTCCACAAAAACTGAATGAGGGTTTCCTTTTCCCACATCCTTGCTTTGTTGTCATTTGTTGTTTTGGTTTCTGCCATTTTGACTGGGATAAGATGAAATTGCAAAGTAGTTTTAATTTGCATTTCTCTTTTTTGTTCTTGATCTTTATTAAATTTACTTTACTTGCTACTAGGATGAAGATTCTTAAACAATTTAGTTATGTACTGTCTTATTCAATTGAATGATGGCTAAGAATGTTGTTATTATAAATATCTCTCAGCGTTTTATATTGTGAAAATTCTAGTTTTAGTACCACCCCTAAGTTTTAATTAGGTTGTTTCTTGATATTTTAGTTTTTTTATTTCTTTGTGTGTTCTAGACATTAACTCTCTGTCAGATGTACAGTTGGTATAGATTTTGCCATTCTGTAGGCTGCCTCTTCACTAGAATAGCAATGTCTTTTGCTGTATAGAAGGTTTTTTGTTCCATATGATTCCATTTGTCAGTTTTTGGTCTTAGTGCCTGTACTTTATGTAACCTGGTAATAAATTCCTTCTTGTGCCTGTACATTGAACAATAAAGTCCTTTTCTTTTGATGGGGGATTCCATTGAATCTGCAGATTCCTTTCTGTAGCATAGCTATTTTCCCAGTATTAATTAGGCTGATCTGTGATAAACATGGATGGCCTTTCTATTTTTCTAGTATTTCCTTCAACTTATTTCTTCAGTGTTTCAAATTTTTCCTTGTAAAGATCTTTTTTTTTTATTATTTTACAATACCATTCAGTTCTACATATCAGCCACGATTCCCTTGTTCTCCTCCCTCCTCCCCCCTCCCCTTCCCCCCAGCCCACCCTCCATTCCCACCTTCTCCAGGGCAAAGCCTCCTCCCGAGGACTGAGATCAACCTGGTAGACTCAGTCCAGGCAGGTCCAGTTCCCTCCTCCCAGACTGAGCCAAGCGTCCCTGCATAAGCCCCAGGTTTCAAACAGCCAACTCATGCAATGAGTACAGGACCCTGTACCACTGCCTAGATCCCTCCCAAACAGATCAAGCTAATCAACTGTCTCACCTATTCAGAGGGCCTGATGCAGTTGGGGGCCCCTCAGCCTTTGGTTCATAGTTCATGTGTTTCCATTTGTTTGGCTATTTGTCCCTGTGCTTTATCCAACTTTGGTCTCAACAATTCTTGCTCATATAAACCCTCCTCTTTCTCGCCAATTGGACTCCTGGAGCTCCACCCAGGGCCTAGCAGTGGATCTCTGCATCCAGATCCCTCAGTCCTTGGATGGGGTTTCTGGCACAACTATTAAGGTGTTTGGCCATCCCATCACCAGAGTAGGTCAGTTCCGGCTGTCTCTCGACCATTGCCAGCAATCTATTGTGGGGGTATCTTTGTGGATTTCTGTGGGCCTCTCTAGCACTTTGTTTCTTCCTTTTCTCATGTGGTCTTCATTTACCATGTTCTCTTATTCCTTGTTCTCCCTCTCTGTTCTTGATCCAGCTGGGATCTCCCGCTCCCACAGGCTCTCTTTCCCTCGCTCCCACAGGCTCTCTTTCCCTCGACCCTCGCCCTTCATTACTCCCACTCATGTCCAGGAACAATCTACATGAGATTTACGTAAAGATCTTTTAGTTCTTTAGGTTTTTCCAAAGTATTTTATTGTTTGAAGAAATTGTGAATGGGAGGAATTAATCGTTTTTAAACATGGAAAGTCCTTGTTCATTTCTAGTAATTTTTCTTAATTACTACCATGCCTGATATAAGCATATCTTTACAAATTTGACTCATTTTCAATACTCTGTAGAGTAATAGTATCATATAGCATATTCTTTCTGTTTCCAGATTATTTTGCTTAGCATAATGTAACCAAGGTTTATTTATTTTGTATACATTTGAATAATTAATCCCTTTACATTTGACAAATTTAATGGTATATTTGAGCTAAAATCTGTATCCTGTTTTTTTTTCCTATTTGTCCATCATGGTTTAGACTTTGCTTGCTTCCTTTCCTCATCTTTCATTTAAATAGATAAAAACATTGCTATTTTAAAATATCTATTAGTATGTAATATGATATATAGTTGAAGTATTTAAGAGACAAATGGATATATAGTTATGGTGTAATACAAAGAACAGAACAATATAATCAGAAGTCTTTATTTCAAAGTCCTTTCTGGGCGCTTTAAAGCAAAAATTTAAATAGACATTAAGTGCTTACAGGTTTCAGGTTCACCATCATTGGGTCAAAGTGAAGATTTAATAATATAAGAGTAAAATTATTTTGAAACTTTACATTTCTAGACATGCAGTTATATTATTACTAAACCTTCTGTACATAGTAACAATTTAAATATTTCTTTTTACTGAAAGACTTGTTTACTGTCCAATTATTAAAACAAACTTAATATATGCTTTCTTTTGAAGATTAGAATAAACATTAATATATTCTTTTTAGCATATGAAAATTTGAAGTGTGCAATGACTCCTTTTAAACTACTTGTTGTTTTAATAATGAAGTATGTACTAATTACAATGATTTAAAATCTGCTTCCATTTATATCTCTGTGATACCTGTACCAGTCTGTTAGGTACATAATTGTATAGTTTGGCCACTGATGATTATTAGGGTTGTTCTATTTGTATTCACTTCAATGTAAATGCTACTTATTTACTTATTACCTAACTTTGGAGATGTTTTAGTTCATTATTCCTTGTTTTTCTTGAATGTAAAATAGGATAGCAACAGCACCTCATTTATGGAACATGTTCTGAGGATTAAATTGATTGGCACACTTAACCCTCTTGATGCCTATAGCATACATCTAAACTCAGAATTATTAATTTTCTACTAAAATTAATTGCATAGTGGTTAAAATTTATATTTTTCTCATTTAATGTAGGAATAAATGCTTGTATTTCAATTTGTGATCTTTACATGATTATATTTATTGATTTTGTGATTTGTGTATTGGTAAATGCATACCAAGGTGCACATCTGAAAGACAGAGAACTACCTGAAGGAGTTGGTGCTCTCCGTTGATTGTTTGTGTCCTGGGGATCCTACTCACATTGTTAGCCATGGTACTAAGCACCTTACAAACTGAGCCATCTATCCATTCTCATATTCTTTATGGTGATAAAAAAAGATGTTGGAATTCTTAAATGAATTTTCCATGGTCACTCAGAAAATTTAAAACTAACCTAAATTATTTGACCCCATATTATTTTCATTGTGTAATAAATACTCTGACTTCCATAAAACATGCCTTAATAAATATTTTTATTATAAGAATTCAAAGAACTAATTTTATATAAGGAATCCTCTTGGGGAATATGAATACAATTGAAAGAAAAATTAAGAGGCAAGTCTTTGGTCTTGATTAGTTCATATACTTCCTCATCAATGTAAGTTTTTAGTGTGAATATATTTAAGTAAAGGTACTTTTATATTCTAGATGGGGGAATAAATTGTCTTCTCAGATCATATTTTAATAGAGCAGATAAAAGCAACAAAAAGTTAATTGTTATGTCTGTGGAGTTATTGTTTTGGGCCACTGCCTGCTCATTGCTAGAAACAGGCAGCTAAAGAAGGTTATATATGAGAGAAACTTGGGTCATATAACTCAGCATTTTCTTAAGACTATGAGAAGGTAAGTAACTTATCTATCATAATACTGTTAGAATCAAGTGAAGTAGAATCTAAGTTTCTGGGTCCCTGGCTAGTTTCCCATCAATTATAGTACAATTTGTATTCAGAACACATTAGTGGCATGTCAACAAAATTTTGAAAAGAAGTAATTAAAACATTGGTACATATAAATTGAAGGTTTATTCCTAAGCGTTCCTTTAGAGTAGCGGTTCTTAAGCTGTGGGTCACAACCCCTTTGACGGTCAAATGACCCTTTCACAAGGGTCACATGTCATCTAGATATCCTGCATATCAGTTATTTACATTATGATTCATAACAATAGCAAAATTACAGTTATGAAGTAGCAATGAAATAATTTTATGGTTGGGGGTCACCACAACATGAGAAACTGTATTAAAAGGTCACAGCATTAGGGAGGTTGAGAACCACTGATCTAGAGACCAACACTCTAGAACTCATTTTAAATAAGATATTGCTATTTTCCTTAAGATCAGCACAATACCAACTTCTCAGTCAGTTGATTTGAAGTCAGCTGTAGTCATCTTGACTCTTTTTAGCAGTTGATTACCTGGTTTAGTAATTTACCACCTTAAAGAAGGTTCAACATATTAGAAGTAGTTTATATTCTATCATCATTTTGTTTCTAACTAGAAAACTGTAGTTTGTGATTCATTCCTAAATTTTTGGAGCATACTACAGTCTTCATAACCCAATTTTGTTTGTCGCACAAAGGATCTAGATCATAAAGGCCAGGTAGAGATTGTTTACTACAGCCTGAACTAGCTGAAAGTCTTCCTTACTTTGGACTTCACTGAGATTGGTAGCATTAAGACTAAGTATGTTTACACCTACCAGTGACAAAAGATGATTAGTACTAGTATCAGAGCTCATAATAATGTTGAGATGCATGAACTATTATTAAAACACAGTTCTCTTATGTTTTGTCATAGGTAACCTTGGCCGGGTTGAGCAAGTCTGTGAGTTTGAGTATGATCTGTTCATTAGACCGGATACCTGTAATCCTCGCTTCCGGGTCTGGTTCAACTTTACTGTTGAAAATGTGAAAGAATCACAGGTGAGGGAAATGGTGGCTATCTAGTGTGGTCTTTGAAAAAGAACATTGTTTTCTTCAACAGGTGTTAAAACTTTGACTGTAGTAGATTGATTATATTGCTCTATATCTACAACAAGGATAGATTTTTGTTTCAAGAGATAGTGAGGAATAGGTAAAGAATTCCTGATAGGAATTCATTAATGCAAATTTGTATCTAAGAAAAAATCATGTTGTTTACTGATTATATCCTTATGTGTGAAGCTTCCTTGTGGAACACCATAAGGAAACATTGGAAGTGCCTTGTTGTTCTCTGTATCTAATATACTATTACACCATCTTTGCAAAGACCCAGAAAAACATTTCCCATAGGCCTCATCTCAGAAAAAATGCTTCTCTTATTCAATAAGATTGCATGATTCTTATAACTGAGTATCTCACCTAAAGTTTATGTGCCTGTGAACTCAGACTCTTTTACAGCACTATCTAGTGATTCTGGGAAACCTTGTGTTTTCTGTGTCATGTTTAAATTTTACAAATATATTAATCTGCTCTAATCTTAATTTCTTTAGCTTTACTTTCTAATTGCCAATGATGTATAATCCTTTTGAAAAGTTGTTTGGCATGAGAGAATGCTGATGAAAATAGAGCAATAACATACATATGCTGGAAATAAACACTAGCAAAGTCTAATTCTAAGAAATATTGCCATTCTATTCCATTCAATCAGCTACAAACGGACTGCACAAACTTTGCACGAATGGTGGTTTTATGGTTCTTTTAGCGTATGGAAGCCTGGCCACGAAAAGGTCCACCCTGTCTTCCCTTGGATTGTCTTTATCTACAACACCAGGGAGGAAGTGAGGAGCTTGTTTTGGTTTTTACCCTGAGTCAGTCAATGCTGTGTGAATCTCTCTGTTCTTTTGAGTTACAACTTGATTCATGTTTCAGACCCTGGCAGTGTCTGGGTTTCAAGGGCTCATGGACTCTTCCTCGATATTGTGCTATTTCTGGTATCCTGGCTTCAGCAGAAGAGGGAGGGACAGCCACTGAACTTTTCAACTAATTGTTCCAGTTCTCTACACTAGCACTGACACAGCACTGGGGAACATGCCATCTTTGTTAAAGTTTAGAGGCTAACTGGTGGGAACTGAATATAGGAAAGATATTCATATACTACTAAATAATACGCCTCAGAGGTTTAGCCCATGGGGGAGGAGACAAAAAAAAAGCTGAAGCTCATACAGAGACCCCCCCCTCCCTGACAACACTTAAGTCCTACCCTTGCTTCTTGCTTTTACCCAATCTTATATGACCAAGTCTCTTTTACAGTTTCTATAGCAATCATACTCTTTCTCCTTCCTGACCATGACTTTAGGATTATTCTATACAATAATCAGTAATTTTTCAAAATACTTTTCCAAAATCTATGTGGGCTCCCTGTAAGGATCACTTGATATTACAAAATGAACATATATCCTCGCTGCCGTCTGTTTCTGTTGCCGACTTATGTTGATAAGTTGTGCTTGTCACATATACACTCCTCTGAAAAGCAAACAGCTATTCTGCAGACAGTTTATATGAATGGAGGGAAACACTTTCTTAAATGCAGTAGAAATATGCCAGGATTTCCACATCCATAAAAAGGACCACACGTTGCTTTCTTATATAGTTTATATATCCATCAGTTTGCTTATTGCATCTAAGAAGCCATTAACTCCTAGAAAAGAGGCTGGTTACTTTTTGATTTTGTTGTTAAATAGAGACGGAACAGTAGTTCATTTCTTAATTTTTTTTAAATTTCTTAAATTTTGAGATACATTAGGACCAGCCTTAGTTTCTTATTCACTTCAATTTCCATAAAGACTGTCTGTATACAGCTTATTTTAATATCCAAAGGAGTAGGGGATGTGCTGGTTTGAGATTTGAAGGAAATTACTTCCTTCAGTTATATACACTGTTGGAAAAGTTCCTCATGCATTTCAAATATTTTTGCTTGCTTTTCTAGTTTGCTTATAGGAACGTCTGTTTTATTATTTGAAATATTAGAACGATAGTGTTCTAAGTTTCATGCTGTATATTTAAGTATATAGCCTTTATAATAATCTTTTCTAGGAAGTAAATAATTGAGTAACATTCATGTTTTCTAAAGAGTTCTTTTAATATGAGAATTGGGTATGTTTTGTGAACACTTATTTTTAAAGTTGTCATAGCTGATATTTACTCTGTCTCTCTGGGTTCTAAGTAACATAAGCAATACTATCCTATGCTTGTTACAGCCCAAAACCTTCGCTATGCTCATCTAGTTTTCTGAGCCTTATGCTTCATTCATCATCTTTCTGTGGCCATTGTCTCATCAACTGTAACCACATTGTAAAGTTATGGAAATCTGTCTCAAGAAAGCCTCAAGGTGGACTAGAAAGATATAGATAGCCCTAGTTCACAGGATATTTGTTTTCATGGTTGCCTACATGAAGAGAATGGTTTTGCTATTACGTTTGACTTGTAAGATCTGCTTTTATAATGTCTCTTCCTGTAATCTTTCCCCATATCTCTCCAATTTCCGTTAAAATGGCAACTGCACAAATGTAATCTCATCATGAACCTTATTTAGTGCTTGGTACTAGCGGACAAGAAAATATTAGTCATCACAGCCAGACTTCATTAAATGAATGTTAAAAATCGAAGGATCAGATGTACTGTACATGCAGGACTAGCTCTAGGGTTATTTTCCTTGATGTTTTTAGGAAGAGATAAAAGCTTGGAACATGTGCTGCTGTATCACAGAACTGATATATTAGCCCTCTAAAGGTAGTTGCTAAAGAATACATTTGCAATAGTTGATGGAAACTAAATGTCCTAGTACCTTTATGAAAAAGTAATTTTCTCTCCGAAAAACTGATATTAAATATTCTGATGTAGAAATGCATTATTGATGCAGGAGAACACTTGTGTGAGGTAAAAGCAAATTTTTCTATTTAAATACTTATGACAAAATTTTATCCAATAAGAGAAAATAAAATGATATGCCTGGGCTATTTAAGCTGTTTTCATTCATGCATATTTTTTATATCCTAAATTTATCTTTCCCTTTCCTGATTGCAAAAGCAGCCAATGCTAAATGTAATAAACATAGAATATAGATAATTCTTAAAAACAGAAAAATGAAACAAGCATACACACACATATACTCATACTACCCCCACATATACACCCGAACACCCCTATCATTTTCTCTAGTTTGAAGCAGATAATGCTAATTTGGAATATTTTCTCTATGCTTACTTATTTTGGGTTATAATTAATTTGTGTTGTAAATATACTTCAATATCTTGCTTTCAAGAACATAAACATCATCACAATTATTTTATATGATTAAATTCTTGCAAACATGGCAAATACCTGTTTACTACAGGATTGATTCCTTACTGTTGAATATAAAAATTATTGTCCATTATGTATTATTATAAATAATATTGTTGGAAACATCTTAATTCAGGAAGTACTTTTACAACATCATCTTTAGGAGAAATTTGAAGGGAAGCTATTGAACAAAGGATATGCATATCTTAGAGAGCCAATGCATGCTGTTTAAAGTTTATGCTTTGCTTTCCTGTCGGTATAGAATGATGTGTCTTTCTTTGATTTTCTTTATTTGAATTGTGTTGTTTACTCAGATATTCACATATGCAGAGTGAATTGTTTATTTTCTTCACTTTGAGACTTCACACAGATAAATAGTTTATGATGAAGTGTCCCAGGTCTCTCTAGTCATAAAAAAATTAATTGCATTCTAGTCATTTTTTTATATCTGGTTCCTTTTCCTCTATTTATCAATCCTGTTTTATCTGGGAATGCCAACAGCTTTTCTCTAGATACAGAAAGAAGAATAATAAGGTCTAGTGTCAGCTTTGGGTAAGAGAAAAAGACCCTGTATCTCAAAAGAAAATTATTTTCTTATTAAAATTGTTCATGTTCATTTTTAATACACATAGATTGCTGATTGCTTTTTCAGGTTTACTTTAAAGCTTTGTTAAGGAAGGCATAATGCAGTGATGGCAATTTAGTCCTACCACACAGACATGACTCTTTGGAAGTACCTACTGAATGATTCAGATGGTCAGTGCTATAGCCTGAGTATCTCTGAACCCTGTATCTTAACAATCATGGCACATCTATGAGTGAAGCTATTCACTTACTCTTTCATAGGGATCTCTAGTTTTGGGGTTCCCATTTTCCAATTTGGAGTATATTAGGTTCCATTTCAACTCGGTATGTACGGGAGCAGTTATTTCTTAATAGTCATAAGGTGGCTTTTTATGTGTTGTAAAGGTGGGACTGTAATAGCCTCATCTTTTGGACTTGTTAGTTTTTTGTAGTTACTTTATAGTAAATGGTCTTTGATCATTGTCTTGGAGTCTTAGTTTTTGTGTACACAGCTTTTCACACAGCCCAGTGACCCAGTATAATCCTCTACAGATTTATGGAACTTTTTTCTTTGCCAGTGTTTCTATTCTAATATTCTGCTCTGTAATTCTAGCTCTACAATCTTAAATTAATTATATATTCTTCTAACTTCTGTTTCTTCAGCCATATGTTGTGAAAGTCCCTTATTTTTACATCATAGTTTAGGATATGTGTTCTGACTGGAAATGTTATGGCTCATAGGTCTTACTGTACTTTCTTTTCTCTCAGGTTTCAGTCTTGTGTTGCTGATGACGGTGTCTAAAAATAACTGTTCATTAATATTATGCAAGGGGAAGATATATTTACTACCAGATACTCTGTTAGGGCTGAGAATATAACATGGATTCCATTTTAACAATATGTACCACAAAGTTAAAGGAGGATGAAGACAGTTCAGGATACATATAAGAATTCTAAGGAAGAGAGTATATTAAAGACGTGGAAGTGAGGGGTTGAGAAAATATAATATAAAAGGACATTGAATAGTGGTCATTTGAAATGACCATATTATCTAAAATTGGCCATTTTTGAAACTAAAAAATAATTACAATAATTACTATTAAAAACAATAAACTTTAACTTTACTTTGTTTTGAAATATGATAAAGTTGTAGGAGTTGTGGAGATAGATTAGGAAGTGTAGTAAATTGTAAAAATCTGCTTATTAGAACAGAATGGATTAAAGCTGATGGAATTACAGTATTGTAGTTATTGTTAATATCAAGGTATAAGGTATGCACATGAGAATCACTAGCTGGAGTAAAATGGAGTAGAGCTTTCATGGAGAGAAAAGGTGTCAGTGGCCTGTTGGAGCAAATGTCCTAAATATATTCTTGCCAAATTATAATGAAATTTGAGCAACATTCATTGAAAAATGAAGATTAGTGTTTCCATTATTCTACATCCTTGTCATTTATTTTATTGATCTTTGCATTTCTGATTGGTGTAAAATGAAATCTCAAAGTAATTTGATTTGCATGTCCCAGATGAGCAAAGATTTTAACCATTTCTTTACATGTTTCTCAGCCATTTTTGTGTTTCATCTTTTGAGAACTCTCTTTTTAGATTTTTTTATTTTATAATTTAATTTAATTTTACGTATCAGCCACGGATTCCCCTCTCTTCCCCCCTCCCTCCCCCCTGCCTTCCCCTCAGCCCACCCCCCATTCCCATCTCCTCCAGGGCAAAGACTCCTCTGGGGATTGAGTTCAGCCTGGTAGATTTCAGTCCAGGCAGGTCCAGTCCCCTCCTCCCAGGCTGAGTGAAGTGTCCCTGCATAAGCCCCAGGTTCCAAACAGCCAGCTCATGCACTAAGGACAAGTCCCGGTCCCACTGCCTGGGTGCCTCCTAAACAGTTCAAGCTAATCAACTGTCTCACTTTTGGTTTTATGTCTACCCTACATACTGTGGATGCTCCTTGACTTATGATGAGTCTCTGTCCCAGTTTCAGTCTAAGTTGAAAATATCTTAAGGTGAAAGTGCATTTAACATCTCTCCTGCCATATGAATATTACAGTTTAGCAACAGAATACACAGCAGGTTTTTTATGTTGTTGTCTCTTTGATTTGTCAAATAGCTGATTGAGAATCATCACAAACCAGGGACCTGTGATGGTGATTGGAATGTTTCCCTGTTTTAATAGTCAGAGAAGTACTACTAAAGTGGGATTTTTGTATCATTTGTAGTCAACAAATGTTTATTGTGTGTGCTAGATGCTCAGAAACCAGCATAAAATAGAACAGAGAAGATCTTTTTGTTCTGGGGTAATTTATGTTCTATTATCAGGATAAATAGTAAGTAGTAACAAGTAAAAACTAAGTTTTTTTTTTAAATAAAATCCTACAGTTTATTTAATTAAGACTTGTTACAGGTGTTTCTTTTCAACAGTTGTGAATTGTGCTATAAATGATTGTGTACTGTTTGTTTGTGTTCACGAATATAAGGTTTATTTCACTAGGCTAAATACCTGGGAGCAAGATTTCTTGGTCCTATGGTAAGTGACTATTAAACTTCATAATAATTTGCAAACTACTTTTCAGTGTGATTATATCAGTTTGCATTTCCTTCAGCAGTAAAGGAGAGTCCCAATTGTGGCACAACCCTGTCACCTCTTATCATTGTCAGTGTTTTCCAACCTCTGCCACTTTGATACTTTAACTGTATCTCACCATGCAATTACTTTGCATTTCCCTAGTGACTAATAATTCCATGCTTATTTGCTGTGCTGTAATATCAGTCCAAAGATTTTATCAGTTTTTTATGTGAAATTGTTTAATATTTTCAATTCATGAGTGTTATACATGTTGACTGTACAATATGCTCTTTTTATATCTCTTTGTGATATAAATGGAAGTTTTAAGGAAAATTAATGATAATTGTTCATTTTTAGTATATGACATGGCACCTTATATTCTGTATCTGATGACTTGATTTCACTTCTAGTAACATATTTGTGAATTTGACATTTTTTACATAGGCGATTATGTCACGCAGGAATAGGGATCAGTCATATTTGCAGGAAAATTTTCTTTATATATTCCAGTAGGGAGGATATCTAGTACAATGTCGAATCCAAGAAATGTGAGCTGGTATGGTTTTTGGTTTCAATCATGGATCGAGTTACTGAGTTTTATACCACTGATATTATTTTTTTGCTTTGGGTTTGTAAGTTGTTGTTTTGCGTGTGTGTGTGTGTGTGTGTGTGTGTGTGTGTGTGTGTGTGTGTGTGTGGTGTGACTGTGTATATATTGGCAGATACATGTGTGTAGAAACATATCTCTGCTGATATGTGTACATGTGCGTGTTGAGGACCAAAGTCAAAACTGGGAGCTTTTCTTGATCACTGACTACTTTATTGAGGTAGTGTTTCTCACTGAACCAATTTCTGTTTGTCTTGCTAGCGGCTTTGCCATGAGGATCTCTTGTCTCTGCCTTCCAAGTTCCGAGATTATGGGTGGCTGCCACATTTAGCACACGCAGCTTTGGCGTGGGTTATGGCAATCCAAACTTCAATTCTGATGTTGTGCAGCAAAAACTTAATGCACTGAGCTGTATCCTCAGTCCAGCATTTGTGCTTTTGATTAGATTGCAGGCAATCTCTCTTACTCTTAATTTGTGGTTATTTTTCAGCAATAGAGGATGTTGTGTTTTGTCAAATGTCATTGGACTTTTTTTTTTTTTTTAAAAAAACACATATGTTATTTAAAATTATAGCATTTATTTAAAAAGGCCAAGTTGTGTTTAATCCACAGGTGGCACTCCTGTGGACTTTAAGCATGTGTCTTCAGAGTTTGAGCAGATTCTAAGATGGTTCTGTGTCTTTGGACCCTGAAAACAATGCTCACAAATCCATGAGTGTTCACCTAGCATTGTTGTAGGCCTGGCACTGAAGTCTTCAGAAGTAGGCTTCGGTTCTGCCAAGGTGCACCTGTAAGCTCATCTGAGGAGTACCAGTCTTCTAGGGTCCACTAGAATGATTCTTGGCCCTGCCTCTGCTACAGCAAATTTTGAAGCTTAATATGCTTCAGCAGTAGGCTGGTCTGAACTTGGTCAGGCTTGGAACCTGTACGCAGTTTCTTTCCTGGCACTGAGTTGACAATTTGTGTGCAGGCCACACTATAATCCCAGCATTTGGAAGGCAGAGGCAGGATTTCTGTAATTTCAAGGCCAGTTTTTCTACCTAGAAAGTTCTAAGCTAACCAGTGATAGTGAGATACTATATCCCAAAAACCACCTCCCAGCTTTCTCAGACCCCCAAAACGCTTGTGTGTAAATGGCGCATTTTAAAGGCTGAGACTATAGGTATGGCTTGAAGACTAGTTGGCCTGGTGCTAGGGGCAGATCAGACTTGGAGTCTCTGGATTCAGTCTAGTGGTGGGGCATTCCTGGAGACCAAATGTGAGTCTGAGATCTGGAGTTTAAATTGTGGAATACTGCCCAGTAAGGAGGCTTGGAGGCTCAGACTCTAGGTGACATCCTGGAGACTGAGAATGTGTGACCCTTTTGGCATGAGTTTGACTTGTCGGATACTTGTCAGTGGAGGGTAAAACTGTGTTGCTGGAGTCTGGAGGGCCATGTGATATGGATGCTGTCTGACCTTTGGCTTCTCGTCAGTACATTTTCCTCTTATTTTCACCTGGTTTCCTTAGTTCTTGTGAAGGTATTTTTACTCATGGATAATTGTTCAATTAGAAAATCCTCCTGCCAGCATGATGAGATAAATCCCCTCAAAAATATTATATTGTACATTTATCATCACATGGAAAATTGTATTTACAATAGCATGGTGATTGTTTGTTGCTGAAAATATCATGTGGCAAATAAGAGTCTTTACAACATTCTCATTTATTTAATTAAGTCATTAATCTAAACAATAATACTGTGAAGTAAATATTACTATTGGGTAAGAAAAATGAGTCTCATAAAGGCTAAGTAATTAGCTAAAAGCCAGGAACCAGGAACTATGTCAACTTGCTGTTCTTCTAGTGCAGCATGTATATGTAGCCTGTTAGTTATTCTCTCCATGTTCCCTGGTACCTTCACATGCCTCATGCTGAAAAATTTATATCTCTCCTTCATCTCTTCTTCTGACGAAATACCTGTGGTTCATTAATGATAGATACTTCACCAGTGTCATGCTCTATGACATACACTGCAGAGCCGACCTTACAGACCAGGCCTCTTGACTCCCATGCCAGTCTTCTGCCCTTCTGGTAATTTACGCATGGATTTACATTTTAGCTGTATTTCTTTTACTTACTTGTTTTACATTTCATAAATATTTGGGACCTTGCTAATTCTTATCTCTTATGTCCCATGTGCAGATTTTTGACAGATTATTTTCATTTCTACTATCAGTGTATCACACTCAGTTTCATAACAAGGTAGCACTTGTAGAATAGTTATAGTTGATAGCCTATTGCATATAATAAGAATAGATAGTAACAAAAATTTCCAAGTTGTTTTTATGATATACAAAATAAGGTATTATTCTAATGTATTTTTTTTACTACTTAGAATAAAAAAATCTGACTTGATGAAATTCCTCTTTAACATATAAAAACATTACATTTAGCTGTATGTAATTAAAAATACTAGTGTGTGAATGTACAGGTCAACTGAAAACCAAAAATGGAAGCAGTTTTGCTTCCTTTTCATTTTTGATCAATTGAAAATGTTTAATCTGTAAGAAGTAATATTTACTTGATAATCCAACAACATTTATTTATTATGTCATGTTTTAAAGACATGTCTGGATAATGGATGGCTGTGTTTGGCTCAAGACATTTAACTTACTACTGTGTGTGATATATATCAGTTTCATATTTAAACATTCTCCTAATTGAGTGTTGCTAATTGATTGCCTTCACTGTGCTTCTCTTTTATGGAATTTAGCTTCAGGTAATGGAGGCTTAGGCAACATCAAGTTAAGGGAGATAGAGTCAGTCTGTTCTTCAATTTCAAATTAAATTCTGATCATGTAGTGATTTTTTTATACTGAGTACTTTTAGAAAACATGTGTTAATTATTTAGTAATATTTTTATTTGCTTTTTTGTTGTTTGCGGGTTTGTCGTTTTGAGACAGGATCTCTCTACATAGCCCTGGCCATCTGGAACTCACTATATAGACCAGGCTGACCTTGAACTCAGAGACTGGCCTGCTTCTGCTTTCCCAGTTCTGAGTGAAAGGTGCATACCACAGCAGTATTTGCTTTTTAATTAGCACACGGAATAATAGTTTTTCATCATGGCAATTCATACATACCATATTCTTAATTGGTTCTCTCACATCTTCTTCTCGCTCTCACCCCCTCCCTACTCTTGTCTTTCCTTTCCTTACTGTCCCCCTTTCCACTTATCGTCCTCAACCCCTTCCCTTTTAAACCCCCTCTTGTATTTTCATGGTCACCTTTTTACTTTCCTGGCTCACACCCATATAAATACATGCATATAAAAAATAAAAGCTAGAATTTACATATGAAGGGGAACATGTGATATTTGCCCAAGTATGGATTAAAGAAGTAGTAATGAGACTCCTAATTTAAATAAGGCACTGAAAATATAGTGACAAGAAAGATGTTCCTATACTTCATAATGCTTATAGTTTGATGGGAAAACGAGAATAAACAAATGAACAAACAATATATTAATTTCACTTAACCTTAAGTTTTACAAGGTGAGTGTGCCATGTCACTAAATGATAATCGTAATTATGATACTAAGAAGGTAAGAAATACTATTCATATCTTACAGATGCAGTCAGTTTTAACTGATTTTTAACCAGCAGAGAACATTGTTGAGATGTTTATTAAATAAAAACAAATAAGTAATTGTGTATTTTTTTAGTAATTGTATATTGATGAAAAATGTAGCATAGCTAGAGATAGTTTTCTTTATTGTGTAGGAATAAAGGTATTACATACATTTTTGACACATAGGTAATATGCATTCTATCATTGAAGGGGAAGCAAGTATGTGGAATATTATAGTGCAATATAATATGTTAAGTTTATGCTCAAAATACAGCTAAATTATTATTAAAGTTCAATATATTTACTTGGAGTGGAGGGTTTCAGAAGGAGGTCATTAGTTGACTAGGAACTTAAAGCTATTTCTGATGAGGAGAAAAATCATGGTAGTCAAATAAATATCACAAGTCTTTTAGGATAGCCTAATTCTTCAAATAAATAGTAAGGTAAAGGGTAAAACAAAACATGTAATGGTCCCAATTTATGTCATACAAATATAGCACTGTATTTTCATAAAGATTGTAAACTTAGCTTTAAAAAAGTCATATTTCACCATCCATTGTGTTTCAAAATCAAGACTAAAGTATATGATATAATAATAATTGCTTACTTGTAAGGAAAATTAAGATGAGCGTCACAATGAGAAATTCCTTACTGGAAATTTTACTCTGTGTGTGGTTTTTAACTGCTTAACAATTGAAAAAAAAAAAAAACCCACCAAATTTAGATTAGAAACTTATTGTGACATAAACTTCTAAATATTTCTGTTGCAATATAAATAAAACACAGATGTAGAAAGTGAAAAAGATCGTTATGCAAATGAAACTGTGGGTACTAGAAACAGAACATCTTAGGCTAGAGGAATCTTAAGCTATGGGTTTTTGGCTGATCTACTGCCAAAGGAATGAGAGATTGATATTTAAATTTTATGCAAAATTTCTTGGGTAGTATAAGCCTTGCTTTGGCAGAACAAAGCAATAAAATCCTGAGAAAAGATACTGAAACTTTTGTGGGCTTTGATTTGCTAAATATATGGATAAAGCTATGGGTCTAACCAGATTCCCTGTCAGAGTTCTTATGTTCTCTTGTGATCTAGAACAGCCCAGAGTACTTGGGTGTGGCCTATTTTGTGTTAATCTTTGTATTTAACTAGCTTTCTCACAGTATTCTGTGGAATGACAGACTCAGTGCTGATGCTTTAAACACAAGTTTTTCTAGAATCCATCCTCATAATTGCCTGCCATAAACTTTGATATCAATAGTGAACAGAAACTTTTGCTCTAGTTTGTACCATCTAATTTCAGCCTTTAACACACCACTCACTATCTATTTAACCACACAGACTAGAAATTTGGGGTTCATCTTTGCTGATTCATTAATTGCTTTCTCCTGTGTGGAAAGTCCTTCTGTGTTTCTCACTTTGATTCTCTGCCATGTCCCTTCCCTGGGTCCTGGAATCCTGACTAGGGACAGTGAAAGAATGAGGAAGAGATAGACATACAGATGCACAATCATTAAAGCTGGGCTATGTGGGATTCTGCTGATGCAGGAGTGATGTGGAACTGCAGGGTGGTTTTAGGTACAGCCCAGCAAGAAGGGCTACTTTAGTCTTCTAAGGAGGTCTCTGTAGTCTGGCAGTTTCAGGCTGTCAGCATCCTGGAGGAGGGAGCTGCTGTTGCTAGTCTTTTTCACATACTGGTTAGTTGTTCATCAATACTCAGAATCAGACTCCCGAGGAAAACTTGGCCATTTTTTACATGGGTCCAAGATCTCGGAGTCCTGAACATGGCGGTGCCCATGTCAGTACACACCCACTCAGGGCTTACTCTGCTCCCTATACTTCTCACAGGTCGTTCTTTGATGTGAGTAAAATATCTTCTTTTTTGGGCAGTTTTTCTTGACTTCATGCTGTGCAATTGATGATGCTAACTCAGCATGGTTGCCACATGCTGTTGTAATTGGTGGCTTATTGTCACTCCCTGAATTTTGAGCTTCTTTATTTTAGATACTAAGAATTGAATGACTTCTTATTTAAGTTCCTGTAGAATGAAGCTTAATGGAAGGATTGAATGAGCCAGTTCTGTTGTATTATATACACATATGACCATAGCTGTTATTATTTATTATTATTTTAGTTTCTTAAGCATGTTAAAAATATGTTGGTAAAATAAATATGTTTACCCTTTATTTTTTTTTCAGTAATTCCATGAGACTGATTCCTTTTAGACATCAGGACCTAATTTTTTTGGGGGGGGGGGATAAACAGATGTGCTCTTCACCTGATGCAATTCTTTAGCCAGTGCCTTTACTGATTGACTTTGTGCCTGGTCTCCAAAGCCTGGCCATGAACAACTTCTTTTATTTTTCTTTCTTTCCTTGAGACAGGATCTTAGCATATACCCCTGGCTGGCTTGGAATTGGTGTTTCTCCCAGGCTGACCTCACAGTCATGATTGCATGCCTCACCTTCCATGTACTTGAATTGCAGACATGTGCCACCTGCCCAGATTATTTCTCCACTTTCAATTGAAATTCACATTAGTGCTGAATTATGTTTTTGTTGTTATTGTTGCTTTGGTACTTGTGAAGGTGAGTTTTTTGTTTTTTAAGAATAAAGAGCATGGCAATTAGTGGCGAACTAAAACAAACACCAGGTAAAGCTTTTATAGATAAGGGGAAGGGAGGGAGAGGGAGGGATGAAGAGCTAGAGAGAGGGAGGGAAGGAGAGAGAGAGACAGGGATAGAGAGACAGAGAGAGAATATGTGTGTATGTTAATTTGTATGTGTATGTATAGGTGACTGTGGAGAGGCCAGATTGAACATTAGGTGTCTTATTTTATCACTCTCCATCTTATTCCTTTGAGACAAGTTCTCTCACTGAACCTGAAGTTAGACTGGTAGCCATCAATCCCCAGAGATCATTCTGTCACAATAGAAATCAATGTAATCCTCAATATATAAAATATTTTCCCATGGCTTTCTATTGTTAAGGCAAAAGTGTTAGATGTCTGTAGCTGAAAGTTTTCCTATGTCCCAGCTGGCCGATGGTTAGGACAAATCTCTCCCACTCACATCCCCCAAGTAAACACACAGAGGCTTATATTAATTACGACCTGTATGGCCATTAGCTCTGGCTTATTACTGACTAGTTCTTACACTTAGATTAACCCATAATTCTTATATGACCTAAGTAAACAAGAAATGCATTGTAAGCAACTTCCAAAAATTCTGGAAATGACAGATAGCTGCCTGCCTGGACAGTTACCCAAAGTTCCTCTGTACTGATGGGGCATCCTTCTTCAGCCTATGGTAATGGCCATACAGTTCATAATTAATATAAGCCTTTGTGTGTTTACTTGGGGGACATGAGTGGGAGAGATTTGTCCTGACTGCTGGCTGGCTGGGACACAGCTACAGATGTCCCCTTCCACAATGTAGTCGACATATTTTCTTTCTTCTTTCTATTGTGTACAAATAAAACCATAACAACCACATGTAAAACAAAGGTAAGACTCTTAAAGGAGGCAAGTGTGGTGTCACATGCCTTTAATCTCAGCATTCTGGAGTCAAGGCAGGTGGATCTTTGTGAATTTGATGTCATCTATTTTACACAGTGAGTTCTAGGCCATAGTGAGACTCGGTCTAAAAAAATAGACTCTTAATGGCAAAATGGTAAATCATTTAGGAGCCTTCTTATTGGTTAAGGCAGGATCTCTCACTGAATCTGCTAACTTGGCTTGTCAGTCTGTTCAGCGAGCTGCAGGGATTTCCTGTTTCTGCCTTCCCAGTACTGGGATTATAAGTGTATGCAGGACCTGCCCATTTATGTGAGTCCTAAGGATCCAAACCCAGGTCTTCATGCTTATACAGCAAAAACTTTATCAACTGTGCCAGCTCCCAGTCTCAGAAATATCTAATCTTGAAAGATTAAAAGAAAATGAGTAGATGGCACATATTAGAATTATTTGACATGAATTTAGAAGCAGATGTCATGAAATATTTTAATAAGCTATTATAGGTATTGTAAAAATGGGAAAAGTTCCATTAAAGAAAGATTATATAAAGAGGAACCATATATAAAATTTAAAATTTGAAAATTCAATAAATGAAATAAAATTCAGCAGTACTACTGACCTAAAATGGTCACTCAGTATTTACTGAAGATATAAATACAGAAAGGGAAAGGCTAGACATTATTAATATCTGAAATAAAGTATGACATCCTATTATAGACCCTGAAGATATCAAGATGACAGCAAAGGTAAGAAATGAAGGTCTCTACCCAAATAATTTGGCAACTTAATTGAAATAGAGTAAGTCCTTGAAATGTGTCTCACTGAACATGACATACAACAAGACTGCATTTATAATTATTAAGAAATAGGACTTGTAGTAAAAGAAATGAAAATATTCCATTTAAAGAAAACCCTCAGACCCCAATTCTTTCACTGGAGAATTCTATCAAAGGATTCAAGAAAATTAACATGCATTTTTTTCCTGTCTTAGTCTGCTTAGGGTACCATAATAAAATGCCATAGACTGGATAGTTGAAACACTGCTGTGCAAGTTGCTAGGCTGAGAGCAGGATAGCAGCAAACATGTATTCTGGTGAGGGATTCCCCTTAGCTGTCTTCTCCTGGTGTTATCACATGGAGAAAAGACATAGCAGGCTTTCAGATGTATGCTTTTTCAGTTGTCCTAATTCCAACATGAAAGCTCCACTCTCATAACTCTCTCTTTCTCTCTCATACACAGTGTGTGTGTGTGTGTGTGTGTGTGTGTGTGTGTGTGTGTGTGTGTGTATGTGAATTTTAGGAAGGAATGTCATTTCCTTCCTCAGAGACAGCCTCACTCATTGACTTTTGACTCATTAATTAGTCTGGACTGGCTTGTCAGAAAGCCCCGGAGATCCTGCTTTCTTCATTTCCCAAGCTTTGTGTGCCACTAATACACACCATGGGTTCCGGTGTTGAAACACATCTCCATGCTTAAGAGAGTGAGTCCTATACTGACAAAATCTCATTAACCTCTAATGATCTTCTTCTGCTCTGGTTTGGATCATGGGTATCTGACAACTTCTTATGGTTAGAGACTTGGTCCCCAGCTCGGTTACTTTTGGGATTGTTTGGACCTTTAAAATGTGTGACATAATGGAAGACTTTTAAGGCAGTATGGGTGTTCCTTTAATGGGCTAGTGGGGATCTAGCACCCTAAATCTAGTCCCATTTTTCTTTCCTCCTTTTCCTTGCTGAGTTGAGGTGAGTAGTTTTATTTTTTTTCTCATTATTCTACATGATGTATCACCACAGCAACAAGGCCAATTGACCATGGACCAAAATCTCTGAGATTTTGATGTAAAAAGAACCTTTCTCTAATTAAAAGTTTATTATCTCAAACATTTATTACAATATAATATATAGCTGACTAACACACCTTCCAAAGGCCTCTTCTTCAAATATCATTACATGGGAACTAATTAAGGCTTTTACATGTTAATTTGCAGATGATGGATAAAGAAAATAATTCAGCTAATAGCTAATATGCTTGATTGAGAAAATATGATATGATAAACACTGATGTGCTGCAGGGTTGATCCATAGCTGATGGAATTATTTGGAAGTGATATATATATATATATATATATATATATATATATATATATATATATATGGCATAGTGCAGAGGTCATTAGAAGCATACCATTGAAGGGGATGTTGAGACCCTTGACAATCATGTTCTCTTTGTTTCCAAGCTATTGAATTAATAACTTTGTCCCACCATGTATTTCTTGCCTCGATATTGTATTTCACCATCGACCTGGAGAGACAGATCAAACAACCATGAACAGAAAACCCTGAAATCATGAGTTGAACAATCTTTTCTTCTTACAATTTGATTATCTCATACATTTTGTCTCATGATGAAAAGCTAACATAGTAGCCCTATCTCTTCTAGAAAGTGATAAGAAGGAAACATTTTCTACTTCCTTATTTACTCATTGTTATTATGAAACAAAAATGGGGATGAACAGAGTACAATCAAGATTAAGTGAAAGTATAGAGAAATATAATATGGATCCAAAATTATTTCAAAACATTGTCAAAGAATATTCAACAAAATGTAAAAAAGACTTATACATCAAGAAATAATTGGGCCTTTTTCCAGTGATGCAAACCTGGTTCAGTATTTGAAAATTAAAGTAATCCATCAAATAAACAGATTAAAAATGAATTCATTGTCTTTAAGTAATAAATCATGATGAAGGGAATAGAGATATAGTATGTTCTGCCTAGGTTAGGTACTGGATTTAAATATTTGAGTTACTAAGCTATAAAGATGTTGTTTTTACTTTAAAATGTTAATATTAGTTGCAAGAGAAAGAAAGACTAGAAAGAGAATAATTTGACTATGGTGTTCCCACGAGAGAGAGCACACATGAACACAAAAGTCACTTTTTGGAAATGTCAGGAATGCTTCTTAAACTTTGATTATTGAACTTGGTCTAGAAGGGTGAATAATAGATGCTTAAGTCTGTTTTCTGTTGTTATAACAGAATGCCTAAAGTAGATCATTTATAATAAAATGGCTTTATTTTGGCTCATGTTTCTAGAGTCTTGAACATTAAAATCAAGTAGTCAAATCCTTTAAGGGTTTCAGAATGCATTTACTTATGGCAGAAAGTAGAAGGGTAATCAGATGCATACAAAAACAAAACAAACACAATATTCTTGCCTTGTTCATAACCAGAGCTCATTGTAACAAACCTGTAGCAATACCTCATATGTGGGAGAAAGTTATTAATCATCCCATTATGGCTGTGGCCCTCATGACCTGAACACTTCCTACTATGCTTATTTCCCCACACTGCTGCACTGAAAAGCTTCAGCACGAATTTTGCTGAGTGTAACTATAGTAGACGGTATTCTAATCAAAGAAGAATGGAGATCGAAAATTAAAAGACAGCAGTAAGAGTCAGAATATAATATATAGTCACTTAATATGCAATCCCCTCTCTCTGCCTGGGACTCATAATCACAGGTGTGATACCACTACACTTAGGCATCATTAATTTTTTGTGATCACCTTAATTTCTTGGCATAAATATTTTTGCTGTTATTATTATTAAGAAGAAACTTAATATTACACAGTGGAATGAATATGAACACTAACTGTAGCTAGTCAGGTTTGACATAGATTTTCAAATTTGTCACAACAGTTTTAATTTAACATTTCTATCTATAGAATGTGATTGTATACAGGATTTACCTAGAGATGTCATAAATAAGACAGTTCATATAAATACCTGTATCTATTTTTGATACATAGACTGTGTTTCACATGTAATAGTTCTTAAAATGTGTTTTCAAACTACTTTCATTCTTAATGAAAATAATTTGAAGTAATAATGTAATGTAAACACAAAGCAGTCCTGCAATCATACCTCAGCGTGCACTTGAATTTTCAGAGGAATGTGAGCAAACTATAGTGTTTCAAGTGCAGAAAGGATAAAATAATTTTGACCATTCAAAGGCTTAAGATTGTTAGTTATAAATCAACTGAAACATTGCTTAAATAGAAGCCCCTTCGATGCCATATGACATACATTTATATCAACATCAGGGTTATGTTTCTATTATATTGAAGACAATGTATACTGTTATAAAAATATTTTGTCTATAAGGTCTGGATTATCTACTAAAGAGTTATGAAAGCAAAATGGGTCATAAATTGAGAACTTCTTATTGACTTCTGAATGAAAATAGCATTATTGTTGGAGTCCAGCTCTGACCTGTCAAAGGGTTGTTGTGGAGAGGAGAGAGGAATGAGGAAGTATTAGATAGAAATATAGACCTAGATGACAAGAAAGTCAGACTCACGGGATAGCTTTGGAAGGGTCCTGGGCCAATACCCAGTCATTGAGTTTAATCATGATGGGCTTTTTATACATCGGCAAGGGGATGAGCAGAAGACCTACCCCTTTCAAGGTCGAGGTATAAAGTACCAACAAGTGTAGACCCTTCAAAACACCTTGTGACTACCTTGGACAAATCATCACATTATCCAGCCCTGCTGGGCAAAGCAAGCTCAGACTTTCTGACCTTGAATAAGGCCTTACTAGGGAGCCTCTGTCAGTCCCCATACATTATCTTAATGAAAAAAAAATTGAGTCCAGATGAATTAGTACATTAGCTGACAACAGTTTTAAGTTTCAGAAATACTGACATAACAGGTTTCCCTTTGACAAATTCTCCATGTGATCTTGGGGAATCCATTTAATCTCTAGGATCTGTTTCCTTATCTATAAATAGAAATAATAGTCCTTAGCATGCTCATCCTTAGGAGTCTTATGTACATAAAAGAGATGGAGAACACGGGAACATTTTGTAAACCATCCAATGCTATAGTTGCACAGAATTAATTTTTCTGGCAATATTCATGCCTAACTTGCAGTAAAGCAAGCAAGTACGCAAGCAAGGAAGAAAGGAAGGAAGGAAGGAAGGAAGGAAGGAAGGAAGGAAGGAAGGAAGGAAGGAAGGAAGGAAGGAAGAAAAAGTAAAAGGAACCAAAACAAAACATGGGTTCTTAGCTGGCTCTGTTGCTATGATAGGAATTGGTGTATATGGATATTCTTTTCTTTTCTTTCCTTTTAAAAATATCTTCATTTCTTAAATCTATGAAATTAGGTGGTTACTCAGTGGAAAAGTGGATACCCCATGAAGGATTTTTTTTTTTTAAATCTCATGTTCTTCCTCCCTATGAAGAGTGTAATTGAAGATTAAGCCTCATTGTTTATTTACTTTTAAGACCCACCCTTGGATACCACAAGTAAAAAGTTGTTTCTGAGCCTTTTGTTTGGGGTGACACTGGGACTAACAGTGTAGACTTAATGTTATATTCTGGGATCTTTAATATTTTATTTAAAAGTGTTTTCAATGACTATGCCAAAAAGCTCCTGGAAGATGACAATGGTGTGGTCTTTTTCCTTCTTCAAATATCTTTGCTGGATTCTAGCCAACATTCTTCTATGAGTGACTGACATGAGGGTATTTTGTTCCTTGAATTACAATTACTGTACTGGATGAGCCATAGAGATGTCCACCCTCCATACCTCAGGCCTGGAGCTGAAGATTGCAGAGACATTTAAAAGTACTTAGTTGACAATAATTTGTAATTCCAGTTTCAGCAGTATGTATTAGTTTAGCAAAGCTAATTCCCAGGTGCTCTAATTTCTTATCTCAATGTAGCCATCACTCAAATGTCAAAAAACTCATTATAAGTGTCAAACAAAATCAATTTTGAGTGAGAAAAATCATGATATTAACTGCACATGTAGCACTGTTTTGTGACTTGACATTATGTTGGGTTTTTGTTTGACATATTTTCTTTTTTTATTATTAAGATTTTTTTAAATTCATTTTACATAGCAACCACAGATCCCACTCTCTTCCCTCTTCCCACCTCCAGCTTTCCCCTGCAACCCAACCCCAGTTCCCTCCTCAGTTAAGGTAAGGCCTCCCATGGGGAGTCAGCAGAGCCTGGTACATTCAATTGAGGCAGGTCCAAGCCCCTTCCCCTGCATCAAGGCTGTGCAAGGTGTCCCATCATAGGTAGTGGGTTCCAAAACACCAGCTCATGCACCAGGAATGGATCCAGAACCTATTGCCAGGGAGCCCCTTAAGCAGATCAAGCTACACAACTGTCTTGCTTATGCAGAGGGCCTAGTCCAGTCCCATGGAGACTCCACAGT
Source organism: Peromyscus leucopus (assembly GCF_004664715.2). Taxonomy (NCBI): domain Eukaryota; kingdom Metazoa; phylum Chordata; class Mammalia; order Rodentia; family Cricetidae; genus Peromyscus; species Peromyscus leucopus. The sequence goes on from NC_051064.1 coordinate 113,795,765, forward strand.
TGTGGTCTAAAGTTCATGAGTTACCATTAGTTTGGTTTGGTTGTCTCTGTACGTTTTCCCATCCTGTTCTTGATGCTCCTTGCTCATAGAATACCTTTTCTCTCTCTTTGACTGGACTTGTGGAGCTTGGCCTGGTGCTTGGCTGTGGATTGCTGTGTCTACTTCCATCAGTTCCTAGATGAAGGCTCTATGATGATAGTTAGGGTATTCACTGAGATTACTGGGGTAAGCCAGTTCAGGCACCCTGTCCACTACTGCTAATAGTTTAAGTTGTGGTCATTTTTATGGATCCTGGGAACTTCTCTAGCACCTGAATTCTCCCAATCCCCATAATGTCTCCTTCTATTAAGATATCGCTTTCATTGCTCTCCCACTGTCTCTGTTCCAGATAGAGCATCCTTATGTTCTCAAACCTTATCCCCTAGCCTCTATTGCCCTCTCACCCCCAGTTTACTCATGGATATCTCCTCTATTCCCCCTTTTCAGGGTGATAAATGTGTCTCTTAGCATCCTCCCTGTAAGCTAGCTTCTCAGGAGCTGAGCTGTGGGTTGTAGTCTGGTTATCCTTTGCTTAATATCTAGTATCTACTTATGAGTGATCAAGTTGTGATTAATCAAATCTTATGGTGATACCTCACTATCTTTCAAAGATGCTATCTGTGAATTTGTAGCTATATGGGATAAGGTCTTACCAAGTAATGAGTTTCTTTCTTTTCTTTCTTTTTTTTTGTAAGCCTGAAAAAACAACAGACTTAGGATGGCTAAAACATTATTTTTTTTCTCTTTTCACATTTTCCTCTAGGCCAAGCTTTTTTTGTAGAACAGAAATGGAAAGCATGGGTTGGGCATTTGGGAAAGTTGAAATGAGGATCTGATTTGTGTGTAGGGGGAGAGGGGGAGAAGAAGTCTTGAAGGATCCATGCTAAAGCAGAGGCTTTATAGGATATGATCAGTAAATGTGGGATGACTGATTGGCTTTAAGTTTCATAGTCCCTGTTTACCCACACACACATGCAAAAACTTAGATAAAAGGATGTGTTTGTATCTTATAATCCTGGGGATGCAATGAGATTTCAAATGGAATTCTAAAGAGAAAATAGGCTTCCAATATTATCAATACTTACAAATCAAAAGGCTTGCTTATACTCCATTAGAACTTTTAAAATATTGAGTAGAATTACTTTTTGGTTATAAACATTCAGGAATTTCTTCTTCATAGTCTTGTTTCTCATTCCAAAGTACTTTTCTATACATTCCTGAGGGATCATTTAGGCAACCCTCAATTACAATACAGGAGCTATCTCCAGATACCACCATTTGGACCATATTATTGAACAGCATAAAAACACACACAGACACACACAGACACACATAGACACACACACAGACACACACACAGTGTTTTACAGATTCTAGCACACAGGATACTGGTTTTTTTTTTTGTGTGTGTGTGTATGTGTGTGTGTGTGTTCTTTCCACTGAACTAAGGGCTTTAATTTTGAGTGGAGAATGTTGTTTTAACTTCAGCACAGTGGCTATGCCTTAATCTACTGCTATCTCACCCAGCAATTGCAACTCCACAGTTACCAGCCTGCTTCTCTAATCAGCAGCCTGGCCTGGCTGCTCAGGCCACAGCCTGGCAACAATTCTGCTTCCACAGGCACTGGCCCTGTTTCTGCCACTAAAGGTAGCTTTAACTAAATTTCTATCATTCTAATTATGAATAAGACTCAATAATCAAAGGCTGGGGTGAAAATCTTTGAGCTCAGAGAGGCTGAGTAGAAACTAGCTAACCCTCTGTCCTTGATGGCATCCACAGAAGCCTGTTAAATTTGGCACCCATCATGGTGCATATATTTCTTTGCAGGGCTTGAGAAAGCTGGAAAAAAATAAAACTGAACTGCCTTCCTAGTAGCCCAGTGATCCTAGCATACAGAGGGGTGGTTCTGCCCTACAGTGAGCATTTGAGCAGCTCCTATGTTAAGTAGAAACCATAAGCTAACTAAAAACACCTACCCCAATGTGGGCACCAACTTCCTAGAGCTGGGGTAGTTAAATGCAGCTCTCAGCCAGGCCCATGGTGTATAAAGCTTGGCTCTTAAGGATCCGAGTGGAGCTCAGCCAGCTGCCATCACAAAGGCACAAAGTGAGTTTAAGGTTGGCTCACATGGCCAGAGAATGCTACAGGTGCACAGTAAAGTAGATCCAGACCAAAAAAACCCCTCCAATCAGGTTATATAGTGTGTTTAAAAATGTGCGTAGGTACTTAAGAAAAGAAAATGGGTATAGACAGTCAAAGGAAAAAGTAAATAGTTTAAAATAAAAATAATGTAAAGTCTTTAAGGAGAAATTGAATTAATATAAAGGGGAAAAAGTCATGTAAAGATGGGAAATACACAGGGAGTTTGGATCCTTTGTGGTGTTGTGTTGATTTTTAATTTTCCGAATGCTGATGAGTGAACCACAGCTGCTGAGAGAAAAGGGACTGCTGAATTAAACCAGTGTAGATACTTTACCTTAAAATGGAATTCAGAAAATGTATTGTGTTGGGGAATGCTTTTGTTTCCACAGGTATTTTTTTTCTGATTATATGATAACAAATATATACAACTAATGGAGACCATTAAAAAACACAACTGGACATAATTCATAAATCATATTAAATTTGAAGATAGAAATTCCATGTAAGATAGCATTTCAATTGTGAAACTCCTACTCTTGAATAATGTTTGGGAAGATGATACCTTAAAACTCAGAAGCCAGGTTGAAAACAAAAACCCTACGGATGTGAAACTAAACACATGAACTGGAGCGAATACTCTTGGGTTTTGAAAATTCTATAGGGCATTAAGTATCATTACTGCTTTTGAAAATGTATATGTTCCTCTTTATTTCATTTATTCTCTTTTTCTTTTCAAAGATACAAATTTTAGTTTCATTAGTTTTCTACAGTTTCTATGTTAATTTTTTTTTCTATTCTGGCCTTTATTACTTCTTTTTTTTTTCTAATTCACTTGAATTTGATTTGTTATTTTCTAGATTTTTGAAGTAGAAGATTTAGTTATTGATTTTAAGTTTCTTCTTAACAAAGCTGTAAATTTCAACCTAAGAGCTGAGTTAGCTATATTACTTCTGATTCTTTTTTAGCCTGGTTTCCTGTAAGTCAGTTCTTGTGCATGTGTTGCCTTGTGTTTGGTTAACCAGTGATTTGTATGTCACTTCCCTTAGTTGCTTCCAGCTTTAGGAATAGACAGCCCTTAGGAGAGATTTTAACAAAATCTCTGGATATATGGGCACTATAATTCTCTGGATCTCAGTTTACTTATTTAAAAAGTTGATATAGTAAAATATGCCCCACTGGTGAGACAAAATGATAACATATTTAATGTACCTAATATAATATTTGGTATGCTAGATTATCAGCCATAGTTACTAGTCTTGCTGGTTATTATTTTTTGTCCACTTGACAACATATTAGAGTGATCTAGGAAGTGGAACCTTATACAAAGGATTGCCTTCATCAGATTGTCTGTAGGCACATCTGTGGGGCATCCTTTTGATTAATGATTGATGTGGTAGGTAGGGTACAACCCATTATGGGTGGTGCCATCCCTGGGCAGGTGGTCCTGGATAGAATAATAAAGCAGGCTTGCACGCTACATGGAGCAAACCAGTAAGCAGCTTCCTCCATACATTCTGCTTCAGTTCCTGCCCTGAGTTCTCTCAATGATGGACTTTCTGTCATTGGAATATGTAAGCCCAATAAACCCCTTTCTCCTCAAGTTGCGTTTCATTGTGGTGTTTATCATAGCACTAGGAATAAAAGCAGGACAGTGTTCTTTTCCAATTTTTATCATTCCAGTTTCTGATTTCTGATGCACAAGATTCAGTGTAATGCCACCTAGAGTTTGCACAATGTTTTTATTTTGGCAGTCAGATGAGTAACAGAAAGGATCATCTCTCTCTCTCTCTCTCTCTCTCTCTCTCTCTCTCTCTCTCTCTCTCTCTCTCTCTCTTTTTGGTTTTTTTGAGACAGGGTTTCTCGGTGTAGCTTTGCGCCTTTCCTGGAACTCGCTTTGGAGACCAGGCTGGCCTCGAACTCACAGAGATCCGCCTGGCTCTGCCTCCCGAGTGCTGGCCACCACCGCCGAGCTAGGATCATCTCTTTTTAATCATTGTTAATGTACAAATATAACAATATCCTTTGCAGTTTGAGATTGTGGGTCATGACAATGTTGATTAACTTGAAGGATAACATTTGAAATTCTCATCATATGAATAAACTCTGATGAAACTTTCCAACACACATTTGGTCACTTTCCAGCTTCTTATCAGCACTCAGAATAAAATCTAATCTCAATATAACATGCAAGGTTCTCAGTAAATTTTGTGTCCTTTGTTGACCCTGCCCCCACTAGGTTTATTCATATTGTAACTTCTTTGTGTTTCTGATTATGCCAGGCTTGTTCATTCCTACATTAAAATTGTTCAGATAAGAATTTAATTATTATTCAAAGATTTCATCCTGTTCACTTGATCATTTTCTATTTATTGTATGTCTTCACAGTACACATGTTGTAAAGACTATTGTTTATCTGTATTTTCTATTGGATAGAGACCTACTTGTGGAAGAAGGCTTTTTATATTCAATACTGTGTGTCTTTACCTTAATAACAAAATTCTTGCACAAATGGGAAAAAGTACACATAAAAAGATGAGAATTGGTGTACTTGGTGTAGCCCTAGAGTTATGGAAAACAATGATTTCCTAACGCCTAAATGCATTTTTCATTAATTTGGACAAAATATCTAGCAGAAGAGATATTATCTTCCACTTTTATTGTTAGGAGAGGAAAGAAAACAGTGTACCCATTTCTAGCATAGCAAGTGTGAGGTCGATTCCTGCGTTTCCATAGTATTGGCACAGATAACTGTGCTTGTAGTCAACATGGACATTGGGTTGCAGGTGAAGCCACCTGCTTTTCATAGCAGAGCCATTTCAGTACTCTGCCTCATTATGGTAAGCTGCAGATAGTCACTGATGAAATTGCAGTCACTTTCTATTTGAGGGAAGCATCAGTCAGCTGCTGGGAGATTTCTGACACACCATTACAGAATGCTTCATCTTAGCAGGTAGAGAAAAGAGAAATGGATGTGAACCTATTAGTATCAGAATTACATGTCAGAAAGCTATAACAGAGCTCTATTTATTTCTGTAATAATAAGCAACCAGGGATTGACTTGACAATTATATCTATTTCTGCTGCATGTATATTTTTCTGAGGTGGACATTCCAGTATGAAATCAACTTGTTTGGACATCTTTTAGTAAATAACAGCAGGTGTAAATTAAGAGTATATGATATAAGATTAAACTCAGCTATTTCGTAAGTGGGAATAAGTGTTTTATGGGTTTCTCTGGCAAAGAAAGAACACAGTAACATTGTTGTGATGAAATATGAAAACACTAGGATAAGATTTAAAGGTTCTAAATTCTAGTCTTGTTTCTTTGATGTGTATTTTAGGAACATGAACAATTATGATCTGCTTGGGACTTCAGTTTGTTCAAGTGTATAAACTAATGATGATAGTAACACTATAGTCACTGAATCTCTAAAATGTATATGACATAGATTATGTTAGTATGTTTTCCTAGCTCATTAATTACTAATATTTTCCCATTTTATACTTAAGGAAACTGATATTCAGAAATGTTGAATATCTTGCTTAAGGCCACTTAGACCAAGAGGCAGAGACAGCTTCCAAATCTGTGTTCTTTTTTTTTTTCTCTCCTTTTTAAAATCTCATTGATATTACTACTTTATCTTAAAGATCTATAGCACTGACATAAGGGATTTGAAAGAGCTTTTATGCATACAAATTTAACAACATTTTAAAGAAGAGTTATATTAATTTGTGTGTGTGTGTGTGTGTGTGTGTGTGTGTGTGTATATGTGTGTGTGTGTGGTGTGTATGCATACATGTATGTATGTGTGTGTGCCCATGAAGACCTGGAAGGGGTCTTAGATCCTTTGGAGCTGAAGTTAGAGGTGGTTGTGAACCTCTTGGAGTGGCTGCTGGGATGGGCACTGCTGTACACTGAGAGGGCAGTCAGTGCACTTTATTGCTGAACTGTCTCTCCAGCTCCAATGCCATTATGTTTATTTCTAGTTCAAACTAGTTTCACAAAGTTAGCATGTGCTGTTTTCATTAGCTTGCACAGGTATTTAAAAATATAGTCTTCTCTTTTATAGATACCTTTTACTTCTCTGCCTATAAAATTATGTTTTAAAATACTGTTATTTCCTTGTAATATTTATGCTTATCTTTTCCCTTGTTCCTCATAGTGATGCCCTGCTGTCTGTTCAGAAAAAAATGCAGAAAGTATTTGTAATTATAAAATTTATGTTATGGATGTCTATAAATTTATTGTTTACTGTGTGCCATACATAATACTAGGAACCTTGTAGAAATTATAAATATTTATAAATACTATGAGTTAAATAATATTATTTTCATTAAAGAGATGATGGGCCATAAATAAAGGCACATTAACTTTCCTAGATGCATAAGATTTGTAGGACTACACTTCAAGTCCAAAAATATCTGTCTCCAAAATTTATACAAGGGAGAAAAGATGGCTATTGGAATTTATTAGGGTTGTATGTGGTAGATTTTTGTGGAGAATCTTGAATAAGGTAACAAGGGGTAAATTTTTGACATTTTTCTTGAAATATGGACTAGGTACTTAAAACCATAGACCAAATAATTTCTAACAATACAAAGCAAAACAAAAACTGTTGACCTTCATTGAAAAATATTATAAATACATGTACAAATTTTACAAGTATCATATTGTCATTTTACCAAAACATTTAACTTGGCATGAAACAGATGCTTCTGAATTTACATTATCATTAGATTCAACATTCAGTACTGTCCTAGTTAGCTTTCTATTTCCGTGAGAAACACCATGACCAAAAGCAACTAGAGAAAGAAAGGGTTTATTTCATCTTATAGCTCTCAAATCACAGCCTACCACTCAGGGAAGTCTGGACAGGAATTCAAAGCAGGTACCTGAAAGTAGGAAGTGAAGCAGAAGCCCTGGAGGAATGCTGCTCATTGCCCTTAGCCTGATTTCTTACAGCATGGACCACCAGCCTAGGGATGGTACCAACCTCAGGGTGCTGAGGCCTCCCATATCAATCACCAATCAAAAGTGAACCACATGCTTGCCCCAGGCCAGTCAGTCTGGTGGGGGCATTTTCTCAATTGACGTTCCTTCTTTTAAAAGAACTCTACCTTGGGTCAAGTTGACAGAAAACTAGCCAGCATAGGCACCTATTGCTACCCATTTATTTTTTAAACTTTTTGTTTAATTAAAGTGTTCTAATAAAATGAATGATATTTTCTTCATTTTATATTGGTATCAAATTTGTTAGTACATACCAGTGGGTAATATTATTAAATAAAAGTTGCATTTTAAAAAACCTATAGTAATCTGTCAGAAATGTGGGACCATGTGCCAAAGATATCAATCTAACAAAGAGCTTTTGAAGAGAAGTGTTATTCTGTGCTGCCAGAGTTTTGTTATTAACATATTCCCTTGCACTGATAAAGCACTGGCATCCAGCGAGTTGCTAATGTGTTATTACTAGCACTGAGGGATCATCTTTGCTCTTAAAGCCTAACTTCTGCAGTTAGAAAATCGTTAACAAATAAAAAGCATTTCATGAAAATATGTTTTATCCTTATCATACGAAATTGAAAATGTTTTGCATGTGTTGGCCTTTGCAGAGTGTTACCTCTGCTGTGATGACTACAGTTGAAAAAACAGGAGCTATACTTTTCTAATAATATTAGTTCTTTGTAAAACACAAGCATTTATCTTCATGATTGTGTGCATGTGTATGATGTTTGTTGGCATGTGGAGGCCAAAAGACAACTTTTCGGAGTCAGCGCTCTTCTGCCTCCTTCATGTGGGTCCCCGGGTTTGTACTAAGGGTGTCTGGCTTGTGTGGCAGGTGATTGCCCAGGCAGCATTCTCCCTAATCCCACTGTCTTCCTTCATTGTTTTCAGAGTTTCATCTCAAAAGGGAGAAATGTCAACAAACCCCACTGTGTTTGTTCCTTTGTAGATAACCTACTGTGTTTTCCTTCCTGAATGTCTGTTAAGCTATCCATTGCAGTACTGTAGTTTATAAACTGTCCTAAAACCTATTTCCAGGTAGGTCTCACCCATTAGTTCCCTTAGAAACAAGTCACAGAGCTGAAATACAGATTACTCTTAGAAATTTTATGTAATGTGTGTAAGGCCCTGGGTTTGACCCTAGTATCACAAAAATATTATCCTTGGGGCTTTTTTCTGTTGTTGTCTCTGCCCTCAACATCATCTTTTCTTTCATTGCTGTAGACTAAATTCTAAACAGTCTTAGTAAATAAAAAACACAGAGCCAAATACAGAGTTAATAGCCAAAGAGATCAGAGTGCCAGGACTAGCTTTAGCTTACCACCAGCAGTAGCTTCCCCCAGGGAGAGTTTCTTCCTGTCTGATTTGTCTTTTTATTGCCTTTTTGTTCTGCTTTCTCATTGGCTCTAAACCCAACCACATGGCTTCCTCATCACTGCCTGTGTATACAGACCTCCAGGTCTCTATTGTTGGTACTGGGATTAAAGATTCATGTCACCATGCTTGGTTGTGTCCTTGACCACACAGAGACTCTGCCTGCCATGTGATCGGATTAAGGGCATGTGCTACCACCACCAGACTTCTGCTTAATGGCTCTCTTTTACCTCTGATCTCCAGGCAACTTTATTTATTAACATACAAATAAAATCACACTTCAGCACAAATAAAATATCACCATACATTGCTTCATTCAAATCATTATTTTTATGTCTTTTATAGATTAAGAAAGCCCACTCTAAAATTTCAACTCCACTTTATTGGTTGTGTAAGCATTATTGCCTCTCCTTTCTTTTCTTCTTTTATCTCCACCCATTTATTTCTTTAAAGAGTATTTTCCCATTATTATTTACACCTTAAAACAAATTCCTTTGAAAATATTTCCCCCATTTTGTTGCTATGATTCATTCTGTTATTATTCTCCATTAGGTTATGTTATCTTAGTGACATTTTCTTCATATGACCTTGTGTTCTAATTAAGGTACAACTAATTGTTCTTACAAATCAATTTTAATATCTTAGTTACGAGGCACAATGACATTATATTTCTCATTCTCGTGCTAATCCTGTGAAGGTTTCTGGTTGCTTGAAGAATATCATCCATGTGTTGATTCAGGAACCTAATTTTGTGCCTTTGCTATGTCATAAAGGGCCTTAGCCCCTTCTACCTCCACTTAATGGAAGGAGACTAGAAAACAGGGAACTCTGACCCAATTTCTGAAAATTCTACATAAAGAAACCCTTATAATGTGTACTCAGATTCTATTGCTAACAATGTGGTGCAGAGTTACAATGTAATATAGGAGTACTAGAAAATGTATCTTTGGAACAAAATTTTGATTCTGTGAAAAGGAAACATGTTTTGTAGATAGCTCACTATCTGTCTTCTCCTGACCTTTTAGTTTGTATATGTTCATGTGCAGGTTTGTGTCTGTGGATTTGAAACAGGGTCTTTGCATCCAGACTATCTTCAACTTATGATTCACCTGTCTCAATCTCCTGAGCACTGAGAGTACAGGTTTCACAACACTATTCATACAATTCTTTTATTTATTTATTTAAATTTTGTTTTTCATTTTACATACCAATCCCAGTTCTCCCTCCCTCCCCTTCTCCCACTCCCTCCTCACCCTGTCCTACCTCCCTATCCACTCCTCAGAGAAGGTAAGGCCTCCCTTGGGGAGTCAAGGAAGTCTGGCACACTAAGTTGAGACAAGATCAAGCCCCTCCCCTCTGTGTCAAGGCTGAGCAAGGTATTTCACCCTAAGGAATGTGTTCCAAAAAGCCTTTGCATGTACCCGGGATAAGTCCTGGTCCCACTGCCAGAGGCTCCCCAAAAGATCTAGCCACATTCTGTCACTCACATTCAGTGGGCCTACTTCGGTCTATTCATACAATTTTATAGTCTGTTGACAGTTTACAAATATGGATTTATTTCCATGCTTTAGTGAATAACTTTCCTAGTCATAGTCCATTCATGATTTTTTTCCAGTCATATCCCCACTAATTATCACTTTCTTTCACAAGTTTCAATTTGATAATTTTCTTTTCTATGGAACAAAGACTTATACACATTCATTAGTACCAGTAGCCATTATATGTGAAATGCCTTTGATCCTGCTCATTGTTCACTTGCATTTAGAGTCTTCTATATAAATTTGTATTTAATTTCATTTGTCAATTTGAGGTATTATGTATTATAGTTTTTAAAGTCTTAAAATATGGTATTGCCAAGTTCTTTAATTTTGTCCTACATTTTTGGGATGTATGGCTGTTTTAGATTCTTTCATTTCTCTGGGAGTTTTAAAATCGCAGTGGTGGTGGCACATGCCTTTAATCCCAGCACTCAGGTGGCAGAGGCAGGCAGATCTCTGTGATTTCGAGGCCAGGCTGGCTACAGAGTGAGTTCCAGGAAAGGCACCAAAGCTACACAGAGAAAAACCCTGTCTCGAAAAACCAAAAAAAAAAAAAAAAAAAAAAAAAACAAACCCAATTTGTCTGTTTTTACACTAATGATATTAATACTGAATCTATGGGTCAATTTAGACAGAAATAACATTTAATTAACATGGAGTCTTACTTCCAGTGAATACACTATTTTTCTTTAGTTCCATTGAATTTCTCTAAAGGATGTTTTCAACTTAGGAATTCATTCACGTTTCTTGTCAGACTTTTCTTGTTATATCTGATGCTTTCTGGTAGACATTGTGTTTTAAGTTTCAAATACATGGGTTCATTTTGACACATTTATCCTATATCCTGAAGTTTTTCCTGAAACACTTATCAGTATTAGAAGCATGGGATTTTCAGCATAGCCAGTAATGTCATTTGAAAAGAAGGAAATATATTATTTAAAAAACTTATTTTAGGACTTCCAGTGTATACAGCTTCAATTTATCACAAAGTTCAAGTAATATTGTACCAGTTCATGTATTAGAGTCCTGCAGAAGGAGATTTCCGTATTATTGATCACTGTATACTCTATTTTGTGGGTGCGTGTGTGGTGTTCCTGTGTGTATGAGTGTATATGTGTGTGTATGCATGTACCTGTTCACATGGAAGCCAGAGAGCAACCTCTGGTGTCATTCCTAATGTGCCATCCACCTTTTTCTTTTGAGACAGAGTCTGTCATTGGCCTGAAACTTGCTAAGTAAGCTAGACTGTCTCTCTGGCAGTTCCCAGCAGTCCTCCTGCTTCTGCTTTCCTGGTGCTGGCATTAACAAGTGCAGGTGTAACTCAGCTACCCATAGTTACATCCCAGCACTTTACTGGTTGAACTCTCTACATAGTCTGTGATATTTTTGTTATAATTTTATTTTTGTTTGCTATGAAATATACTATGCATTGTTATAAGTTGTACTTAAAAAACCACTTAAATCTAAGGAGAAAATAATTATTTTATATTTATCCTCTTAGTGTGTTTCATCTTTCTGATTACATCGACATTTTTATGTTATAATATTATTTCTTCTCAACGAAGTTTATATTTATGTAGTCCAAAGCTGTTGGTGCTGAATTATTTCTCTACACATATGTCTGATAAAGGCTTTCGAAAGGCATTTAGAAAGATGATTTTTGCTATGCAAAAATTCTAGATTGAACATTTTTTCTTCCAATTTTTTAAAAAAAAGTTGTGTTTCATGTACTTTTGGTTTGGACTCCCACAAATAGTTGGCTTATGTTCTTATATTTGTTATGCTTGTCCTCTGATACTTTAACATATTTTATTGATTGCCATTTGTAAGCAATTTGATTATAATGTGCTATTTTTCATTTTTCTTGTGGTTGTCATTGAGTGAATATTTTAAGCTTATATAGTATTGTTTTATAAGTTATATAATTTTATATATAAAAATTATGTATATGTATTACATATAATAAATTACATAATACATTATATAATATTACATATCATATATCGATACACACTTACATGTATATATATTACACATAGATGTATCTCTTTATATAATGTTCCCAATATACATACATATACATGTGTGTGTAAGTGTGTGTCAAGTATCCTATTCAATTTTCCCCATTTTTTTCTGTGTGGACTCCACTTACACATTAGTCCATCTGAAGTTAACTGACAATTCACTGATGCTCTGTTCCTTTTCACATATTTTTCTTTCTTCTTAAAATAAATGGGTTTTTTTTGTTTAAAAGAACCAATCTTTCCAACAGCAGTGTGTAATCTGCATTTACTCATATCCAGTGTGTTTTTCATCTCAGATATAACTTCATTTCTAGAAATCTGAATTATTTTAATCTCCAAATTGCCTATTAGCATGCCTAATAATTCCTTTCAGCATCTTTATTTACTAATTTAATCATCTGCATAATCCCTAAATCAGTTTTGATCTAGGTTTTTTCCTTTTATGATGTCCCATACTTGCTTGTATACCTAGTAGTGTTTTCATTAGATTCCACACATAAATTTTACCTTGTTATGTCCTGAATATTTTTACATTTACATACTATTTTTGAGTTTTGTTTGGGGATATAGTTACACTATGCAGAAACTAACGTTCCATTGATTCAGATTTTGCTTATAGACTTGAACGTTGCTGGCAGCATCCTCTTCATCAAGGCAAATCTCTTCTGAATACCTCAAATACTTAGGTTTTCTTTTCTTACTGAGATAAGGCGTTGCTGTTGGAAGATTGTGGAACCTTTGGGAAGTATGTCCTAGCTGGAGGTATATCCCAGGATGGCTTTGATGTTTGTAGCTCATATGGTCCACTCCCAGGTTCTTGGTCTACCTAAGTATGATCAAGGAGCTTCAAAGTCCTGTGCCACAGCTGGGAATTCCTTCCCTCTTGCCCACCTCCCTACCCCATGGTCAACTCTGATTTTCATCTAAAATAACCTACTCTGCTCTTAAATTTTTCTTGTCAGGTATTTGGTCATGGTGACATGAACTGATACTGCCACACTAGAGCACCATTTGTCCCTTCTATAATTTTTAGTGTTTTCTTCAGAAGATCATTTCCATACACCAGGGGGAAACCATCTCCTCGCAGTCAGCTTTCTTCCCCATGTATCTCTTTCCTCCTTGAGATTCTGCCTTTTTGGCTATTTTGGCTCCATTGAGCATAGTCTCCTTATCTCTCCTTCATTTGGAGCCTGGGGACTTCAGGACAGAGGAGATCTACCTTACAATCATCTTGTAAGACTATTGTCTTTCTACCCAACTTTCAATATCTTTAAAACTGTTGTTTCACAAATGTAATCCACCCCCTCCTTTTTTTTTTACTTTTGCTAGATACCTTCTATACTCTTAAATTCTGATATGTTTGTCCAAGAAATAGTCATATTTCCCTACTAAAATGCATAATATTACTAAGAATCATAGTATAAGATAATTTTTATATTTAAAACGTTTTATTTATTTTGGTTTCATTGTTATGGTGGTGGTTTTATTTTTGTTTTTATTTGAAACAGTGCCTCACACTGTAGACAAAGATGGCTTTGAATGTGAGCTGGTCTTCCTGTGTCAGCTCCTGGGTAGTGGGATGTTAGGCACATCCTACTTTGGGTTACTACCTAGTAATTCATTATCAAATGTATAAGTGCATCACGTGATACTTCACAATCTTGAAATACAGAAATTCAAACTCTGACTTCAGTATACCATCATGAAAGTTTTAGAAAAGCTGCTTCCCAGATCTGTGCTGGTAGTATTCATTGTTCAGGATATATAGTATTGTTAAATTAATGATCATAAATACACTGGCACATAGGATGTAATAAAAAAAAGGAACAGTAGGTTCAGCAGCAATAATGAAATCATCAGCAGTAAGGTAATGTTGCTGGAAAGTTACATGTCACGTGGTTATTTAGGCAGTGCATAGATAAGAGCAACACATTTTAAATAAGGAAATTGAACCACTACTCATCTGAAAGTACAACTATTGCTAAATAATAAATGCCTCTAAGATAAAATAAGCAAGAAAAAATAATTGTGCCAGCCTTGTTTATCATCGAAAGCCTCTACCAGAAAAACAAAAAATACCTTTAGACATTCAAGTTCCATTACTGTTGAGAACATCATGAGAAAATAATGCTTCAGGCTCATGAAGTAAAGTTTCGCTTTCTAGTTTTGGCATTCTCATATTTGCAGACAATATTTTATTTTATGATGATTCACATAAGTCCCTGAATTATTTAATAATATGGATTAATTGTAGTCCAAAGCAGTTTTAATAGTCTGCACACAAATAATTTTCTAAACATAAGAAAAAAGTTGAAAAATATGAACTCCTTAAAAAAAAGTTTTAATTGAAATTCAATTAAATCACTTTCCTCCATCCTTTCTTTCCTGCTACCCTCCCATTTCCTTTCTTCCCTTCAAGCCCTCACATGTCTCCTCCACTCTCAAGTTGATAGTTTCTTTTTCTTTTATTATTATTGCTACATATATAAATATGTGTAGATCTATTCAAAGATATAGAAGTACATGTTTAGTCTGTTTTGTTGTGTGAATTTGGTTTCAGGGCTGACCAGTATGCATTAGGCATCCAATAAGTGAGCTAATCCCTGGTAGAGGCTAATTCACATCCTCTAAGCTGATCATTTTGCTTACAGTACAGTCAGCACATGTGAGTCCTCATTCAACAGGTCGGTGTAGTTGCAAGTATTAATACTTCAGTCTTCTACTTTGTTAAATTGTGCTTTTGTGCCAGTACCATATTGTTTTTATTACTGTGGCTCTATGATGTATCTTGAAGTCTGGGATAGCAATCCCTTAAGTATTCTTTTTACTTAGATTGCTTTGGCTCTCTGGGGTCTTTTTCCCCATTTGGTTCCATATGAATTTTATTATTTTATTTTCTGTTTCTGTAAAGCATGTCATGAATATTTTGATTGGGATTGCAATGACTTTGTAAGTTTCTTTTGGTAAGATGGTAACTTTCATGATATTGATTCTAATGATCCATGAACATAGGATGTATTTCCATTTTCTAGTGTTTTTTTTTCTCAATATCTTTCTTGAGAGATATATGCTTTCAAGGTATATGTCTTTTATCTCCTTGGCTACATTTATTTCAAGATATTTTATTGTCTTTGATGCTATGGAAAGTGAAAATGTGCTTATGATCTCTTTCTCTGTCTATTTGCTATTGGTATATAGAAAGGCTACTGATTTCTTAAGATTGATTTTGTACCCTGGCACTTTGCTGAAATTTTTGATTGTTTATAAAAGTTTTCTGTTAGAATTTGGGGAATTGCTTATGTAGAATATTTGGGAATCACTTATCTAGAATATCATATCGTTTTCAAATAGAGATAATTTGACTTCTTGTTCTACTTGTATCCCTTTTATGCCTTTGAGTATCATGCTTTTAGTTCTAATTTGTTCTCCCTCATTATCCAGTAATCTTGCTTTGTAGTTAAAAGGAAATTATTGAGTAATGGCAGCAATACCAACAACTGTAAAAGCAAAGTAAATAAAATGAATGAATGCTATTTATTGAGCAGCACCTCCATGATTGTTTTAAAAGCTTTATATATCATGCTTGATCATTTAATTCTTGTACAAGTCAAATATGTAGTGTTTGTTAAACAAGGGAACAAGTTTAGAGGAGTTGTCATAAGTCTTATGTCAAGGAAATTAGAACCAGAATTGAAATCAGAACCAAAGTATATTATTAAAAGTTATTTTTGTTATATTAAATTTTAATATTAGCCATAGTCAGTATTTTTATGATGTGTCATAAGGTTGAAGCAATCATTTGATATAATGTAAAGCAAGGCAGTGTGTTTCCAGGTGTAATCGTAAAATCTGCACATGTATTCCTTCCACTATGTGTACAGTGGAGTGGTATTGGGAAGAGGTTTGAAATTTAACAGCATATTCTCATTATGCCTTTTATTTTTTGAAAAAAAAAGTGATGTGGTATTATGTGACTTGGCCAAAGTTACATAGCCTTAGAAGTACAAATAAAATTCAAATAATTTTCACTAGGTTTTATTAAACATTGTGTCATAGAAGACAGATTGTAAGTTAGCAGAGAGACTGGTTATGTTTGTAGTCATTCTACCTAGCAGTTCAAGGCTTTGTTCTACATGAAACCATATTTGTGGCCCTGGGTGAAAACCAGGCTTTTATGAACCCTTTCTCCATTGTTATAAACAAAGTAGTATTTATAACAAAATGATGAAGAGTATGTAAAAGTTTGATAAAATATAAAACACCATAAATATATGGAAAACAGTGCTTTTACTATGCAGTGCATCATGGACTGGATTATACATAACAATTTTATGCTGAATTATGTATGTTTCATTAAAAAACTGGAAGGAATTTGAAAATTTTCTTAGAAAAAAGTCAAATGTAAGTATTGTACATAAATAATTTTATTATCCTTCCCCATATATAAATAAATACATCATTCTTAAGAATATGGGATCAACTTTGAGGACTGAGTCCCTGAAAAAATTCATGGGAGGAGGCAATGTGGTAAGATAAAGACTACGGCAGAATGCTTTTCCACATTGGAATCCACCTTTTTAAATTTCTGCTACATAAAAGAAGAATGTGGTGGTAAGGAGGTTTAGAGATATAACCTGTAAGTCTTGTGCTCTAAACTGTAAGCATGCTTTCAAGATAAGCACCCTTTAAAACACGGTGCTCTGAAGATCTCACTTTCCTCTCTTTGCTGTGGTGAGGGAGTTCTTGTAGACGAATTTCTAAACAGTCTTATTAAATAAGAAACACAGAGCCAAATACAGGGGTAACAGCCAAAGAGATCAGAGAAATAATAAATAGCTATGACTAGCCTTAGCCCACCATGCCGTAGTTTCCCCAGGGTGCTTCTTCCTCTCTAACCTGCACTGTTATTGCCATCTGTTCTGCCTTCTCATTGGCTCTAAATCCAGCCACATCACTTCTTTGTCACTGCCTGTCTATACAGACCTCCAGGTCTCTATGGTTGGTACTGGGATTAAAGGCATGAGTCACCACACTTGGCTGTGTCCTTGACCACACAGACTCTGCCTGCTATGTGATCAGATTAAGGGCATGTGCTACCTCCACCTGACTTTGTTTTATGGCTTGCTATGACCTCTGATGTCCCGGCAAACTTTATTTATTAACATACAAATAAAATATCACATTTCAGTACAAATAGAATATCACCACAAGTTCTTGCTATTTCAAATGCTCTGAGTTTTGGAAAGAGTTGGTTTCTTCTCAGAACATGTTTGTTGCAATTATATTTACTTCATTGTTTAAGTCTCTATCACCTTGGCAACAGAGTTCTATTACAAGAACAACACCTGAATCTTACTAAAAGCTACCTTAAAGTAAGTTGCCTAATGAGCAAAGCTTCAGTTATGCTTTTTTGCTAAAAATGTAATTTTGTTAGAGCTTTTAACAAATAACTAAATATTCTTGTTTGTTCCAGGAGACCTTGGGTGACCTAGGCTCTGTGTGTTAGTTCTTTCAATAGAGATGCCTATAATGTTGTTGCAAGAGAAATGGGTGACTTCCTTTCTTTTTTCTGCCTACTTTTCTCTCAGACCACATTTTTCATGTATGTAAAACTGTCATCATTACATGGTATCATTTATATACACATTGTTCCATATTTGAAATGCCTTTCTATTCTTTTGCCTTTGTTCTGTTTACTTTTCAAAACCCATTTAATATTCCCATCATTCCCATCTTGATCTTCCACAAGAAAATAAATGTTCATGTACCTGGGTGCTGGTTAGCTAATTCCTCTCTTTCAGCACTTTCTTTATACATCTGCTCCCTGGTTCTGTTACTCTGTGAAGTTGAGTTCTCTTTCATTCATGTTTGTATGCAGTGTATATCCGAGTGCCTGACATTTGGTATGTACCTAATAACACCTGTTGAATAAATGAATAAACAGAACTTTCTGGAGCAAAATTCAGACTTCCTTCATTTAAATTCATGTTCTGTTTACTAGCTGTATGGCCTTGGGCAAATCCTCAAGTTTTATATTCCCCATTTTTAAATAGGATACTAAATTATTGCCCTTATCGTTAAAAAGGACTCAATACATTTCAGGTGTGTGCATGCGTGTGTGTGTGTGTGTGTGTGTGTGTGTGTGTGTGTGTGTGTGTGTGTGTTTGAAGGTGCACACTTATAAAATATGTTTACTATCACCATTTTTCCTCAACTATTTTGTTTTCTTTTTCAAGTATATTCTTTTCCATTCTGATAATGGGGCATCTTTCAGAGAACTTTAGCATGGCTGATTCTCTGGGCCTCAATTATGGTTTTGGTCATGTGTTTGACTTTTCTGGCTTTTGTTCTGGTTGCCTTGCAGGTGCTAAGATTTCTTCTTAGTGATGAGATTCAAGTATGAAACCAAAGTGAATACAAGGATACTTCTGATCTACCCTTGATGTAGCCTATGTGACTACATTTGTTTCTAGATTTATAGTATATCTATTAAGAAGTTTTGCATACTAGACACCTAGACCTGTTTTTTTTGCCTGTAAGACTAAACCTCGTATTTGAATACTAATCCTAAATGTGATTCTTGGCTTTAGCTTCTGAGAGTGGTTGGTATGATCAGAATTAGAGCCTTTATACAGAGACATAAGAGAGATTGTATCTCTCTACTCTCCACCATGTAAGAACACAGCACAAAAAGACATCTGTCTGTAAATCAGAAAGTGTTGTTCACTAGACACCAAATCCACCAGCATCTAGAATTCTTAAAAACTGTTTGTTGTTTAAGCCATACTGGTTTGTTATTTTATTATACTAGCCCAAACAGAGTTTATC
Source organism: Peromyscus leucopus (assembly GCF_004664715.2). Taxonomy (NCBI): domain Eukaryota; kingdom Metazoa; phylum Chordata; class Mammalia; order Rodentia; family Cricetidae; genus Peromyscus; species Peromyscus leucopus. The sequence continues at coordinate 113,814,716 of NC_051064.1, forward strand.
TATTTTGTTGTTCGTCTGTCAAAATAGTTATGTTAATATACTCAGTTTTCCCCCACTCATGACATTTTGTTTGTTTGGCCATTTTCACCTTAGAACTAATATGTATGAAGAGATTTATCATTGTAGTTTTATCTTATAGTTTCCTAATGATTAAAGACTTTCATCACCTTTTAGTTAATTTTTTTTATTCTTATATTTATTCTTCTCATACAATACATCCCACCTGCAGCCTCTCCTCCTTTCACTCCTCACAATCTCCTCCACCTCCCCTCTCCCCCAGATCCACTTCTGTTTCCCTTCAGAAAGAGCAGTCCTCACAGTGATATCAGCCAAACACAGCATAACAAGATGCATTAAGATGAGGCACAAACCCTCATATCAAGGCTGGGTGAGACAACCCAGTAGGAAGAAAAGGGTTCCAAGAGCAGGCAAAAGAGGCAGAGATACTCCTACTCCTGCTATTTGGAGTTCAACAAAAACCCCAAGCTTAACAACCACAGCATGTTTGCAGAAGACTTATCACAGACCCATGCAGGCTTGGTGATTGCTGCTTCAGACTCTGGGAGCCCTTAAGATTCCTGTTTAGTTGATTCTGTAGGCCGTGTTCCCCTAGTGTTCTCTACCCCACTAGCCCCTACAATCCTTTCCCCTCTCTTCCACAGGGGTCTCCCAAGCTTTCTCTAATGTTTGGCTGTAAGTCTCTGCATCTGCTCCCATCAGTTGCTTGAGGAAACGTTTCTGAAGACAATTGGTCTAGGCACCGATCTAGTATAGTAGAATGTCATTAGGAATCATTTTATTGAGTTTTGGCAGTCATGTTTGGTTCTACTCTAGATCAGCCTTTTCTGTGAAATGCTTTTCCAAATCTCTTCTGAGTTTTCCTTCAGTTGGTCTGTTGTTTTCTCACTGATTTGAGAATCTCTTAATTTTCTGGATATCAGTCCTATGCTATATATTTGAGTTGTAAACACCTTATTAGTTCATGCTATGGATTGTAGTACAGGTAACCATTTTTTTTTTAAAGTTAGGTCCTTAGTCCTGCTTTTAAAATGTATGCTTTTTCAAGTTTGTGAAAATATTTGCATGCTTTCACTGTGATCTCTCTGGCTTTACTTACATTTATATTTGCAATCTATTTGGAATTGACTTTTGTATATGATATGAAATTACTTTAAAGATGAACCAACTCTAGCAGTCCCACCTGTGTGGTAGAAGCAAGATTTGTTTTTGAAGCCTTACAAGTTTGCATTTTGTCATTGAAGCCCTTGATTGCAGTTCAGACTTTACTGTTTTTCTTCGAGGAGCTCTCTGCTTGGGCCAGGACTCATCCTCATCCTGTATCCATAATCAGAAAATATTCTCAAATGGGTTGGCAATTATAAGTTCACCTCAGAAAATTTACCTTCTCTTTGGAATTTTGTATCATCACAAACTTACTACTTTTCAATTCTATTGACTCAAACATATTGTTTATTTCATTTATCTTTCTTTTTCATTTGTATTGGGAATAATATACTTGTTTGACCTATTATGTAAATATACATATGGAATTATTTATGTTATTCTTTGACTTTAGTTTATGCTTGGATCACAAAGGCATAACTTTTTCGATAATTAAATGTTTTATCTAGTTTATTCATTTTTACTTTCTATTTTTTAATTGATTATGCAACTTCTGGAGGATACTGTATCCTATATTATTATATTTCTAATTTGAGTCTTTCTGGAGGGGCTTGTTGTTGCTACTACTATCTTAGAGTTCAGTCTTTATTGAACCCTTTCTATGCAATGGTATTTGCTAGATTGTTTAGACATGATTCCTGCTTTGTGGATTGTGCAGGCTAATGAATGAGACACATATCAACAATAAGTGTGGATGGTATAAATTCTAAGATGCTATTGATGTTCTAGGGATTATATTTTAAAATCCACTAATCTAGGCCTGTGACTGATAAGTTTCTATCTCTGGACAAATATAGATCAGAGTTTGGTGTATCATTTCTACATTTCTGTTGTTTTGTGTACGGTAGTTTTCTTCTTTTCTCTTTTTTCTTTTTCTTTTCTTGATTACTTTAGTGTGTAGGAAGATGACCCAGTTAGCTCCAGGTACTAGTTCAGTAGCATTTGTGTCCATTACTCTAGAGTGACTACCAACATGTTGAAATCTTATGCCTTAAGGAAGTACACCTAAGTCAGATGGTTCATACATATTTGGGCTTACTGTCTGCCCCAATAATTAACCATCCCTAAAAACCCAGTCTCTAAGTAGACATGCTAATTAGTTGTTGTGGCTTTGAGGCACATAGAGCTTCTACCTTAACTATCAAGCTTACCAGAGCCTAGTGTGCTGAGTAAATTTAGTTACATAACCTGATGGTGGACAAGGCACAGGTGACTGCATAGAGGTATTACTTTTCAGGGAAGCCAGCCTGTGCTAAGTACAAAGAAGTGCTATAATTTTGTACTTCTGTGTCCAAGATTCAGTAGGCTAAGAGAGGAACCACCCTACTATAGGGATAATTGATCTTGACTAGCATGATGGCTTAGGGCAGGTTTTACTCAGTAGTGACAGAGAAGACAATGTGTGTAGAAGCCATGTGACTACTTTTCCTCACTTTCTTGAACATTTTGTGACTGTAAACTGGATATGTGCAGCTAAACCCTGCAGCAGACAGGTGTGATTAGAAGGAACTCAGCCTGTTAGAATGGAAGTTTGGGCTGTTAGTACCAGATAATGTTGTATCATACACTGAAGTCATGGTTGTGGAATTTAGAAAGAGGGAATTTTAGAATGGTTCCTAGAGAAATGAATGGATAATAGTTAAGGCCTCAAGACGAGCTACAGTTATATGGGGGAAGCTTAGTTTGTTCAACTGACCTTCATTTTCTAAGTTTCTGCTCAGTAAATCCACAGGACAATAAAGAAACTACTTCCTACACCTACAGAGAAATTGATCTAGTAAAGCTCACTGTTGAATTCTGACAACCATGAAAACGTCTGTCCATGTCTTCTACTGTACAAATTTTGATTGACTTTCTCAACTCCTGCCCTCTGTATTCACCAGAGGGAATCCTTTGGTTCTCCTCAGCTCATACTGTTGACATATTTCCCCTAGACTGTTAACATCTAATGAAAATAATAATAGGTCCAGCCTATATTGTTTTCTCCCAGGGTCCATGGAAGAGTCTAACAACCAGCCGAGCATTCTAATCTTAGGAGTATCAAATGAATCTAAGCACACTGAGTTCTTTAGTTCATTTACTTTATTCTTATAAATCAATTCTATCTACACAGCTTCTTTTCTGTTCTCTACTTAGCTCCTCTCAGTCCCTCCTGCTCTCAGTTCCTTTTGCTGTTCTCTCATCTCTATCTAGTCATTCCATCTTAGTCTTCATCTTTGTTCTTCTCAATCAATTCCCCCAGTGCTGTGAGGGAACCAGGATATATACACAAGCAGTATTTCTTTGGCAAAACAATGTGAGGCTTGAAGTTTTCAGGGTTGCAGAGAGAGGTGATAAGGATCCACACATAAAGCAATAAATGTCAGCTTCCAATTACAACCCAAAAGGGGAGTGACTAAAGGGGAATTTTCTGGTAGGGTCAACTAAAGGCTAAGATCAATTAGGGAATATAGGAATAGCATCTGGCTGAGGAAGATTTAAAACTTAATTTGCACAAGAAAGAAACTTGGCACCTATCACCTGCCTGGCCTTGAGGGCAATCTCCTTGAGTCAGTGGGAAGTAACTATCTTAACTCAGTAACTAGCAAGTGGCTAAAACATCATCTCAGGAATGTGAGCAGCAAATCTCTTAAATTAGGGTCTTGTGTAAATAACCCAAGGTGAAGGTAAGGAGTTGAGGATTTAATTGTTAGTGGCTATTTTCTCTGTCTATGGGTGAGATGAGCTAATGTTTATCTATGTGTAGTTTTGTCCTTGGAAAGAAGTATCCTTGCTGAAATACTTTTATCCAGGGAATGGCCCTGGCTAGATTTATGTTAATGAAAAATAAACACAGCTGGGGACAGTTATCCAATTACCCCAAATGTATAGGGGAAAGTTGTGCCCAAGTTTGAGATGCAATCATGAGATTACATGTACACATAACATGGAAATGCATGGTAAATGGGGAGAATCATAGCTGTTATTGTACAAGAAGTTTACAACAAGAGATGGCCAAATCATTCAAAAGGCAGTAATTCCATAACACCTTGCATGATGATTTTCTCTAACAGAACCCTTAATCCTGATAGGTTGACCTTCTGAACTCCAGTTGTCATTGCTGTATACTCTCATGGTCTTTTGCTACCAGAGGCTCTCAATATACATATATCTTGTGCTTTATAGAGATATTGTAAGGAAGGGGCAGAAGCAGAGAGGAGAAGCAGAGGCAGAGAGGCAGACAGAGTCTGATTAATTTATTAGGTGAATTGACTAATATGATTATGGAGGCTAAGAAAACTTACAATATGCTTCTGTAAATTACAGAGAGATCCTAGGAAGCTATTAAGTTTAATACTGAAAACTTTCGAACCAGAAAAGTTGATATTAAAACTCTTTGCCCAGGGCTGAAAGCTTGGAAACATTCAGGAGGTCACTGGCATAAGGACCAGAGTCTACACAGTTCTTCCAGTTCTAAATCTGAGACAGGAGATGTAGGGCACCTGCTCCAAGAGAGGTAAAGTCTACTTTTCCTCTGCTGTTTGTTCTACTTGGACCCTCCAGTTGGATGGTGTCTGCCCACGTTGAGAACCAAGTAGTCCCCATCAGTCCACAAGCATAGCCCTCTGGAAAGATATACCTAGGAACAATGCTTTCTCAATTCTTAAGTTATATTCCTCAATCCAGTTATGTTTCCTAAAATTAACTATTGTGCCATACAGTGACAGAGGACAGGAAGTGTCTAAGCCCTAATTCTCTCCTTAGACTTATGCTGTGGCCTGAAACTCTTTTTACCCATTCCTGCTCCTTTCTTTCTCTCATAGATCTAAAGTAATTCCCTGCCCACTTCTTATTCTTTCCCTTTTATCCATTACAGTTGTCTCAGTTGATTTTTTTTGTATAACTCAATAACTAATTCCGCCTTGCTGTGTACTTCTGAGCTTTGAAGTAAGATAAATGAATAGGTTATCTGTAAATGTTCATGAATATGTGCTTAATGTTGACATTATAGGACATAAGATTTTATTTGCTACTTCAAGTCTTGATAAACCTGTAAAACCACCTAATCATTTTTAGGATTAAATATTTTCATTTAGACATGAGGGAGAGCTTATCTGGTTTGCTTTTTCATCCTGGTATTTTTGAAAAGAGCACATCATGCTAAAATAGACACACGCTTGTATTGTTCTAATAATTTATTTTCTATATTTTAACACTGTGACATGTGACATGACAATGTTTCTCTTTGGCTTGAGCTACAAAATGCAAATCATACTGATTATGTGGGTTTTTAATGTGGACTGATAAAATATGGATATATGATGCCTCATTGGGACCTGGATCATAGCAAATTCTCAGTGAACCACAGTTGTGGTTCTAGCATTTATAATTCCTCACTGTCATCTGGTTTGTGATTTTTTTGTTGTGTTATGGGTGAGCACTTTGAGAAGAGGAGAATACTTTGAGTTCCTAATCTCTCCTGACAGTCTTTATCTTTTCTAGTTCATCTCTGGTGCTATTTCAAATAAATACCTAAACATAGCCCCTGGATTTAGCTGCATTGCCCCAGCCAACAAGACATGCCAAATATGGCCTTATGGGATACTATGACTAGTTGCATGTAGTTTTCCAGCATTAGAGGAGAAGACACAGCTTCTGTCTTCTGAAAGCTCAACTCTGCAGAGCTATTTGCATTATGAACTATTGGTGTTACTAATTCTTTGAATAAGATATGACTTGTCCTCCTTTGGGTTTAGTAATGAAACTCTAATGCTCAAGTGTACTCAGGAAATTTCAGCAGGCTCCTATGGGAGCTGACCTAAGGCCTCATACAGTGCACCTCCTCCATCATCCAATGGGGAAATGAACACCTGCTAACAGTTGCTTCACTTTGAGAGCTTGCTAAGGTGAGCTATGCCTTTAGCCTAAGCAGTCAAAGAAAACAGAGACATGATGCCATTCAAGGAATTCTGTGCAATTCAGGGTTCAGACTAAAGTGGGAGAGAAGGATGACAGAGGAGGAAAAGGCTGACATTTAGAAAGTGAGTCACTGCCAGGTGTTTCACTTGAACTATGTGTTATCTAACTTCAACATATGCCGTGCAGCATGGCATTATGTCAGTTTACTGATCTGGATAGGAGTTAGAGAGCTAGTACATCTACAGCCAGGTGTGTCTGAATCTCGGCACTTGACACAAGTTAAGGATTCCTTGAGGTTAAGGTGAACATAAAAGAGAACTAGAGAAGAATAGAAAATAGTTTAAAAAGGGAACATTGAAATTGTGGCTTAGGGAAGCAGTGACATGTCTCAGCAGGTAAAAGTGCTTGCCTCTGAGCTTGATGACCCGAGAGCAACCCCTGGGACTCGCATGATGGAGGGAGAGAACTGGACTCCCTCAACTTGTCAGGCTTCCACATTTTCTCCATGGCACACATGCATACAAGCACATACACATACATGCGTACACACACACACACACACACACACACACACACACACACACACACACTGTAAATTAAAAGACAAAATATACTTTTTAAAAAAGAAAAGGTGGCGTAGGATAAAGGCTATAGTAGTTAAGAAAGGGAAATAAATAGAAGATTAAATGATAGAACCTGGATGTAATGATATTACTAACACTGGCCTAAGGAACTAAACTTATAGCCATAATGTTTGAGTATAAAACAGTAACAACAACCTCATCAGGTTCTTCTCTGTAGGCACAGGGACTGGACATAGCACCTAGGTTATTTTGGGGTTGCCTTCTGTTGGCTTTAAACTAATAGAAGAGAAACCACATCTGTGATGGTGCTGAACAGAAGATAGTAGGCATGTGAATTGAAGCTGAGCTTCATTGTATATAAAAGAAACCAAAGTAAGGTCTGCTCAACAATGTTAGGGTTTATTTTACTTTAACATAAAAAATGTGTGACTGAGGGGTTCTGATGGTGACATGTGATGTCATCAGACATCCATCTTCTATTTCTATGCTCTATTATATAAATTGTTCTTGGATATATACTCAGGAACACTTTATATTTTAAAGAAAAGGACATCAGTTCTACATTCTGTTCAGTTTAAAAGCAACAATAAGGAGGAAAATAAAGAATATTTCTCAATAGTATCAACTGCTTTGAGATTTTACCTAGAAAATGTATTTTGTTGCTGCCATTTACACTTGATTGGCTATGGTTATCTGATGGGCTGAGCTGTTTCACATTTCAGTTGGGCACAGTGTTCCCTTCACAGATTCAGGGCTCTGTTAACTAAGGAATAATAGAAAGCTACTGGATAAGGTCCTGGCAGTCCCTAATACAGAAGGAAACTCATTTGCTTCCCTAATGAGGTTTCTCCCAGCCATTTTAGGATTATTAATATAATACTAAGTAATATTTTAAACACTTATGATATGCTGTGAACTGTATGATTCTTTTAATGATTTTAATTTGATATAGGAACTACACAAAATGATATTACTGTGCTTTGAAGAAGGAACATTTGATATATATTACTCAGTGTTAAAAACAGTGATGATGATGATGAAGATAATATTAATTATCTCATGCTTACTGACTGCTTCTGATACAGTTGTTGTTGGGGTGGGGGCTTTTAAGTCCCTGTACACCCCTACTGCCTCCTTACAGTTATCCTAGTACTTTTCCAAAGCACATGAAGTGTAAGACTTACCTCTTCCATTGTGTTCTGGTATAGGCCATGCCCAAGCCACAGGGAGAATTTAAAAGTGATAGCCTTAGTCTTCATCCTTGAGCAGCTCACAGTCCAGCCTGTTCATCCATATATCATATAAATCATATAAACAACTGCACTGTCAGTTCACAGGGCTGTATTTTAGGTTTGTCAGGTTGCAATGAGACCATAGAATTTAACAGGAGTGTTCAAGGAAAATGGATTTATGGCCTTGGACCTTGGACCAAACAGTAGCAAAACCACCCAGGTAAAAGGGCATTGTAAGAAGGGAAATGGGTTTGGGAAGCAGATCTGGGGGAGAGGAGAGGTGGGGAGGAGCTGGGAAGGGTGAAGAGAGGGGAAACTGTGTTTGGGATGTATTGCATGAGAGAAGAATCTATTTTCAATAATAAAAAAGGCATTGTTCATGTGAGACTTTGATCCTATGATCATTCAAACCTTAACTTGCTACTTTCAGTGAGATAACAGCTGGAAGATGAGGGAAAGTCCTGGGGAAACAGGCTTCTGGGACATGGAGGATACAGATCTATTGAAAGGTCTCTGAGCTTGCTGAAGCCAAGTCTGGTTCTCTAGAACTAAGGGATCTTGATGTTTGCAAGTTTCCTTGGTAGTGGAAGTGCTTACATTTTTTTTTTTTGTGTAAGTTCTTCCAAAATTGCAATGCAATGAATATAAAAAGGGCAGAGACATGGGAGGTAACAAGGACTTCCCATTCTGAAGCTGTCACCAACACAGGAATGGCTCCTTAGGGGATAAAATGGGCAAAAAAAAAAAAAAAAAAAAAAAAGAGAGAGATGAGAAAGATATGATGCATCTGTTGTTCTCACTCCATGTGGCCTTTCTTCTTACATTAAGTTCCAGTATCTCTGAAAAATTAATCAGTAACAAATTATTAAGTCAATAATTAACAAATACTCTGATTTTAGAGAAAATGTGTTTGATCATTTCCTACCAATCTGTAACTGGCTTGGAAGTGCTGCAGAAGAGGAAGTTTCTTAAAACAAACAAACAAACAAAAACAAAACAAAACAAAACAAAAACCAATGATTCCACTTGAAGTGGGTCAGAATGGTAAAGAAAACTTAATTAGAAGAGTGATGGGGAGGCATTCAAAGAAAAGAGAAAAGCCTGATAAAGGAAGTAAAACTAAGTAGCCTCACCTGTTGAAGATAATAGTAATAGTGATGATCGTTTCCATTTGGGGTGTATTCTGTGTTTGTTATACTGTAGTCTCCAATATGAAAATCCTACAAGATAAGCTTAATAAACCCTTTCACATACCAGGAAATGAAACAAAAATAATTTTGTGAGATATTTTTATAGACAATAAATGTATAGCCAATGTCTATTTTATTTCAGTGATTGTATTTTTTGTTATGCACAATTAGTTTGGTTATATTGTAGACTAGCATGTCAAGTATATTTAAAAAATAGATAATCACCAAAACAGAGACAACTAAAATTATGGTATCACCTGTAGGGGTGAAACTTGACATTTCCTTAGCAAGCAAACCCATCGTACAATCAATCCATCATATCCTGGCAGTTCAGTGGGACTTAGACCTAGCAATACTTCTTCTGGATTTACTATTATTATTTCTTAACACTATTTCCTATCTTGGAAAGCAGATGAGAATGTGACAGATTGATATAAAGACTGAGAGAAGTGAAGGAAACAGTAATGTGTCATTTATCAACTTGCAGGTCTGTCCTCTTGTTAACCAAGTACTGTGAGAGGATGGGAAAGGACTGAGCAGTCAGAAACAGCACAGCCCACGCTACAAACAACTGTGTGCATCACACCTGTGAGCAGTTGTTAGGCTTTTGGGAATAGCAAACTTGCTATCTTGAGAAACACAGGAGCTTCTGATGAGATACTCGCATGAAACTACTTCTAATGAAATGGTAGACTCTCAAAGGAGCAGTCTTAAAGAAAAGACTGAGGAGGCTAGTGTTTTCAAGAGAGGAAAGCTACAACTGAACATGGGAGGGATATTTAGTACTTAAGGCTATGAGGGAAATCTTCCTTTTTAAGAAGGAGCAACCAGCGATGGCAGAATGAATATAGAGTATATTCAGCCATGTGAAGAAACAATTCTAAGGTGACAGGTTTTTTTTTTTTTTTTTTTTTTTTTTTTTTTTGTGTGTGTGTGTGTGTGTGTGTGTGTGTGTGTGTGTGTGTGTGCCAAATGCTATTATTAGGCTGAGTCAGTTTAGGCATGGTGATTGATTTTAGAGTTCAGAATTTGAAGGACATTGACCATAGTGGCAAAAAGCAACTTCAGTGCAATAATGTGGTCAAAGACATGACTGGATTTAAAGATAAGAAATAATATGAAGATTAAATTATATGATGGATCTGATACATGTGACTTAATGTCTGGCACATACATATGTTTTATTTTCCATTCCTCCCATCCTTTTTCCCTTTTTCAAGCACAGGACAAACGCAATGAAATAGAACATTGATAGGGTATATACGGGAATAATGCACTACATAAAGATAATAGAATATTAGAATTAAAGGGAATAGGGTGTCTCTGATTGATTGGGTGCCTAACACAAATTGAGGGCTTTTATTTTGAATACAACAGAGATTCACTGAAGATTTGTGATCAAGAAATTGTCCTGAAAAAACTGTCATGTTTTTTTGTAATTTTCATGCACACAGGCAATTCTAAAAAAGATTTATTGATTAAAATGATTTGTGTCTAAATAATTTAAGTAATTTATGAAATGTCCTGCTTATTCTTGAGGGAAATGAAATAATCTAAGAGCCCTTTCGTTTTGACTTGTGTTAATAGTCAGAATTCATTTTATTCCCTTTATTCATTTCTTTCTCAGTATATTTGCCTTGGTGCTTTATAAAATTAAATACAAATCTCTGCATGAGAAAATTATCTGACAGCGTTCTGTAACATTAGGACATAACTACGAACTGTCAAGGCATATCTGGCAACTGTCTCAATTCATCATGTCTATATAATTCCTTAAAATTAGATACTATAACATCCAATAATTCAGAACATTTTATGCACTTCATAAATTTAGACCATTTCTCCAACTTTCAGCAAATTTTGGATATGTGCATTTAAGAGATTTTTCCCAGATCACCCTTAACCCGCACTGTTCTGTTCCTTGAATATTTGTCTGTTCTGAAGCATAGTCTCTCTTCTTGCTGGGTTTTCTGGCTCAGCATATCCATAGGTGCCATAACCTTACCATCAGTCTATCAGGAGATTTACACTGAATCATTTTCCTTTGAAAGAGAGAACTATAGCACAGCTTCCATGTAGGTTTGTTGTTGTTTAAGGGAAGCAGGAAAAGCAATGGTGTATTAAGACAGAGACTTGACTCTAGCCTCATCTTTGCCACTGTGCTTCTGATGTGTGGCTTCTCCCAGCATGCCTACTTATTTTTATTGTAAATTTTCTCATATCAAAAGCAATGGAGTAAGATTAAATATGATAATCTGTAGCTGAAGTTTTCCTGGCCCTGCCTGGCCCATGGTCAGGACAAATCTTTCTCACCTGCCAGTCCTGAAGCCACTCAGACCCAACCAAGTAAACACACAGAGGCTTACATTACTTATAAACTGTATGGTCGTGGCAGGCTTCTTGCTATCTGTTCTTATATCTTAAATTAACCCATTTCTATTAATCTATACCTTGCCATGTGGCTCGTGTACTTTACATCCTGTACTTTACACCCTGTATTTTACATCCTGCTCCTCATCGCTGCGGCTGGCAGCATCTCTCCGCCTCAGCCTTCCACTTCCCAAAATTCTTCTTTCTCTTTGTCCTGCCTATACTTCCTGCCTGACTACTGGCCAATCAGTGTTTTATTTATTAACCAATGAGAGCAACACACTCACAGCTTAGAGAACATGCAATAATCTACTCATTCATTCTACAAATATTCCCTCAGTTTTTGTTTTTGTTTGGTCAGGCCCTAGTAGGGGTGCTAACATGAAAAAGATGTGCTTTCTGTTGATAATGAACTTGAATACCATAGACATAAACCACAAACAAGTTATCTAAAATAAGCAGAAAAGATAGAAATAAAAGAAGTTTACAATGTAGTGGCACAAGTGGACTGGGTGATAATCCTTCCAGGAGAAATTAAACCTAAGTTAAATATTTAATATTGATTACACTAGAGCTTTTTTTTAAACTATTGGTAGGACTGAAAATTGATATAGCTACTTTTTTTTGACACCACCCACAACTACTTGGTTTTTGAAAATTCATTGTAAAAGTATAATCAGAAAAGCAATCATACACATGACTTTTGATTTTGGACATAATACAAGTTTTTCATATCTAGAAATATAAGCAAATTTTTAAAATAAAATTACCTAAAGGGCTCTATTTGAACTTATTTGTCAAAAACAAACTTTGTAAGTTAAGTGGTATAAGCTTTGCCATTTTGTCAAACTCATTAGAATGACATCAGCATTGAGAGTGAATAAATTGCAATTACATGTAACAACATAGAGAACTCTCACAAAAGTAACCTGAACAGGGGCTAAAAGTTGTATACCACATGACCCCATGGAAAGGTAAAAGAGGTCCAAAACCCATCTGTCCTATTAAGAGTTTACATGAAGGAAAATTATGGAAAGAGACTTTTAGAGTGCCTTTTTATGCTCTGCACCTTTGTAATATGGGCTATATCTGCAGGTTACTAGGCTTCTGAAGGTATTAAGATATGCTTTATAACTTGAGTAGTTTTCTATTTTATACTATATTTTATATACATTTTTATTAAGTTGAGTAAAGGATAGTGAGGAGCATGGCCAAAAAATGTATTATAAATGAAAATAAAGCTTGAATGCAGGAGATAGTCTCTAAAAGGTGTACTAATGTTTTCTCTTGCTCAGTCATGTAATTCTAACAATTTCCATTTTTATTCTCAACCAACCCATAGATTAATATCATGTATTATGCTTTATTAAGTTATAGTTAAAGTAAGAAGAGAAATAGACCCAAGGGCTTTTCCTATCCAATTAAGTCATTTCATACAGTAATAACAGTGAAAAACAGTAAGAATGTGGTTTGCTTTGTACAGTGATTATACTTTCAGACATATGTGTTTCCTATTTCATTCCATTGAACTGTGTGTCTGCTTTGTGCCAGTACCACACTGTTTTTACTACTATAGATCTATACTATATTAATATAGCTTAGAACCTGGTGTAGAGATCCTCCAGCATTGCTCTCTTTGCTCAGGATTACATTGGCAATTGTTGTCTTGTCTTTCTCTGAATTTTTCAGGACAGTAGATTGCAAAGAAACAATGAGAGTAATTGGAAAATTGTCTGTGTTCATGGAGCCCATATGGAATTTCTTTATTTTTACTTTTATTCTTAATCCTGTGGCTATGGAAAAAAATAAATGAGAGAAATGATAAATTAATTTTTTGTTTAGGTGTAAGGATTAAGGATAAAAGTAAAAATAAGAAATTCAGAAAAAGAGCTAAATAGTGGCAAAACATGACTTAAACTCTGAGCCCTAGATTTAAAACCTTTATCTTTCTCTAATACAACAGTAGCAAGCATTTTTCTTGTCATTTTGACTGCCTCTTCTTTTGATTCATATTTACTAAATTCATGTTATTTCATCGTTTTCTATATTTTTTATTTAACTTAATTTTTCTCACTAATCTCTTTGAGTGTGTGTGTGTGTGTGTTCAGATGTCATTACTTATGAGCAGTCCAACTGTATTTAGAGACATTTCTTGAAGAGACCTTGGACTCAGCATTTTGGTTACACTGGCTGTCCAGTAAGCCTTGTAGATCCACCTGTCTCTGTCTTCCTGTGCTGGGAGTATAATTGTGTGGTGTCATACCTGGTTTTTTATGTTTGTGCTAGAGATCAAACCCAGTTCCTCACTTTAATGACTGAATTATCTCCAAGCCTTATATATGCAACTTTTATCTCTTCTCATTGAATGCTTTTTTTTTCAAGAACACACAATGATACAATTTTTAAAAAATGTTCTTATAACTGAGAAACACAGAAAAGAAACATTTTCATTTCCAGTGATAGGAAGTGGTCTACATTTTCCTTCATTAATGTAACTTGCTGTTGTCTTTACATGCATAGCTCTATTTCTACATGAAGACTTTTCCCAACTTAAGGAATATAAAAATATTTAATGAATGGCAGTGCAATACATGTAGCAGAAATGACAATGGTATAATTACTAGTAGGTCTAGGAATCCTGGATTCACCATTTATTGACTACATAACCATGGACAAGTTAAACTTTCCCATCACAATTCAAATTCCTTGGCCTGGTATTGTGGTACAAGTCTTAAATCCTAACACTAGGGTGTAGCTGGAGTTTTCTCCAGTCCTGCCTGGCCCATGGTCAGGACAAATCTCTCTCACCTGCCAGTCCCACAGCCACTTAGACCCAACCGAGTAAACACACAGATACTTATATTGCTTACAAAATGTATGGCTGCAATAGGCTTCTTGTTATCTAGTTCTTATATCTTAAATTAACCCATATCTATTAGTCTATAAGTTGTCACATGGCTTGTGGCTTACTGGTACCTTACATCTCACTTTTCATGGCGGGGCCTGGCAGTGTCTCTCTGCCTCAGCCTTCCACTTTCCAGAATACTCCTCTCTCCTTGTCCCACCTATACTTACTGCCTGGTTACTGGTCAATCAGTGTTTTATTTATTAACCAATCAGAGCAAAACATTTAACATACAGAACATCCCACAGCACTAGGGAGGCAAAAGTTAGTAGACGTCTATGAATTCAAGGACAGCCTGATCTATGTGGCCACTTCCAGGCCAGCCAAGGCTACATAATGAGACCCTGTTTAAAAAAAAAATAAATCCAAATTCCTTTTTTTTTGTAAATTGTTAGTGATAATGGGGATAGGTGAATGTAGTGATTTGAATAAAAATGGTCCCCATAGGCCCATAGGGAGGGCACTATTAGTAGGTATGGCTTTGTTGGAGGAGGAGTGTCAGTAGGGGGTGGACTTTGAGGTTTCAGAAGCTCAGATCTGGCCAGTGTGTCACAGTCACTTCCTGCTGCCTATGGATCCAGGTGTAGAACTCTCAGGTACCTCTCCAGCACCATGTCTGCCTGCATGCTGCCATGATCCCTGCCTTGATGATAATGGAGTAAACTTCTGAAACTGTAAGATGCCACACAATTAAATGTTTTCCTTTCTAAGAGCTGCTATGGTCATGGTGTCACTTCACAGAAGTAAAACCCTAACTAAGACAGTGAGATAGAGTGTTGTGAACACCTACTTTCTTGAGTCCATTCATTAATTATATATGGTAGCACATATAAATAGAACATATAACTGAATATTTTCAATAAATAGTCATTTAAAGCCATATGTACTATTATTGTCACTAGAAAGGATGCAAAAGAATTATGTGTTTTCAGTTTTTATTCAGGTCACTATGTACACTTAGGGAAGAACAGATTAACTATGGATTTGGAGTCTGGTTAGGCTATTTACAAACAGATGTCAAAAGGCAGAGCATCTCATAGCCTCCCTGGTGTGAAAACTTTCCCGTGTTCTTTTTGCTTGCCTCATTGTGATCCACAATACCTTCTGCTTTGGTGGTACCATTGACTGTGTATTTTAAAGCAATTTATATAATTAATCTGGCTGAGGCCTGCTCGGTCTAATAACAGCACATTCTTTCTCCCATGGAGGTTGAGCTTTACCCAACAACCTCTCTAGGCTCTCTAGGTTCTCTTAGTGAGGACAATTCAATGCTAAAGGCTTGTTATAGATGAGGAACTTCTGATACCAATACTTTCTACTTCATTTTTTTTTATAGAAGTAAAACAAAAATTCAGAATAGAATGGAAAAATGTATGTTGGGAGATGAATATTTTACTAAATCTCTTGACTTAAGGAATGCAGTCAGTGCATGAAAATAGTTGCACGCCCTCCAACTCTAGATCTTTATTCGTGGTGATTCCTTTTCCTCTCTACCTATCAAATGCCTGCTTCTTTTTCAAGAACCCATTTTAGTATCTCTTTTGAAGCTTTTCTCAGTAGATTATAAGCCCCTGGAGAGGCAGGGCTATTTTTCTCATCTTTTTATCTGCCTAACTGACACTGAGCCTGGCACATTAAAAGTATTTGTCAAATGAATAACTAACCCAGATATTTTACATTTGGATATAACATTGTCTCTCCCATGTAGTTCAAATCCAATGTCCACTGGTTTCCAAAACGATTGTTCTAGAAAGTCATTTAAATTTGTCTTTTGTTCAAGATACTAACAGTAAAGGTAAAAGCAGTAAAACCTTAAACTAAATTTTTGGTATAGTGTAGATATGAGAAATATTGTCATGGCTGAAGAAGTCCAACCTAATGAAATCTGAATGTTTATTTCACACACTGCTGTGCATTGCAGTACCAGATGAGGGACACCCTGTTGATTGTGCCCATAAGGAGATTGTAGTTCTAATGCTGCACTGAAAACAGTTGAGGTAGAATATAATTAAGGTCTGAAATAGATGCAATAGACTAGAAAAGGAGGAAGTGGTTACTAGAGCAGATAGGCCTGGGAATGTCTCCTATAAGAAGTGAGGCTCCATGAAGGCTTTAAACAATACATTGGAGACCAAGCACAGAGAAGGACTGGTGAAGAGAAGAATCAAGTGAGGGAAATGTGACGAGTGTGTCTCTTTGGAGAAATTAAGATGATCTATTTGGAATAAATAACTCATTAAGGAAGGTGGTCAAGTTTTTTTTAAAAAAATACAGCTATAAAGGAACATTGATTTCTGAATTCAGGCTGAAGAGTTTGGTTTATCCTAAATAGCAGCATTTGAGAGATTGACTAGTAGATTATCCCAGTATTATCTGGATCTCCGGTTCATGTTGTTTGGCAGAAGTTAGTTGAGCCAGATTAACAGGAATGTTTTAGCTCTTCATTCTCTATTCAGGGCTTAATGGCTACTAAAGACACACGAACAGTTGGTATACTAGGGCCATTAGTAATTACCTTAACTTTTACCTTTTCTTAGGACCATAGAGAAAATGGTGCTTGAATTGAAATTTGAAACATGAGTAAGAGCTCAGGTTGAAGGTATTTGGTGGGAAATGAAAGTCAGAGACTACGCAGTGGATTGAAAGGGCTAGAGACCACAGCATAGGCCAACACAGAACTTTACCTACTGTGGTGCCAAGAATGTAGAGAATTGAATAGTTCTAGTTCAATCTCAAGTTCTTGGTGTCTTTGGATTAAGAAATACTTGGGTCAGAACCTTCATTCATGTTATTCTCTGTGTGATGTTGGCTGTGCCATTTACTTCCTGATACATAATTTGAAGAATTAAGAGAGCTGTTATGAGAATTAAAAGAATTTATTCGTGAAGAATCTAATACTCAAAGCTTTGTTACCCTGAGGTGTGTGTGGAACAAAGACCGAATCAGTCAAGTCCTGTAACAGGGATTTTAAGGAAGAGCAGCTTCAGTCTGCATCCCTGTGACCACTGTCATCAGTACTGCGAAGAGGCTGAGAACTCACATAAACAGGATCCTGTAAATATAGATCAGAACATCCTCATTGACTGTCAAAAATAAAATTGTAGCAGCATTAAGGCACCCAGATGAAACACACCAGCACTTATCCACGGTGAAATCTATAAAGTGCTTTCGATTGCTCAGGGGATCTTTAGATATAGCATCATTTTCTCTATCTTATGGATGACTTGACCACCTCCGCTATGAATTTTTCATGATTCCCCTGACCCAGCAGCTCTTGCCTGCCGAGAGAGTAATACAGTATTGATTTCAGAGTTAGGTTTCTGCCTTTTTCACCACAACAGGATTTTTGTAGCCTAGAAACCTCAATCCCCTATTACTCATTAGAGACTAGGGCAACTTTTCTTAGATCTGGAATTCAGAAGGCGAACCATTTTGCTGCTGGTGTCTAAGATAGGCTTTATAGCAGAATTTTAACTGATCTTAATAATGAGAGTATCTGTTACTAAAAACTTTCCTAATTGAACCAGCAGAGAGATGATTATAAAGAATGCCAGAAGACAGTAGTCTCCTTTTTCTCTGTAATTATAATATTTTCCTAGGTATAGCTTTCTAAGTTAACCTATAAAAATATATCAGAGGCTAAAGAGAATAAAAATAAACCCAACAGGGAAATCCTGTTCATCTAGTTGTATTTTTTCTTGTGTATAACTTTTGGAATAGATGTCTAGGTGGCTCTTATTTTAGTGGCCCCTGGTCATATAGGAGAAATGAAAAGAGGGCATGCTGTTGGTAGTTTTTATTTAAACTGCTTTTAAGAAATCAAAAAATCCATATCTTACATCCTGTGAAAACTCATTCTTGGCATTGCCATGGTAACAAGACTTTTAAAAGGGAGTTAACTGAAATTTAGCTGCATATATTATTTCTTTGTGATTCATACTTCATAAAAATGCAAATGTCACACTAATACATGTTTTACCTTAATGTTTTATACTACCGTTTATTCTTAATTGATCTAATGTTTTCCTTAATTAAATTTTGTGCTTCTCCGAATGCTTTTTCTCTTGCCTTCCCCTTCAGCACTTTTTTTCCCCATGGTTCCATCAAACTATACATTTCTCTGGGTGACATGCAATTTAGGAAACTGTCACATGGGAGATCAATCATCCCAGTCTAAAAACTCAACAGAAAGCTTCTGGAAACCTGTCCTGTCTCGCAATTCAGCTGTCCCCTTGCTTTTGTGGAATATTAGTATCTCCTTCTTTGCCCTTGGGCGTTCTCCCCCCATTTGCCTTTCCCTTAGTCTCTGAAGCAGGGTACTCTAATGGAAAGAGCATTGCTGATGTGTTCTGGAATAAGATATGGCCTCTACTATTGTCTAACTTCATGACCTTGAGCAAGTCATTCATATGTTTGACCCTTTATCTCCAAACAGGTGATACAGAAGTAAAAAATACCTTTATCATAGGTCCAGCAAAACAATGTTAATAAAGTATATGAACAACACCTTTACAGAAGATGTGTGCTTAATGATTGTGTCACTGTGTCCGTTGTAATAATGACCGTAATTAAAAAATTAAAAGGAGTTAGATAAGGTTTTTTTTTTTTTCCAGGCAGGTTGCAGTGTGTGTTTGAATTTGATAGCTTTCCAGACATGAAGAGTGAAACTCCAAGGGTGAAATATTATTCCTAACAAAAGGTGTCAGATTTGACTCTTCTCTTCAGAAGGTAAAGGAGAATAAGAGTAAACAGTACAATGCGGGAAAGAACAGCTTGATGATGTGGAGGATGGCTACACACTGTCTGACATACTCCGTCCCTAAAGCCTCCTGGCAAATGTTGATGTGTCTGTGCATGTGTGAGGGAAAAGGGTGCCAAAGAGGTGATTTCACATTCTGAGACATGTAGATGAGACAGAGGCACCCTGTGCTGACACAGCCTTTAACATGGCAGCACATATTAAGGATTCAAGTCCCTTGGAGTTCAGAGAAGAGGTGCATGCATTCACATGGTCTGAAACCAGAGGCAATGCACAGGCACAATGTTGTTGAATCTTTCTGCTGCTTAACAGACAGGAATTCCTCAGCTAATGTCTGGGGTCACATAATGGTAATGGGGACCATTTTGAAAGGCTTTCCTCTGAGAGGCCTTTAAGGGCTCTCCAGGCCTTTGCTATTTGTTTCTTTTAGAACAGGTTTGTTAATCCCTGCAAATGTATCCATGGACAATTCTCAGCAGCTTTTACCTTTGCCCTCCTTTTCTCTCCCACTGTGTCCTAGTCTGGTTCCTTTTCCCTTTTCTTTTATTTCAGGAATTATCTGTGAAAGCAGAGTTTAAAAGGCTCATCTGGAATCACATACTGTCTCTGCCACTGACTGGCTACATAATCTCAGAAGAGTCATCTTAATCTCTTTGATCCTCTAATTCCTCCTTCAGAATAGAACAGTGATTCTTACCCACACAAAATTCCTCTAGTAACAGTTACTTAATATATTTGCTAGTACAAGATCGGACCCCTAGTAAACAGCATTTTGTACTTTTCCTTTTACAGTTGCCTTTTGAGCTCTTATAGAAGGGTGATGTCACTCTTGTCTTCACCATTGAAGCTTACAGCAGCTGCTGCCGTGATTTTCCTATGGAGAGTAAGGCAGGCGACAAGTGCTTTCTATGTGTGACATCACATTGTGTTTCCTTGTATGTTCTCCAGCCATAGTGGACCTAGTCCAACTTGATGAGTGCACCGTGTTCTCTCCTTACACGAGGTCCCTCTGCCCCAGTGTAATTCTGTCTGCTTGAGGATGTTTTTTTCTCTTCTTGGCAAGTTTAAATTAATTTGGCAAATGTTTGACTTGAGAAGACTCTTCACTAGAAAAGCATTTAGTGATCTCCAAACAATATTAGTATCCACATTTGATGTTTCAATTGCATCATGTGCTTTGCAGTATTTTAACCTTCATAAACATTTAATTCATAAAAAAACTTGTTTCATGCTCATATTTATTGTATGACTATAAGCTAGCTTTTATATGCCAAGTATGGTGCCTGCATTGATGTTAAGAGTTCTGTAAGGGTTTCTTAGATTTTGAGCCTTAATATTATTCAAACTAATTGAAAATTGATGCCATCCGAAAGAGGTGTTATGTATACCTTTGGTGGTTGGCTGTTCCATGTCTAGTATAGTACTGTGTGCCTAATAAATACTCAACAAATAGTAACCTAAATCTGAGTTATAGAGAAAAGCCAGAGTGCATGTACTTTAATGTACATTCTTGTTCTTTCACTTTTGAAAGCTCTTCTGGTATCATTAGGGCATTATTTCCCATACTGCTTGCTATACAGCACTAGTCTGAAATCTACTAACATTATGAAAAGGCTTTGTTCCATCTCCCTCTGTGAGATTTGCAATGAACATGAACATTTTCAGTTTTGAGAAGTCTGGCAGTAATGGGAATTAACCATGTTGCTTAATCCAGTGTTTCTAAGTTGTATTTCATCATTGACTTCCTTTTACCCTGAATTCCTCCTAGCATTTGGTATAATACAAAGTGTATAGGAAACTTAAGGACTAGCACATTTTTTTTCACACTTCTTATAGATGCTAAAATATCCAATGAGTGTATGTAAAACTTTAGAACCTTCAACTCAAACAATATAAATGCCCTCTAACATACTTGTGCCTCTCTACAATGATGAAAGGCTTTGTTTTGGAAAATCCTTGGAGATCATGAAGCAGATGCATAATATTACTGTTAGGCATATGCAGAAGAGAGACACCAGCATTTTCTTTTGTAGTATACTGTAGTGGTCAAAGTGCCAGGCTATTCAGGGCAGAATTTCTGGAGATAATTTTGGTTCTACCACTTGTCATTTGTTAGCTTTTCTTCAAATTCCTCTCTTTACTGTTTGGCAGTTGCCTCTTTTGTATGATAAGGATCAGACCTGAAGTGGCTGCATGTAGGTAAAGAGGGAATGAGATTACTGGAAAAGATTCCACTGAGGGTCTGTATGTGTGGGAAGAGAGACTCTTGCTCTAACTTTCCAGGCTGAACTGCTCAGGGAAAGAGAGTTGGACATAGAGAAGGAGAACATGACTGTGTGGTACTGTTCAGGCTCAGCTACCAGAGTTATTGACAAATACCTTGTTGTGGGCAAGAGCTGTATCTGTGGCTTTCGTTTTTATTGTCAAAACACACAATTTTCCTCCTCTTGCTCCTTCATGGTATAAAATATTTGCATTCTATTCTTGGTTATCCAATATAGGAAGTCTATCTATCATGTGAAAATAAGAGAAAGATCCCAAGTCTTTTTTCTGTACAATTCTTTACAATTTCATTTGCTCTCTATATCTTGCAGGAATATGTCCAAATGATATTCTTTGGCATATCACATGCTTTTTAGGTATTCCCTAAGAAAAAGTGTCTCATATACAAAGATGTTGGGGAAATTCAACTTTAAACAAAGTTCAATAGACTACTCTACGTAGATGTTCTTAATAATATTGAATCAAACTCAGAAGAAAAAAATAGTATATGAAGAAAAATAAATTTCTTCTCTCTACTGCTATCTATTTCTCTTTCCTAGAGAAAAACAGTGCTATTAAATAATCTCTAAACATATTTATGTATAAATGATCACATCTGTATATTTGCTTCCTAAATATATTCATATCAAATTGTCACATCTGTATATTTTCCCCAACACTTGGTATTAGCATACTTCATATTTTGTTTGACCTTCCTGTTTCTCAACAAGTAAGAATTTTGTGAAGAATAATAATAGTTATTATTTTTATGCCTCTATTGCAGCACATTCTTTTATGGTAGTAGTTCTCAACCTGTGAGAAAGATCTTAATTTTCTTCATTTTACAGAGGGAAGAAGTTGGAAGGAGAGAGGTTATGAACTCGCTCTAGGTCACACTGTTAATGATAGAACTAGGTTCAAATAGTATTACTCAGGTTTGAGAGAACCTCCTCTCAATCTACCAAACACCTCCATGGTTACATAAAGATGCATTTATGTTTAACTTTAATTTTTTTGTTTTTTGTTTTTTGAGACAGGGTTTCTCTGTGTAGCTTTGTACCTTTCCTGGAACTCACTTGGTAGCCCAGGCTGGCCTCAAACTCACAGAGATTTGTCTGGCTCTGACTCCTGAGTGCTGGGATTAAAGGCATGTGCCACCACCGCCTGGCTAATTTTTGTTTTTATATTTCAACCTAGTGAGTTTTCCTTATATAGATTTTTGTCTTATAGGTGTAGATAGTTGTATTTACTTTTTCACATTATTAAAGACTCAGTGTTTGACAAAAGTGATTTTACACATGAACAAATATATTTATAGCACAAATTCTTAGAATTCCTGTATTAAATAATAGGTATATTTTTAATTATAATATTTGCCGTAAAATTGCATTCCATAGGTACATTATCTGGTCTGGTTAAATTTCAGTTTTAATAAATTATAAATGAAAGAATATCGATTATCACCTTTTAGCCTAATAATATCTATGCTTATATGAAGTAGTAAACCAAGACAGAATCTGTTTGAATAGTCTCCTTGATTCAGGGACTAGAGTGGTTCTCTAAAGATAATTTTAAAATAAAATGAAACCAGACTAAAAGTAACTTTTTATTGTCAGACTAAACTGACATTTCTGAGTAATGTTAGTGACAAAGTATTTCTTCCTGACATGGATGACCCCTATCCTGGTCCCTGCCTAGTACAGCCACTGCTTGTATGAATTACTTATGTGTGTGAATGTCAAACCACTTAAAATACAATTTTAGTTGGTTGCAATTTAATGTCTTAACAAAAGCTTTATCCAAGTATATACTATACACAATAAAACAAATCCACTAAACCTGGAGAATTTAATGGCATTTAAATTGGATTGACAGTTACATAGTCATTACAAAAATGTATGAAAGCAGCTAGTAATAAAAAATTTACTAAGTTAACATAAGTGTGACAAATACATTCATTACCAAAATTAAAGCATTACCACCATTCTTAAAACTTTCCTTATCTCTATTTTCCCAATTACATGGCTAGCCCTAGGGAACCCTTGAGTGCTTTACCCATCTATATGCTTTGACCATGTTTACAGTGTCTGATGCGAATTCCTAACTTCAGAGCAGGCATTGAATCCAATTAGAGAGTGCATTTTCCATTGACCTGTGTGTGAAACTTTGAGTATGACCCGTTAGCTTTTCATCTTGGTGAATACTGTGCAGACCTTTCCTGCAGTCTTGTAGTACTGTATTTGTCAGTTTTCAGTATCCTGCCTCATATCTCTTTGTTTGGATTTCCCATGGTTCTCAGAGCATCTTAGCTGTTTGGTTGTCACAGCAGCAGGCCATTTTGATATTAAATCTTGCCACTGCTATCCCAGTTTCCAGCACCTACACACAGGGAGAAGGCTTGGCTTGGCTTTTATTTCTCTATTGCGCTTCTCTGAGTATAGCCTTCTTCCCACTAGTTGGTTAGAGTGCATATAGCTTTTCTAATAGCTGTATTCCAGCATTCCCCAGACTTACCTGGAAACTCTGCTTTACTCTATTCAAGAATTGTGTGCAATTGCCATCTTTACCAAACTAAATTTCTACCATACCCTAGCCTTGTTTTTATGTGAGGTCAAAATGTCTAAAGGCCAACAGTCCTTTTTGGGGGAAGGGAGTCAGGGGTAGCTGAAACCAATTGAATTCATGATATCTTGACTTTTTTTTCAAAGTCTCTCTGTGTAGTCCTGTGGTGATATTGTATTCCCCCAAATATTGTGCACTCTAATAAACTTATCTGGGGTCAGAGAACAGAACAGTCACTAGATAGACATAGAGGCCAGAAAATGGTGGCACACACACCTTTAATCCTAGCATTCTGGAGGCAGAGATCTATCCAGATCTCTGTGAGTTCAAAGCCTCACTGGAAACAGCCTGGCATGGTGACACACTCCTTTCATCCCAGGTAGTGATGACAGGAAGCAGAAAGGTATATAAGTTTAAGCTTTTAGGCTTTTAGCAGCAGTTCAGCTAAGATTCATTCTGGATGAGGACTCAGAGGCTTCCAGTCTGAGGAACCAGGATCAGCTGAGGAATTGGCGAGGTGAGGAAGCTGTGGCTTGTCCTGTCTCTCTGATCTTCCAGTATTCACCCCAATACCTGACCCTGGGTTTGTTTTTATTATAAGCCCCTTTAGAGATTTGTGTTACATAGTCCTGCTTGGCTAGTGACTTGCCCCAATCCTCCTGCTTCTGCCGCCTGTGTGCTGGAATCATGGCACTAAATGTGGCCTTATTTTATTTTTGTACTGAGAAGTTTAAGAGCCTTAGAAGTTTTGCTGTTTGGTTACATAAAAGGAAGAAAGAAGAATAATGATAAGGAAAGAGTTATGAGGAAAATGAGGGAAGAAACGGAAAAAAAAGGAACAGAAGAACAAAAAGAGGAAAACCACTGCCTTGTAGAATGATGAACCTGGAGGCTAGGAAAAGAAGAAAAGTCTGACGGGGCTGAGATGTGCAAACAATAAGTTCCTGTTGGGAGGCCTAAGTATTTTAAAATCTGTGTTTGTGGATTTGGTTTCATTAAATACCTGTTGTGTTGCTAAGAGCTGTTTAGCAACCTGGTGCCAGACTTTCACTTCAGATTTTGTTCTTCATGTCCCCTTGTAAATTGTGAAAAGAACAGAACTTTTTGTATATAGAGTTCTAGTCAGGAAAATTTTAATTTAATTTAATTTAATTCAAATAAGCATTTATAGGTGGTTAAATATGTGTATGTATAAGGAAACTTTATTAGGTATAAACAACACAGGAGGACTAAAACCTGGAATCAAATGGTGAGATTAGTCACCATTTCACAGTGAGATATGCCATAGGGTTGTGAGGACATAAGCATGGGGTCCTTAGTAAAAGGACACTGCAATGATTTCTGTGCTAAGGCTTGAAGAATGAGCAGAAATGGAACAAACCCATAAAGAATGGGAAGTAGTCTTGAACGCATTGGCATAGGAGATCACTTCCTAAATATAACACCAGTAGCACAGACACTGAGACAAACAATCAATCAATGGGACCTCTTGAAACTGAGAAGCTTTTGTAGAGCAAAGGATACGGTCAAAAAAGCAAAGCAATAGCCTACAGAATGGGAAAAGATCTTCACCAACCCCACATGTGACAGAGGACTGATATCCAGAACATATAAGGAACTCAAGAAATTAGACATCAAAACGACCAACAGTCCAATTGAGAAATGGGCTTTAGAACTAAACAGAGAATTCTCAACAGAGGAAACCCAAATGGCTGAAAGACGTTTAAGGAATTGCTCAACATCCCTAATCATCAGGGAAATGCAAATCAAAACAGCTCTGAGATACCACCTTATGCCTGTCAGAATGGCTAAGATAAAAAACACTGAAGACACTTTATGCTGGAGAGGATGTGGAACTAGGGGAACTCTCCTCCACTGCTGGTGGGAATGCAAGCTTGTACAACCACTTTGGAAATCAATATGGCGCTTTCTTAGAAAATTGGGAATCAATCTCCCCCAAGATCCAGCTATACCACTCCTGGGCATATACCCAAGAAATGCTCAATCACACCACAAAAGCACTTGCTCAGCTATGTTCATATCAGCATTGTATGTAATAGCCAAAACCTGGAAACAACCTAGATGCCCTTCAACTGAAGAATGGATAAATAAATTGTGGCACATATACACAATGGAATACTACTCAACAGCTAAAACAATGACATCATGTGGTTTGCAAGTAAATGGATGGATCTAGAAAAAATCATCCTGAGTGAGGTAACCCAGATTCAGAAAGACAAATATGGTATGTACTCACTCATAGGAAGATGCTAGATGTGGAACAAGGATGACTGGACTGCTACTCTCATCACCAGTGAGGCTACCTGGAAAACGGAACCCCAAAAAAGACACGGAGAAATGGATGAGATCTACATAAACAGCCTGGTCATGAGTGGGAGCAATGAAGGGCGACGGTCAAGGGAAAGAGAGTGGGAGATCCTAGCTGGATCAAGAAAAGAGAGGGAGAACAAGGAATAGGAGACCATGGTAAATGAAGACCACATGAGAAGGGGAGGAAGAAGAGAGCTAGGGAGGCCCACGGAGATCCACAAAGACCCCTGCAAACGACTGCTGGCAATGGTCGAGAGACGGCAGGAACTGACCTACTCTGGTGATGGGATGGCCAAACACCCTGATAGATGTGCCATAAACCCCATCCAAGGACTGAGGAATCTGGATGCAGATATCCACGGCTGGGCCCCTGGTGGAGCACTGGGAGTCTAATTAGTGAGAAAGAGGAGGGTTTATATGAGTGAGAATTGTTGAAGCCAAGGTTGGATAAAGCACAGGGACAAATAACCAAATGAATGGAAGCACATGAACTATGAACCAAAGGCTGAGGGGCCCCCAACTGGATCAGGCCCCCTGAATGGGTGAGACAGTCATTTGGCTTGATCTGTTTGGCAGGCAGCTGTGCGGTGGTGCCGGGTCCTGGGCTCGTTTCATGAGTTGGCTTTTTGAATCCTGGGACTTATGCAGGGACGCTTGGCTCGGTCTGGGAGGGGGGGACTGGACCTGCCTGGACTGAGTCTATCAGGTCGATCCCGGTCCTCGGGGGAGACCTTGATCTGGAGGAGGTGGGAATAGGGGGTGGGCTGGGGGGAGGGGGAGGGGGGCAAGAGGGGGAGAACAGGGGAATCTGTGGCTATTATGTGGAACTGAATGGTGTTGTAAAATAAAAAAATAAATTAAAAAAAAAGAATGGGAAGAAGGGGGGAAGGTAGAGAGTAGGCAAGAATTCTAGATGGAAGGAACTGGGTAAGTGAAGACACAAATGTGATGCTATCCCAGTATAAATGTAGGTGAACAAGTAATTTACTATGACTCAGTTGGTTTTCTTTTGATTTTTAAACACATATGTGTTTCTGGTTACTCTTAGATAAAGGACTCAAAATTGAATTTTGACTGATTTCATAGCAATGTTACTTTAATGAAAAGAACACTGCTCATGGAATAAGGTATGCAATCATCCATTCATTCTCTTAACAATTATTGATTGTTGCACACTAGAAACTATATTATGCTGAGGGATATCCTCTTCTAATTGTGTAAGTTTGGACAAAGATCTTGATATTTTTGATTCTTAGTTTTATATTTGGAAAATGGAATATCAATGTCATGCTTACAAAAATTGTGTTGTGGGTTATATTAAATTGTATATAAGATGGCTGAGTGGGTAGAAGTGCTTGCTGACAAGCCTGACAACTTGAATTTGATCCTTTGATTCTACATGGTGGGAGACAAAAACAGATTTCTCCACATAATTCATTACATGCATGCCAGAGCAGGCGCCCCCCCCCATTCTTAACATTTTAAATAGAAATGCATAAACACAATTTAAACTTCATATAAATGTTCAAATACACTGTGAAGTGCTATCCTAGTATTTTTACAAAATTTTTTGATGTAAGTCTTTTCTTTTTGGATGAACTGAAATTAAGTTTGTTAGTCAGCAGAGAAATTTACAAAGCCCAGAGGATATATTAGCCACTCTTCAGGTATTTCCCAATGCTTTGAACACAAACATATTAAAACAAAAAATCTCTTGAGTGATGTATTCAGTTATTTATCACCACTATGTCTTTCCACTCAAAGATTTTTCTCCTTGACTATTAAATAAGGATACTTCCAATGCCAAATATGTTTTTTTTTCTATCAATATCAACAACCTATTTTCCAAAGGTCAGTTACTACCTAAGACCCTGTAGCTTCTGTTTCCTATACTGAATGCCCTAAGCCTCTAATCATAACTTGGTCTTCCCAGTGACCAGTTTCCACCCAGAAGCTTTCCAGTAGGATGCCTGGAGTTGCCTTACTGAACCAAAAGATTTTCCTGTCACTTAGGACCAAGGGATTTAGGATCTCCGTTACAGTCCCTGAGGTCAAGAGACCTTATGTAGGAGCAGAAGATGCTTCTGGTCCTCTTGTCATTTAGATAATCACTATGGTTTTGTGACCAGGAATTAGTGAAAAATAAGATATTTCCATATTAAGGCAGAAACCATTTTTTTCTAAGGTCAGTGATTATTGTCATGAAGCTGAGAACTTAGATCTTATTTTGGAAAATGCCTTAGTATTAACATTCAGTTTCTTGAATATCTTGAAAGGCACTGCCAGTTAAGTGTTCATCTACTTGTAAATAGAAAGTGAAATTTTGCTCAGTGAGCTGAAAACTGTGCTTTCTAATACTTTTCTTATCATGTATCCAAGGGAAGACTAAAATTGTAAACATATTTGTGCACACTAATTAAAAAATGGATAAGCATTTATAAGGCTTTTACTAAAGCCCCCAACTCTGACATGCCAATTTCTTGTCCTGGAAGGAAATACCTCCCTATGATGGAAAGAATCTTATACCTAGGAACTTCTTTGTTCAGTGTAGCATTCAGGGGTTTATGAACAAGTTTCTTAATTTATCTGAATCTAGATTTACTCAAGACTAATTCCATTTATAAAATGAGGCAGAAAGCATAAAGCTTACCTAGTAGACAGACCCAGGAATTTGCTTTCGCTTCTCCTGGGTCACTTTGGGAAACTAATTTTCCTCTTACCTTTTCTTAGTTCCCTTAACACCACTCCCTCCCTCGCTGCCTGACTTTCCATTTCTCATTCACAAGCATAACGGCCCCAGTGCCCTGGAGGTTAAGTAAGCAAATATTCTATGTAAAGGCACAAAGTATCATCTATGAGTGAGAGTTATTTTGGATCGAGAGAGCTCCTGGTGAGTCATTCATGAATAAATCTTCAGTACTGAAACAGTAATGTCTCATGTATTTGTGTTAGCAAATAACACTATGAATGCAATGTTGTAAGCAAAGATAAGTAGAAAAGAAGTTTGGTGATACAAAAGTGAAAGGAAATAATTGACTGCAAATCAAGTTTGTCTTTCACTTCTTTTTAGATTTTCCTTGTAATATTGGGATGCCAATATTATATAGATAGCAATAACAAAACCCATGATTAATAATACTTGTGATAATACCAATTCTGAGCTTATCAATATGAGAGGCCTATGTCAGAATTATTGGATCTTACCTACTATTTCTCCTCTTTGCACTCCTCATCATTAACTGATTCGGGGTGATGAGTTGTATTTTTCAATTAAGAATGTTTAAGTATAATTATTTTTTTGAAAATATGACACTCAATTGTACAAATGATAGAAATGGAACAAAATATTTTGTATGTGAAAAAACTAAGAACAAGAGAGAGAGTTGAAAAGATGCTGTTCTCGCCGGGCGGTGGTGGCGCACGCCTTTAATCCCAGCACTCGGGAGGCAGAGCCAGGTGGATCATTG
Organism: Peromyscus leucopus; assembly: GCF_004664715.2. Classification (NCBI taxonomy): domain Eukaryota; kingdom Metazoa; phylum Chordata; class Mammalia; order Rodentia; family Cricetidae; genus Peromyscus; species Peromyscus leucopus. Next base: position 113,844,459 of record NC_051064.1, read on the forward strand.
TGAGTTCGAGGCCAGCCTGGACTACCGAGTGAGTTCCAGGAAAGGCGCAAAGCTACACAGAGAAACCCTGTCTCGAAAAAAACCAAAAAAAAAAAAAAGAAAAAGAAAAAAAAAGAAAAAAAGAAAAGAAAAGATGCTGTTCTTGCCTCTCTCACTCTCCACATTTTGTCATATAGTGTTACAAAGTTTTCTCTTTAAATAGTTCTCAAAGTTGCTCCCTCTTTTCTATATTACCTCTTTGGCATAAGCATTTAGATGCTAATCAGCCCTGGTTTAAATAGATATTTTTATTTTTCTTCACATTTTTATTATCCCAAGCTTTCTTCATTTCAGTAAATAGCACACCCTGGGAGTGGCCCTTCTTTTTTTTCTTGTTTTCCTACCATGCTTTTAATCCATGTAGAAGTTTGATCAGAATATATCCTCTGTCTAATTATTTTTCATCACCTACTCCACTTCAGTCATGATTCAGGCAATTATGATCTTAACTTCTGTTGCTTCATTGGCTTCCTAAATGGTCTGTGTGGTTCTACCCTTGCCTACCAATAAGCCAATATTTATGCATCATTTCCAATGATTAAAAGAATATTTTGGTTCCTCCTTCATATTCAGCTAGAGTGCACTCTGAACTTCTGCAAGGCATTACTACCTACCCCCTCCCCCCAGCCTCATAACCTTATTTTTCCTTATATTGTGCTTTGGCCACACTACTTTGCTGTCTCTGCACCCATTTCTATCTCAGTCTTACTCTCCCTCAGCCACCTCATGAAATGCTTTTTCTTGAGATCTATGTGTTGCAGCATCTTCAATATTTAATTGTCTACTCCAATGCCTGCTCAAAAGAGACTTCCTGGTTTATCTGGTGACTGTTACAGTCTTTGCTCTTTTACCCGCAAGTTTGTGTTTTGTGTAGCTATTTTCAGAATCTGTAGTCACTTATTCTTTTATTCTCTCTGAGTTTCTATTAGAAAGTAAGCTGTAGGCAAGAATTTCATTCTGTTCACCCCCATCTCTACCACCTAGACCAATGCCTGTTACATATAATGCTTAATAAGTATTTTAAGTGATTACATTTCTGCTAGGTAGGAGTCTCTCATCTTTACCCGAGTTGGTATAAGAGGCTCCTTCTTGTCTTGAATGAATAAATTAAAGGCATCAAACTTTTGATGATGTATGTTCACCTTCTAACTTGGGTTTTTATTATTTTTGCATTTCTTGGAATTGAACTCAGGTTCTCATGCATTCCTGGCAAGTGCTATACCACTGAACTACATTCTCTAGCATAAATTTATTTCAAATTATAGAAGTTTTTTTTTTTTTTTTTTTTTGGTTTTTCAAGACAGGGTTTCTCTGTGTAGCTTTGCGCCTTTCCTGGAACTCACTTGGTAGCCCAGGTTGGCCTCGAACTCACAGAGATCTGCCTGCCTCTGCCTCCCAAGTGCTGGGATTAAAGGCGTGCGCCACCACTGCCCGGCGAAGATTTTTTATAATATTAATTCCATCTACTTGTTTAACCACCTTGCTTATCAATGCCAGTACCAGCACATTGTCACTCTCTTACTCAAGTTTCCCAGAGTATAGCATGCTACTTATAATTTTATGTTGGGATCAAATTATTATTTCCTTTGAATATTCTATTTTGTTCCATTTTTTTCTTGGACTGCTATTTTTCATTCTTCAGATGCCAATTAGGAAAATTAGGTAGCATTTTTGTATTTCCCATATTGTGTTGTATCATAATTATCTTAATCCATTCACACACTTTACCCATATGCAACTCCTTTGAAGATCTAGGCAAGGAAGGCCTAGACTTTTTGACTTCTGTCACCCCAGTACAGTGCATGGGAACGTGTTAAGGTAAATTGTTGCATATGATTCCAGTTAGAGACAAATTAACTTCTAAAAAGATTCTGTTCTGAAAGAATTCTCTGCATTGGGATTTAAAAGTGCCATCTCAACACAATGAACATAAGAAAGATTTATGGATTTGGTGGCACACTACTCAAAAGCTATATTATATACTAGGTATGGATATAATTTTGTGTTATTTGTAGTAATTTTCCCTTTCCAATGTTCAGTTAACATTTGGCATTTCATCCAAAATGTGTGAGAGAAAAATTAACATTTCATTATAAATACTGTAGTTGCAAATGAGCAAATCTCTCCCTCCAGAAAATAATTGTGTGCACAACTATTTTTTTTCCAATTAAAAGTGAAATGTTTTATATGTACCATGCTACTCTTTCTGTGACAGACAGGGATAAATTAACAGCAATGACTTTTTCAGTGTCTTGAGTCTTTTTGCCAAAATAATTTTTTGGCTATATTTATCTCTTTTTGGTACTAGTAGGGTACTGAAGGGTGAGAAGAGGACACCCCAGACATGTTAGAAATTATTGGTAGGAAATGTGGTAGTGGGATAAAAACTCAAAACTATTATATGCCATCCTGGAAGCCAAAGCCATCATCATGAATAAACCATTTTCATAAAGAATTTTTCTAAATATATCAAATTTTGTCACTGTCTTGATTTAGTTATGAGAAATGCAAGTGAATCTTTTCATCTTCTCTACTTTGAGGTGTTTAGTTCCCTGTGACCTAGGGTGTTTCATTATGAAAATATGTGATGTTGGCACTCCCATTATGGTTGGTAGTACTAATCATTGATATATTTAGTAAGTTGCCCAGAAATATACAAGTAGAATATGATTGAGACATTGTATAACCTTTATTGTGATTATAATAATGAAAGTTCATATTTTCTTGACTGAATAGTCTAGTAAAACTGGGAAATATACATGAATTTATTCATTTTTCCAATGAACGTTTACTGAGTGCAGGTTGAACATTATATGCGTAATTCATAAGCATATTTCTTCCTTTATGTTCTCATAGCCTTTCTGTATTGATACTCATTGTATTATATTGGCAGTAAAAAAGGAAAATATTAAAGATAAGGACATTGAGGCCTTTTAGTATTTGTTATTGAGTGCTTACAAAGAGTCCATGTAATAAACTTTGTCTAGTTTATAAGTTATCAAGACCTCACTATATGTTCAAAAGTAGCCCAAACTAGAGTAATAAATATGGACTATATAATCTAATGCACCGTTTGATGTGTCCTCACAGGTGATAAGGTGTAAGTTCTTTTTCAAATAGCACCCCCGCTTTTTTGGCAATAGGCAATAAATGTTCAGATCCTAACTATTAGTGTTTATATATATGTAAGAAGTTGTGAGAGTGGGTATAGACTATAAAATACATAGTAGATCACAAGAGAGAAATAAGAGGTGTTGAGACAGGGGGAAGTGGAAGTTACATATGATATGAAATGCAAAGGAGGTTCCTGGAGGTTGAAAGGGACATGGGAGGGAAAGGGACAGGAAGAGAAACAACAAAAACACACTTTATTTGAAAAAAATGTCACAATGAAACATAATTCTTTTATGGAGATTTTATTTATTTTATTTTTCATGTATGTGAGTGTGTGCCTGCATATACGTCTGTGCACTACACAGGTGCTGGTGTAGTCAGAGGTCAGAAGAAGGCATTAAATTTCCTGAAACTGGAATTACCAATGGTTGTGAAGACCCATGCAGGTGCATTCTGTTTCTCTTTGCAACAGATGAAGTCTGCTACAGAAAACCACAACCTATCAAAATGGAGCGTTGTGAAGCCCAAGTCCAACGTATACATCTACAAAGCAACTCCCCCACCTAAGGCTCAGGGGCTATTGCAGATGAAGGGTGGAAAAATTGAATGAGCAAGATGATTAGGCAGTTTGCTGGGAAACTGTGTCTGCTAGGAATGTCGAAGCTAACCTACATACTGTGCAATAACAAGTACCCTTAAATTCTGTGGCACCTCTCCAGTCCCAGAAACTCAATTCTTTGTAAGCTAATAAATTACAAGTTGGGATATTGAGATGGCTCAATGGTTAAGAGCACTTACTTTCTTTTTGTTATGTGGTTTCTTTTATATTTAGAAATTATAATTGCACCATTTTCCCCTTCCCTTCCTCTCTCCAAACTCTCCCATATACTCTTTCTTCCTCTTTCAAATTCATAGCCTCTTTTTTCATTAAATTTTACATGCATATATGTGTGTATTATTCCTAAATATAACTTGCTCAGACTGGATAATGTTGCTTGTGTATATATGTTCAGTACTTACCATTTGGATTGGATAACCAATTGATGTGCTTTTCCCTAGACCAATTCTCATGCTCTGAGCATTTCTTAGCTGCCTGCAGGGTTAAGGCCTAGTGGGCTTCCCTCCACTCCTTTCACATGTTTATTGTTGTTGTCCTTGTCCAGCTCAAGTTTAGAGAGTCATATTGGTGAGATTTTATGACTGTTCCGAAAAGCTTCCGACATTGCAGGGAGACACAGTTTCATAGCAAACTCCTCGATTCTTTTGTGTTCCCTTAATCTCTCCTTGTTACTTTCTGGGTCTGTGGATTGTAGCATGATTATCCTTTACTTTACAGCTAATATCCACTTATAAGTGAGTATGTACAATGTTTATCTTTCTGGATCTGGGTTACCTCACTCAGGATAATTTTTTTCTAGCTCTATCTATTCACCGGCATATTTCACGATTTTTTAACATTGAATAATAATAATAATCAATTGTGTAAATATACCACATTTTCTTTATCCATTCTTTGGTTGAGAGACATCTAGGATGTTTCCAGTTTCTAGTTATTATGAATAAAGCTGCTATGAATATAGTTGTGCAAGTGTCCTATCTCAAGACTCCACTGTACCACTCCTGGGCATATACCCAAAGGATGCTCCATACTACCACATGATCTTGACCTAAACTAGGGCAGAGGCAAGATGTAACAGAGGTTGAGATGTAACAGATGATAAGAGTGCTATCTGTCTTCCAGATGCCATATGTGTGTAGACTACTTGACCCAGGCATTGCATCCATTTCATTCTAAATGTAATTACTAATTTGCTAGTGCTGTGGCAGATTCTTGAGATGTTATTAGCATGTGAATGTGAATGTATAACTACATTTTTTAATCTTTTGACTTTCTTTTTAAAGATCTATTTATTTTTGTTTTATATGTATGTTTGTCTTGTCAGCTTGTATGTATATAGAAAAGGATACTGGATCCCCCTGAAATGGGAATTACAGATTCTCTCTCTCTCTCTCTCTCTCTCTCTCTCTCTCTCTCTCTCTCTCTCTCTCTCTCTCTCCCCTCTTCTCTCTCTCTCCTCCTCCTCCTCCTCTTCTTCTTCTTCTTCTCTCTCTCTCTCTCTCTCTCTCTCTCTCTCTCCCTCTCTCTCTCTCTCTCTCTCTCTCTCTCTCTGTGTGCGCGTGTGCGCGCGCGCTGGAAACAGAACGCAGTTCTTCTGGAAGAGCAACAAATGTTCTTAACCACTGAGCCATCTTTCCCACCACTCCTTTCAGCTTTCTTTCTTATTTGTGAACAAGTAGGGGGAAGTGCTAATGTTAGAAAGGTAGAGCTAGAAAGACATTTTTTAGCTACTATTTTAAAATACTTTTTAGTTTTCATTGATATCACATTCTATTCCCAATTTACAGATTAGGAACCAGAGAAGTTTAATATATACACCTGACTGTGGAGTTCTGATTTCACCAGCTTCAAAGCTAGTAGTCATAAGTCTATAACAGTTCCACATATAACCTAGATGGATTCACTATCTAGATTTTAATAGCTACTTGATGTGTCACCTGTGTCCTGCCAGTCCTCTCTCTAGAGCTCCTGGTTTGTCTTCTGCTTTATGTGTTCTAAGGCAAATTGGAGATAGTTAAATAGTTTTGTTAGTTTCTCTAAGCCCATCTTTCTATACAGTGATATAGTAGAATTTTTATATCTTCAACTTGGATTTACTTTAGTAGCATTGCTTTAATAAGAAAAATAAAGCTAATGCATTCACAACACTAAGGACTTAACTTATTTATAAAGATTGGGTTTAGTTTAATGTTATACAAAGCTAGGAATTTGAAGAGAAATTTTAATTAAAAGAACATTAGTTGAGAGACTTAAATAATAATTAAATGCCACTGTACCTTGATTAATACTGTCAATTCTGGGCACATAGAAGTTAGTAGAAAATTATGGAAAGCAAGCCACCACAATGTAAGGTATTAAAGTGTTGATTTACTTTTATTAACTTTCCTAAAGGAAAGGTGTTTCTTCTTCATACCTTTATTTTCAAATATACTTTTGCTATATTTTAGTTTTTCTTCATTAGTATATTTATCCTCCTGACTTGGAGATATGCATTTGATTCTGATATATAGAGAGGAATTAGAAATTATCCTGAGTATTTACTGGCTACTGGTGTAAGTGGAGTGATGCATACATTCGCAACAACAGTAACAAAATATCAAGTGCTTTGATTATTGAGAGGGAAGATTGTAGGATGCCTGAGAACAGGGATTATTATTTTTTTCCCAGAGGATCAAGGATGGTATCTCATAGAGAAGTTCGAATTTGGGTCAGAGTTTGAAGAACAAATAAGATTTTTGCTTGCTGAGAAAATACAGAAAGAACCGTCAGGACAGAGGGAGTGATATGCAAAGTCAGGAAGAATGAAAAGATATATATTTAAAGACAGCGCAGGTTGAGTTTATATAGAAGATAAAGGGAGATTAAGCTATGGAAGCAAATTGCCCTCACCCCCACATTTGAGATGGATGTCTCATTACATGAAATTTCTTTCATATTATTCAAAAGCATTCTTTTTATATTAAAACTTAATCTAATTTTACTTGTGATATTTAGTTTGCTTTTTCTTTTTGTGAACTTTTCTACAACTCTGGACTCATTGCTTATAATAAAGCTCAAACAAAATTCAAAGTTCAAAACCACGTGTGCCTCTGAGAGTTTTCATTGCCATGATTATTACTTTCCTTCATATGAGTACATATGTGACTGGCACACCTGTGGGTTTCTCAGCATGAGTCTGCTTCTCTGCTGCCCTGTACACCAGACTTATTGTATTTGTCCCCTATTTCTTCAGCTCCCAACTCATTCTTAGGCCAAGGGCAGGTTGCTTTCTTCAGACCACTATATAACCTGTGTTCATTTTTTTCTTTGTTGAAATCCACTGATACCAGGGCAGAGAAAGGCTCCAGGAACCATGCCCATGAATCTTTTAATGCAGACCCTCTCCTGAGTAATATAGGGTAAAGAATAGAAAACAAAAGAACACTAAAAGCCCAGTGTCACTCTAGGTGGACACGGTTGGCCTGGAAGGTAAAGGTAAAGCGGAAGCTAGCAGTGGTAAAGAGGACTGCCAGGAAGGAGGAGAGGTGCATGCTGGGAAGGGGTGGCTCAGGGTCTGATGTAAACAAGGTTTGCAACAGGCATGCTTCTTTGATTCTTTTTTTTTGGTTTTTCGAGACAGGGTTTCTCTGCGTAGCTTTGCGCCTTTCCTTTCCTGGAACTCACTTGGTAGCCCAGGCTGGCCTCGAACTCACAAAGATCCGCCTGCCTCTGCCTCCCGAGTGCTGGGATTAAAGGCGTGCGCCACCACCGCCCGGCTGCTTCTTTGATTCTTATTCAATAATGTATTCTTAACATTAACACTTGTAAGCAGACTAATGTGGAAATAGAAGAAATACAAATAAGCAATTATGCATGTTCCTTAATCCATACAATTATGTAAAATTATTAATGCCTTCCAGATTTTGATAGAATAATGGTTTCTAAAACTGAGATCATGTTGTGTTTTGTCATTTTTTTAATTCAACTTTTGGTTATCAACATATTTCTATGGCAACAAATATATTTATGTGTCATAACTTTATAATGCCTGTATACTATTACTTTGTAACTAAGCAATTTAAATTTTATGCTAGGCTATTTATATTTTCATACTGTTTATTGGTAAAGGTGACACAATACTGAATGAACCTCATAAAATACATTTTTTCTCATCTTTAATTATTTTCCTAAAATTAAGTCTTAAACTTACTGAGTCAAATTATCTGTTTCTAAATTATTTAAAAATAAGTGTTAGCAAATTACCCCATAGAAGGATTTGGACCAATTTATGCTCTCATCATGTATATACTAGATGAAAATAACCCAGACAGTGATGTAAGTTGTTATTTCACATTTTTTCCAATTTGTTGGGAAAAAATAGTGCTTTTATGATTTATTTTTTTCTTATTTTTCTAGTTATTAGTGAGTTTGGATAGTTTTGCATCTAAGATTGCACTCTTGGTAAATTTTCTACTCATGATTTCATTTGTTTTGCTACTAATGATAACTTACCAGTTTGACTTCAATTTTTCCTTTATTAAGGGGGAAAAAGTTCCTTCCAATCTGGATGGGTTCTGCTTGCTGAAATCTGTTCATTGACATTTATTCACAGAATATAAAATGAAAACTAAAAGCAAAACCAGTATATCACATACCACTAAAAACCAAACACATGCAATCAAAGAAAACTCACACAATCTGGTGTAATACAGTGTTCTTCACTGTTATGTGTGTGTATTGTCTCAAGGTACACAGAAATGGCAGCAGAATGGTGTGAGGACAGGGGGACTTTCTTTCTGTAATGGGACCTCAATTCATCACTCTTTCCATTTTCTTATTTTTTAAAATTTGCTTTTGATATCCTGTTTAGAAATCAGTCTAAGATCTTCAGACATTAAATATTCTTAAAAGAATATGATATAGTGGGAACTAAATAAGGACTTTATAGGTTCTAATTAAAGAAAAGTTAGTATCTATTAAAAGGTATTTGATAACTTTTTTTCTGAAAGATTATTATGGGGAAATAAGTTAAAATATCTAGAAGAATGACTAAAAGAAAATTATCATGAAAAATTTCATAGCAGATAAAAATGTAGCATACAGTTGTTATTAAAATCAATACATAATGAGTCTATTTTATTGGGTAATAGGGACTTATTAAGATATAAATTGACAAAATACACTCACAAATACAGAACAAGAGCAGACAGCTGAAGCCATCCTCTGATCTGACCTGGAGCAAATCCACATCACAGGCAGGAGCAGGGAAAAGGGGCATGTGACCCTTCTCCCTCTTCTTCTGAGAGGTCCTGTAAAAGGGCAGGAAGCACCCACCGCCTCCTTCAGGCCCTATAGCCCAAGGTCATGGGCAGAGCAAATACCTCTACAAGTTGTCATATAATCATTTGTTTTTTATTTTGTCAAAAATTTTATTTTTTGCTTTTCGTTTTGTAACATAGATAATCTTTTATTTGTATGTTTTGGTATTATAGTCAGTTAGACTTTTCACATAATGTATAAATAATATCTAAATATCAAATACTTTTGTGGTCTTTTATTTACATTTCATTCCTTATTATATCTGTAATTTATAAAATGCACAAATTATGTCAATATAAATATATTATGTATAACTATACAATATATTATAAATATGTCATATATTATAATAAATGTCATTTTAATTATAGAGTAATTACAGAATAATAAGAGTTCTATTTTTCTTAAAATGTATATTTGGATATTCTTAGTCATTCATTTATCCATTTATCCTTTCTCAACTGGCTTTTTTTTCTTCTTCAAAGCTAAAGTCTTTATTTTAATCAAAATAATACATGCACATGAAGAATGTATGGAAAACTGCAGACTATGCTTTAATCAAATGAATACTTACAAAGACAATGGTCTTGTCACCCACTTCTCTTTATTTCATTTTCATTGAGAGGTCTCAACTGGTTTTAAATGTCATCTTTTTAATGTATAAAACTTATGCTCTTGGATTAGTATAATAATTCATTCTACTCTTTTCTACTAAGATGTTTATTTGATGGCTATAATGTGCTGCTTCATATACTATTAATTTATAAAAGAGGCAATATAAAAAGGCAAGACATCACATAATGTAGGTTAAGGTAGTTTTTTTCTGTTTTATTTCTTATCTTCCTAGTCAGGAAATGAAAACAATAGTGTCAGGAAGTAAAAATGATAACTACTAAACCATAATATTGCATTAGATAATTTTTGTCTGAAGTCTTAGGCCAGGAAAATTTGTGGGTTCAGAAGTATAGCAGGGTTTAAACCTTTATGGCTATTGACATATAATACAAACATTGATGATGTGCTTCTTCTTGTATCTAGAAGACAGAAAGTGGTATAATACTTATTATAATATTGTTTTGTTCTTGATTTATTCTGAGACAGGGTTTTACCACATAACTTGGGCTGGCCACAAATTTATGATCCTCTTTTCTCAACCTCTTGAGTACTAGGGTTGCAGGCATCTGCCATAGTGCTTCATGTGGTGTATTGCGTTCCCCAAAATATTGTGTACCTTAGTAAACTTATCTGGGGTCAGAGAACAGAAAAGCCACTAGATACTTAGGATAGGCAGTGGTAGTACACACCTTTAATCCTAGCATTCCAGAGGCAGAAATCCATGTGTTCAAGGATACATACAGCCAAGCATGGTGACTCACACCTTTAATCCCAGAAAGCAGTCTTTAATCCCAGGGAGTGGTGGTAGAAAGCAGAAATGTATATAAGGTGTGAGGACCAGAAACTAGAAGCATTTGGCTGGTTAAGCTTTTAGGTTTTGAGCAGCACAGTTCAGCTGAGAGCCATTTGGATATGAGGACGCAGAGGCTTCCAGTCTGAGGAAACAAGATCAGCTGGGAATTTGGCTAGGTGAGGTTTGCTGTGACTCGTTCTCTCTCTCTGATCTTCCAGTGTTCACCCCAATACTTGGCTCAGGTTTGATTTTATTAATAAGAACTTTTAAGATTCATGCTACAATTTTAAATAAATACAAATATTCTTATCACTGTTTCATTGTGAATAGAGTTTTAAAATTCTCCATTCAAATAACCATGTTTTTGTTTCCCTTTTTTTCCTTTTTATGCTGTTTTGGATTTTAAAACTATTTTTTATTAATTCTTTGAGAATTTCATTTAAAGTCTTTTGTACAATCCTTGTACTCCTGAAGATGAGACCATCCACTGGAATATAGTTGCCTACAAGGAGCCACACTGTTAAAGAAAACTGAGTGTCCCTCTCACAGAAGCCATTAACTGTCAGTAGCAAACAAAAACATGGTTATTTGAATGGAGAATTTTAAAACTCTATTCACAATGAAACAGTGATGAGAATATTTGTATTTATTTAAAATTGTAGCATGAACTACATGAAAAGTGACTCCCAGACCTGTTAATCCATGAGGTTTTCTTTTTTGATCAAGGGCTGCTGCATGTGCCCTTGATAAGAAAACCCCAAATTCCTCTTTCTAGGAATGTTACCTTTTTGGTTCAACAGCAACATTTGATTGAACATTTATTCTCTTATAAGTAACTGTCATCTTTAATTGACATTTCATTGTGAGAGGAGCACATTGGCTATATCAACTGAATTTCAAGTCATGACTTGCATTGTGGTTGATGGCAATGTGCAGATTGTTCTTTAGAAAAAAATCTCCTGATGAATAGTTGGTGTGTGGGAGCCTGCTCCCCACTTTTGAAAGGTTCTTAGGTAGAAGAGAGAGGAATGAGGAAATATCAGAAAGAGAGAGCTAGCCAATGAGAAGAAAGACAGAAACACAGGATAGCTTCGGGAGGGCTTGGGTCAATACCCAACAGCCTTGTTCTTTATTGAAAAGGACTTTTTATAACATGTCAAGGGGAGAGGCAAAAGACTTCTTCCTTGCAAGGTCAAAGCACACAGTACAGCCAAGTGTAGACCCTTCCAAACATCTGGTAAACAGGCTTGTAGCCAAATCGTTCTTTTGCAGAGCCCTGCTGGGTAAAGCAAGCTCAGATTCTCTGACTCTGATTAAAGTCTCACTAGGAAGCCTCTGTGGACTCCCACATTTGTGTAAATATTTTTGGTTTTCAGACTAATAAACATATAGAAATATACTAGATCTTAGCCATATTGTGGCATTTGTATATGTTTTCTATAACTATTGATATTGTCTGTGCTGTGCATTTCTTTGTATAAATGATGATGATGCCTGTCTCACAAGGCTATTGTGAGGATTCAATGAATTTAAAAGTATAATGAAATATAAAGATATATTTTAGTCAGGGCTTAAGAGATATTTTCAAATCTGTGGTTATATTTAGAAAGTTGATAGAAAATTATAGAAATAGGACATGTTGCAGATAGTCTGGATCCTATTGCTCAGTGACATTCCCAAATCTTCAGCTCATTTTCTATCTCTTAAGTCTAGCACATAATCTGACCCAATGCTTACATAAATCATGTTGAGGGCTACCCATTCCAAAGGCCAGGTGGCTAGGAATATGTTTCTCTCAAAGATCATTGTGATCCTGAATTGGAAGCCCAGTTGCCAAGCCTCTGAAGAACTCAAGGATGCTAAACAGGCAAGAATGTGCTTAAGAGATTTTAGAATTCTAGGGAAATCTGAATAATGTATCAGCAGGAATGTAAAAGTATGATAAAATGTTCATGATGGTGCTAATCATAGGAGTGGAGGGAATTAGAGAAATGCTAGAACAATGGACTGGAGACCTAAATACCAGCAATGATGCCTTTTCTATTCAGCATCTTAATCTCTGTGCAGAAAGAGATCTTGGTAGCTTTCCTTAAGAAAGGAAAATAGATACAGGAAAAGATGGACAAGTGCAAGCATGCTGATGGCCACTGGAAAGGGACCTCCTCTTTAGTTGGAATGAAGAGTTTTGTCACCAGAATTAATGCTTCATGTTTGTCTCTTGTTTTCTAAATTACAAGGTCAGGAACAGGCAAAGTTTAAAGATACCTGCTGAGTATAGATAGGCAGATTTAGAACTGATAATGGATGCTGGGAACCTCGACTTCTGAAGTGTAAGAACTGAATTGGTGGAGTAAAGGAAGGTAAAAGACTGAACAGGATAGTGGGGGAGGTAAAAAGCCATTAACTTGGGAGAAAACTAACATGGGTTTAAATTCTAGGACCTATACATATACTTGATTAAGGGTGGATGTGAGAGTTGGAAGTGATCAGAACTTTGCTATGGAATGATAGAACCAATACTGTCTAAAGAGAGTGTAGTAAACTTATTGTCTGTTTTGGTATTATAGTTAGTCAGACTTTTTCACATAATGTATAAGTAATACCTATATAGCAAATACTTTTGTGGTCTTTTATTTACATTTCATTCCTTATTATATCTGTTATTTATAATAATGAACAAACTATGTCAATATAAATATATTATGTCCTATACATCCTAACAAATTAAATGATTGTGTCAGGAGTGAAAAAAACTACAGTAGATTATCCTTAATTCCTAACACTTTAGAAAAGACACTATGTCCATGTACATGGAAAGGGAATAGTAGAATATGCATAGGCTTCAAAATATACATATAGGTATTTGAATATTTGTGCCATGGCTACATATGTGATCTTGGGAACAATGAGAGCTTAATGAAATAATCCTAAATCTTCCAAAGAATGCATGAACTACAGTGAGTGCTCAGACAGTAATAATTCTTGACTTTTATTCATTTATACTAGCATATTAAACTAAATGCAATTGAAAGTACCTTGTAAAATTTTCAACAACTTTTTTCTAGCTTGAAGTGTAGCACAAAAACACAATCTTCAATTGGAGCAATATGCAGTTCAACTCTAACAGGGGAACTATAAACTAATTTTATATTTAATTAGACAATGAACATACAAAGCCTGGATAAGTATTTCTGTGCATCATGCAATTCAAATTGCAGACCTTTATGTAGGGAAAGAATATGAACTTTATTATCACAAAGGTATGAATTGGAATCTCTTTTCTGTCATGTGACTTAGGACCATGTAATGATGAGGATAAAGCAGGTTTATATGTCAGGATAAATGTTATAAGCATGCTCCATGTTCCATTCATTGCTTTAAACACTGAAAATTCTATAGTTCAAGGTTGTTAATATCTGGCATCATGTCATACAGCTCACACTCTAAGTTGGTTTCAGACACAATACCATAGCATAACTGAATGGTATCATAATGATGAGGAAAGTTTACAAATAAAGCCTGAAAGATACATAGTCCATTCTATATAGATTGGGTTTGTTTAACTGAGCAGTTCTAGTATGACATAATAAAGGCAAAGTAAAATATGTACACCTTTCTACATGAATTATAATGTATGTATACAGGGTTTAAGGTTTTTATTATTGTTCTTTTAAGGGGTTTTTGAAATCGTTCTTGTATTATTAATCATTTTGCTTGTACTCTAAAAGTAAGAGCTTCTTATAAGACAAGTACTGATCAATAGTAATGGGGCATCATAAAAGAACCATGGGTAGTTAAGACCCACACTTAACTAAGTGATCTACCTCATCTCTTAATAGATCCATGACCTTGTAATAGATCCATGACTTTGACTTATTATAGATTTTATCAGAACCTTAGCTATATTATCTCAAAATGGGGATAATTACATCACATAGGTACTGTGAGAATTAGAATATCATTACAATATTCTAGCTGCAGAGCAAATGAGAAAGTACCTCTTATTTAACAGGTACATATAATTGCAGCCATGATTTGTATTTTACAATAAGTCACACTTGTTTTTAGTTTGTGAATCCCACAAGTCTTTTGCTTTCCTCTGTGGGGTTTAGAATTTAAAAGAGTTGCTAGAATATGATTTTTACTTACTTCTTATTTTTTTAGAATTGAATTTTATTTTATTTGTTTACTCTTTCAGAGTGTACCATTATAGAATATCACAGTTCCTTATTTTATTTTACAATACAATTCAGTTCTACATATCAGCCACAGATTCCCTTGTTCTCCCCCTTCCCGCCCCTCTCTCCTTCCCCCTAGCCCAACCCCCATTTCCACCTTCTCCAGGCCAAAGCCTCCCCTGAGGACTGAAATCAACCTGGTAGACTCAGTCCAGGCAGGTCCAGTCCCCTCCTCCCAGGCCGTGCCAAGCAACCCTGCATAAGCCCCAGGTTTCAAACAGCCAACTCATGCAATGAGCACAGGACCTGGTCCCACTGCCTAGATGCCTCCCAAACAGATCAAGCCAATCAGCTGTCTCACCTATTCAGAGGGCCTGATCCAGTTGGGGGCCCCTCAGCCTTTGGTTCATAGTTCATGTGTTTCCATTTGTTTGGCTATTTGTCCCTGTGCTTTATCCAACCTTTGTTTCAACAATTCTTGATCATATAAACCCTCCTCTTTCTCGGTAATTAGACTCCCGGAGCTCCACCCAGGGCCTAGCAGTGGATCTTTGCATCCAGACCCCTCAGTCATTGGATGGGGTTTCTAGCATGACAATTAGGGTGTTTGGCCATCCCATCACCAGAGTAGGTCAGTTCGGGCTGTCTCTCGACCATTGCCAGCAGTCTGTTGTGGGGGTATCTTTGTGGATTTCTGTGGGCCTCTCTAGCACTTTGCTTCTTCCTATTCTCATGTGGTCTTCATTTACCATGGTCTCCTATTCCTTGTTCTCCCTCTGTTCTCGATCCAGCTGGGATCTTCTGCTCCCCCAAGCTCTCTTTCCCTCGACCCTCGCCCTTCATAAAAGAGACTTTAAACATTTTAAAACTTATTTGTGTGTGTTCATGGATATGAAGATGTGTGTGTGTGTGTGTGTGTGTGTGTGTGTTGGGAGGTGTGCACATGAGTGAATATATGGCATGCTTATGGAGATCAGAGGACAACTTGTGGGAACTGATTATTTTTCTACTATGTGGGTCCCAGGGATATAGCTTAGGTTGTCAGGCTTGGGGAAAATGCCTTTACCTAGTAATCCATTTCTCTGGCTGTTGGGTGGCTATTTCTGTCTCATTCTTTTGATAGAATCTGTAGACTAGAGTTATTAAATACAAGTTGAAAGAAATTCTAAATAGCTCTGCAGAGGTGTTGTATGACACTATTTAAGGGGAGATGTGTACACATCTCTACTCACCTAAGATTGGGAACTGATGACAAAATAAAAAATACCACCAAAGTCCAATTTGATGAGCCAATGAGTTTTATTGGGGTTAGTGTAGCTAGAGTTTTCCTGCCTTGCCCACAGTCAGGACAAATCTTTGTCACCCGCCAGTCCCACAGCAGCTCAGACCCAACCAAGTAAACACAGAGACTTATATTGCATACAAACTGTATGGCCGTGGCAGGCTTCTTGCCCGCTGTTCTTATAACTTAAATTAATCCATTTCCATACATCTATACCTTGCCACGTAGCTGGTGGCTTACCGGCGTCTTCACATGTTGCTGGTCATGGCGGCAGCTGGCAGTGTCTCTCCGCCTCAGCCTTCCGCTTCCCAGAATTCTCCTCTCTCCTTGTTCCACCTACTTCCTGCCTGGCCACCTACTTCCTGCCTAGCCACTGACCAATCAGTGTTTTATTTATTGACCAATCAGAACAATTTGACATACAGACCATCCCACAGCAGGTCAGTTACAAGAATATGGGTGAGGAGTTACTTAAAGGACTAGAAATGACTAAAATTCAGCTTTATTATCAAAGCCCACCCAATCCATCATGGATAACACCTCTTGAAAGCTGGAAACCTGGAGCACTCTGAATAACTTGCAGGCTGCTCAAAAGATGGGAGATAAGACAAATGCTACAAAGCATGTGAGTCAGCTAGATGGATAGCTCTGTGCACTTCTTTTGTTAGCTCAGGTCTTCAGAGCACACTTGTAGATTTACATGCTGCGATACCACCCCCCCCCATTAGCCTAATTATCTTATGTACTATCTCTCTAAATTGATACACAATTTGTAAGTAAAAATATTAACACATAATTAAACCTAGAGGCAAATGATGAGACAATTCCCTACTCTTCAAATCCATCATTATTTCAAATTTTATTTCTCACCTTAATATCTGCATTAATTTTCTTCTTTGACTTTTTGTATTTGTAGTTTTCTTTCCTTATTATTCTCAGTCTACCATCCAAATTGTTGTCAAAATCATCTTTCTAAAGATCCATTTAGATCTTATACATTTGAGTCTATAATTCTTTGGGATTTTGTTTGCTTTGCATACTTTTTCTTTATCTAGAAATCCTGCTCTTCTAATAAAACTGAATTACTCTAGGTGTATTTCTTGATAACCTGTATCTTTGAATGATATACTTTTGTGCTTCTAAAGCTGTGTATGTGTTTCTAGGTCCAAATACACTGTAATTGTTTACTTATCTATATCCCTTTAGGTCAGCTAGCAATTTGAGAGTCATATTTTTTGTTATTTATTATCTAACATATTATGTGATAGTAAAGGTTTCTTTTCAAGTGAGTGAATGGATTAATTAAACAAGAATTAGAAATGCTAGCAGATGGGGCTGATGGTTCAGTGAATAAGAGTACTTGCTGCTCTTTCAGAAAACTACAAGTTCCCAGCACCCACATCAGGTGGCTCACAGCTGACTATAATTCCAGCTCCAGAAAATTCAGTGTCCTATATTTGCCTCCATAGACACATGTACATACTTACGAATACACACACACACACACACACACACACACACACACACACACACATTCACACACACACAAACTTTAATAAAACAAATGCTATTACTTTAGCAGTAGGATCATAAATATATAGAAACTATCCTGGGACAGCTGGGGATCCTAGCAAGTTTGTAATGGTAATTGCATAGGGATAATATATTGATTAGGACTCCTTGCTTGCAAGTGACAGAAATAAACACAACATGATTTTTCCAAAACTTATGAATTTCCATAGAAATGAATTCCAAAGAGAATTAATTAGATGAAATCCCAAAGAATTCAAAAGAATTATGACATATTCATAAAACCAATGAAAACATGAAAAAATTCAAAGAGAATACTAGTAATTAAATGAAATGTGGATTTTATTTTCCTTTACAGCTGAATAGTATTCTATATTGTATATATATATCACATTATTTTCATTATTCACTCACCAGTTGAAGGGCATTTAAGTTGTTTCCATTTCCTAACTATTGTGAATAGAGAAGCAATGAACATAACTGAGCAAGTATTTGTGGAGTAGGATGCTGAGTTCTTTGCACAGATACCAAGGCAGGATATAGCTAGGTCATATGTAGATTTTTATTTTTATCTTTTTGATGATTTTACACAGTGGCTGGACTAGTTTGCAACCGCATCAATAGTGAATGATGTTTCCCTTTTCTCCATATCCCTTCTGATGTTTGCAGCAGTTTTTTTCTATACCTGATATAAAAGAATAACTCAAAATAGAGATGTAAATGCTAAAAAATCAAAATGAAAATTTAAATGTTAAAATCACAGTAAATAAAAACATGTAGATATTGCTCAACAACTATTACTGAAATGATAAAGGCTAAATAAGTTCAGAGTATAATATTTGTTATGTTTTAGATTAATGACTCCTAGAATTCATTGTCAAACGCTTATTTCACTGGGAGGTACTATTAGGAGATGTCATGGATCTTTGGTGAAGGATTGATGGAAGGTTCTTAAGTTACTGTGTGCATGTCTTAAACAGGATTCTGGGATTTTTGAAACTTCCTGTATTGGTCTGTTTCCTGAGTCATGAAGTTAATGAAGTAAATATTTTTCTCTGCTTTGTGCTCCTACAATGATGTATTTCCTTGCTAGAAGCCAGACAATGAGCCAAAATAAACCTTGTTTTCTTTTTGTAAAGAAATTTTATGCTCACTGTTTGAATTTTTTAAAAAATAGTGATGGAAAGCTTGACAACATGGTACTATTAATCTAATATTTGTTGAGGTGATTAATATTTTTAATTTGATATGACTTAACATTACCATGCAAATAAATCTCTAGGCATTTCAATGAGGAATTATCTAGGTTAGGTTAGTTGAGGTGAAGAGACCCATACTAAATATGGGTAGTACCACTCCATAGACTGGGAACTCAAGCTGAATGATAAGGAGAAAGCAAGCAGAGCACAAGCATATATTGCTTTCTTGTTTCTGACTATGAACACAATGCGATCACCTGCCTCTGGTTCCTGCCACCATTTCTTCCCTGCCCTGATGGACTGTATTCCTTATTATAACTGTAAGCAGAAATGAACCCTGGCTAACTGAAGTTGTTTATATCAGGTGTTTAGTTGCAGCAATGAGACAAGTAAGCAATCCATTTGCTTTCTTCTCAAGTAACTCTATTACAGTACATCTGCTGCCTTATATATCTGATGACTACCTGACTTAATTTTAGAAAACGTACTTCTGCTATTGCTTTTACCTTTAAGTTATTTTAGGATTGCACAGTAAATGCTTTTGCTGTCCAATTAGATGCCACACATAGTGTCAGACAGAGAAAACAGTGATTCTTTCCAGACAATGTACCCGCTGCTCTGTTATAATTGATGTTTGTGGAAAGAACTCTGTCATATTATATGTTCCAAACTCTTTGTCATCCTCTGCTGAACATACATTTGATTTTATTTCTAGATGTTGATTTGTCACTTGGCATGAAGAATTTTTTAGCAATGTATTTAAATTTGATTTTTCATGTGGTTGTAATGCCACTGGAGACTGGTTTCTGCAGTGTCCACATATCTATTTTTGTGTTTAACTATCCTAAGAGGGGATATTCCTTTAGACAGTAAATGTGAATTGCTATATACTTAAATTTTACTTTCTATTCTTAAACAAAGACAATTTTTATTCTATAGCTTTTCTGTTTATTGTTCTGATCCATGTTTACAAGTTCCTGTTTTTTTTTAATTTGTGTGAAATATTTCTAAAGTGAGACAAAGTTTAAACATGAGATCAAGAACATGAGTAACAAAGTATTTCGAACTCTCCAGATTTTATTGCTTATTCTTTCTGTATCTTCTTATACTACAACATAGACTTTCCAATAAGGTAAGGTTATTTGCTTGATGCTACTTTTCTTCACTAAAAAGCAAGGCATTGCTTTGTGCAAATTCTTTTCTATAGCGTATATATGTAGGGCAATTGCTGTTCTGAAGACTAGGACCCTAAACTTGGCAGTTATCTATTCTGCAACATAAGATGTCTATGGAGTCTCTCCAGGAGACAGTTTAGTCTGGTGGACTGTTCTTCCTTCTTAGGCTAATTCCTATCTGCCCTCTTCCCTGGAACAGAAAGAGTTACATTTGCCCTTTTACAATGAATGTAGCTAAAGCAGAGGCAATCATGGATTGTTATGCCCCACATAATTTCAATGTCTTAAACTGAGACTACTATAGGCCTGTCTTATCTCCAGTGTTATGTGAAAGAGAGCAAAAAAGAAGATGAGAAGGGTCATCAGGTATAAGCACATGCCACCAAGCTTGGTCAACAGGAAGCACAAAGTTGAAGAGCATGTATGGGGCTAGAGGACAACTCCAAAAATGCAAAGGATAAAAGAAAAAGAAAATAGGTATAGAATATGATATCTGCAAATATGTGATAAAAGTAAAAATACAAACCCATATATCTTGAGCATAACGATTGTTCAGCTTCAAGGACCAAAAGCACAGGAAACATGTCCAATAAACTCAGTAGGGAGTTTTTTAAAACTAGAGGAATAGGTGGTCATAGAGATAAGTTGCAAACAGGTAAGTTGAGCAAAGGACCTCTCCGTACCACATGACAGGTAAAATACTAACAAAGAAAGAATATTGGCTGTTGCAAGAGAGTAAAGCCATGTTACATATGAAAGCAAATCCATTATAATGACAATAAATTTCTCAACAGAAACTGAAAGGGGCGGGAAGAGGACATTGGAATGAAGTGTTTAAGGTCTTTACAGCACAATAATTAACAACCCTGATTATGATTTCCAGGAAAGCTATCCTTCAAATCTAAAGAAGAATTACATGTTCTAGGACAAACACAAACTAAAGGAATTGGTGATCCCTGAGCCAGCACTGCAGAAGCTATTTGAAGGCTTCTAAACACCAAAGGAATGCAATGATAAATACAGGAAAGAATAAACTGCACCAGAACAGTAAATGAGAAATTGAGGATTAGCAAAGCACCAAACACTAGCAAAAAAAAAAAAAAAATGACAGGAATAAGTGTGTATTTCTGAACAATTATTCTGAATGTTAATGTTGTCAATTCAGATTAAAAGTCATAGACTTTTGCAAATTGGATTTAAAAACAGTACTTACCTATTGGTTGCCTACAAGAAATGCACCACTGTGATAGAGATACACAGACTTAGGTTGAAAGGATGGAATAAGATACTACAGTCTAAATAAAATAGAAAATAGACATGTCAAATCAATTTTGAAATAATATTATTTCAATCCAGAACTAGTTAGGAGAGACAAAAATGTCACTCCATATTGACAAAGGGAGAAACTATCAAGAGCATATTGCAATTCTAAACACATATGTATAGAACGCTGGCATACCCAGTTTTATAAAACAACTACTACTGGATATTAAAGCATAGTTGACCTCAATATCTCAAAAACCATGTTATTAAAGAAGTTTTTAGCTAAAAACGTCAGGGCCCAGGTGTATTCACTTCTGAATTCTACCAGACATTTAAAGGAGAAGTAATATCAATGCTCCTCAAAACTGTTCATAAAACAGAAAGGTAACACATACTACCCAAAGGATCTTATGGATCTAGTATTGTCTGACTCCAAAATCAGATACGTATACAACAAAAAAGAAAATTGTAGCCTAGTATTCCTGATAAATGTGGATAAATGCAAAATTAGTCATAAAATATTTCCAAACCAAATGATCAAATTGGCTTCATCCCTGAGGTATAGGGTGGTTCACCATACATAAATCAAGAATATAATACATCATATTAATAGAATCAAGAATAGATTCACATGATCACCTCAATAGATACAACAAAGGTTCTTGACAAAATCCAATATCTCATCATGAGAAAAGCTCCAGAGAAACCAGAAGGGACTTATCTCAACACCATGAAAGCTGTATATGAAGCTTCTTAGCCAACATTATATAAAACAAGTTGACAACATTTTGACCAAACCCAAGAATCAAATAAGTGTGTCCACTTTTTCAACTTTTATTCACTGTAATCCTTGAAGTGATCACCAATTCCTTTAGTTTGTGTTTGTCCTAGAACATGTAATTCTTCTTTAGTTTTGAAGCACAGCTTTCCTGGAAATCATAATCAGGGTTAATTATTGTGCTGTAAAGACCTTAAACACCACATTCCAATGTCCTCTTCCCGCCCCTTTCAGTTTCTGTTGAGAAATCTATTGTCATTATAATGGATTTGCTTTCGTATGTAACATGGCTTTACTCTCTTGCAACAGCCAATATTCTTTCTTTGCATTTTACCTATCATGTGATACAGAGAGAGAAATTAAAAGGATACAAATCAGATAAGAAAAGTTCAAGTGAACACTGTTTGCAGATGTTATGATTCTACAAATAAGGGACCAAAAGATTTCAACAGAAAACTCTTAGAACTGATAAATATTTTAATCAAAATATCAATGTACAAGACAACATACAAACACAGTCTATTTTCATATAACAGTATCAAACATATGCTGAGGAAAATCATGAAGAAAATCTCATTCCAATAGCTTCAAATAAACAAATAAAATGCCTAATAGTAAAAGTAATCAAGAAACAAAGGACAACTAAAATTTTAAAGAAAATAATTAGAAAATACACTATAAGATTTGGACGGCCCTTAAAATGGATTAGTCTGATTTGTCAACCTGACAGAATATGGAATCACATTGGAAGCAAGTTGCTGTGCACACCTGTGAGGGACTATCTAGATTAAGATGAACTGCTGAGAATATCTGAGGAGATTGTCGAGATTATTTTAGTGCATGTGAGAAGAGCATTATGAATTGTGGGTGATACTATTCCCTCAACAGATGTTGGACTGTATAGCGTGTAGAAAGTGAGTTGAGAACCAGCATGTATGTATTCATTTCTCTTTTCTGTTTGTGGACTTGAGGGTCAAAGCAGAGACTCATAAATATTTGTCAAAATGCTAAGAATACGGTACTGTTGAGTGCCCATCACTAAATGGAATATCTTTATCACTTACTTCAAGGCCCAGGGAACATCATGTAAGATGGAGTAGAAAGACTAATAGCTGGAGCATAGGAGTAGTGCTATAAAATATTATCTTATAGATTTCTTTAATATTCAATGTATTTTGCCTTTGTTATGGTAAATTCTTGAAAACAATTTAGTGAAACAGGAAAATAGTAATATTTTCATTTGCAGATGACAGTATCAAGTATAAGGACTGTATTAAGCCTAACTTGTATGAAGTCAGACATCAGACATTGAAAGAGATCATGTTATTTGTTAGTATTAGTCTTACACAATTTGGCATTCTTTACAAAGGCTGTAATAGATTTTGAAATCAGGTGACAAACTTAAAAACTCAGAGAACATACTGTCTCACTCTAATTTGTCACTTCAGTGCCTAGCAGTGTGTGGCATGCAATTGGTACTCAGTATCAGCTGAATGAATGAAAAGGTAAGGCTGGTAATATGGAGTAACATGTCTTTAGAGGATATCTACACATAGAATGACTGAGACACATGAAGGAAGCCTTTTTGAAAATTGTGCTGTATTTCAGGATTCGTTTGATTAGGAAATTTATTTGATTTCTCTAGTATATATTGATCTCCAGATGGAACTTCACCTTCACAGCCTCCCGTTATATTCTTATCTCATACCATTTCTAACACTGAGCAAATTATCTATTTACTTGTGGAGATATCCTCAAATACTTTAAGTCTCTTAGAGGTGGTAGTAAAGTCTTCTTTTGTTATTAAATCCACCCCTCTTTCACTTAGCTCCAAATTTTTCATCATCCTCCAGCACTATTCCTTCCTAAGATATTGTGGTCTTTTGTAAATCCCACTGGGTCCACTTAGTGTGAATGGGTGTAAGACAAGAGGGGAACTGAAAGGTTCTTAGAGACATATTAGTAGATATCAGTAGTGAAACAGCATTCAATGGACATTACAGGGCTGTTGCACACTGAGTTCAGTAGCTATTACTGCATGTACAAATTCCAGCATGAATGGAGAAGGAGCTCATGAAGTTCCTTCACTAGCTGAGAAGCTATTGGCAATTGATAGCTGCTGGGAAAGGAAAAGTCAGTTTTCTTAAGGGATGTGAACCTCTGAGAGGCTATCAGTGTTCTTGTATTGGCACATTTTTGTCAATTCAGAATATGTTGTTTTTTATCTTTTATTTAAGAATTTTTTTATTCATTTTACATACCAACCACAGATGCCCCTCTCATCCTCCCATCCTTTCCCCTGACCTAGCCCCCATCCCTTCCTCCAAAATGATAAGGGCTCCCATCCCATGGGGAATCAGCAAAGCTTGGTACATTCAGTTGAGGCAGGATCAAGCTCCTCTCTTGTGCATCAAGGCATCCCACCAGAGGTAATGGGCTCCAGAAAGCAAGCTCTCATTATTAAAAAATTTGTATTGAAAATAGATTCTTCTCTTATACAATGAATCCTGACCATAGTTTCCCTTTTCTCTGCTCCTCCTAGCTACTCTCACCTGTAGCTAGAGTTTTCCTGCCTTGCCCACAGTCAGAACAAATCTTTGTCACCCACCAGTCCCACTGCTGCTCAGACCCAACCGAGTAAACACAGACACTTATATTGCTTACAAACTCTATGGCCGTGGCAGGCTCCTTGCTAACTGTTCTTATAGCTTAAATTAATCCATTTCCATAAATCTATACCTTGCCACATGGCTTGTGGCTTACCGGCATCTTCACATGCTGTTTGTCATGGCGGCGGATGGCAGTGTCTCCCCACCGCCTTCCTGTTCTTTCTTTTCTCCTCTCTGTTAGTCCCACCTATACTTCCTGCCTAGCCACTGGCCAATCAGTGTTTTATTTATTTACCAATCAGAGCAATTTGACATACAGACCATCCCCCAGCACTCACCTTCCCTCTCCTCCAGATATACTCCACCTCTGTTCCTTTTCAGAAAGGAGCATGCCTTAAAGAGATAACAGTCAAACAGGACAAAACAAGTTGCAATAAGACAAGACAAAAGCCCTCATATCAAGGCTGGACAAGGTAACCCAATAGGAGGAAAAGAGTCCCAAGAGCAGGCAAAGAGTCAGAGATATACCCACTCCCACTGTTAGGAATTTCATAAAAACACCAAGATAACAGCCATAACATACACACAGAAGGGCTGGTATAGACCTACACAGGCCCCATCCTTGCTTCTTCAGTCTCTCTGAACCTGTACATGTCTGCTTAGTTGATTCAGTGGACCATGTAGATTTTTTAACCCTATTTATGTTTATGGTTTGATATGCTTTAAATATCAGTAAAATATTGTTAAATTGAGTATTTTTAGTAAATTTGAGTCTCTCTTTTTAATAAAGTCATACTTGTGCATGAAAAACACTGTAACAGGCTTTCTACCATCTCTTAAGCTCTGCTTGCCTCCTTTGTCCTTTTCTTCTAGTATGTAAGGCATTCATGCTGAAAACTCTTCATATAGCACCTTCCTCCTGTTACAAACTTCACAGATGTTTATGGAGTGAACCACAGTTTCTTATCATTAAAGTCTTGGTTTAAGGGAAATGGAGTAAGAAAAGCATATTGATATCTAGTAAAACTCATTTTAAAATATCATGTATTGTGGCTATGCACTATTCCTAAGGTGGAAATAATAATTCCTAATTTGGTATTACTGAATGCTTTCCTTTGACCTCCAAAGAGTTTTAGAACTCATAGTAATATTTGTCATACTTGGGTATGTATTCCTTTAAGAATGAAATTTGAACATGATGGTGTTATATATGTTGCTCTAATAATCTCTTTGTCCTCAATTTACTCTGTTTCTTCATGATATAAATTTCCCTCAGGTGAAACTGGGCTTTCCAGTACACTTGTGAGGTAATGTGTAAATTCTCTGCCTGACTACTCTGCTTGCTCCACGCAGCAAGCCCAGGTCACCTTCGCAACGTCAAAATTGGGTATTCATTCTCCATTATAAATGATGTTTTGTGTGGGTGTATTTTAAATGGAATCTATTGAAATATGTCCAGTACATTAAAATTTATGTTTTTTATTATCATTTTTATTATATGGAACAAGCCTGGCCTTGCTTTGTAAAGTCATTCATCAAAGAGAATTTCATCATTGACAAGAATGGCTGCCTACTTGGTATCTATAACTTGCAAAGTTAAAAGTGATTTTTCTTTTGTTTTTGTCTTTTTGAAAAAAATGGTGAGCTGAATAGGATGATACCAATGGACATGCCAAACTAGATGGGGAAAAGCTCACAAGGTCTCAGCTCTACCAAAAGAACTATAAAGAACTGAGGAAAGCTGGGAGCAGGAGAGATGGTCTTCCCTTAGGAGAACAAATCAATTGGTTGTCAGTGCTCAGCCCTGAAAACATCCATACAAATAACATTATAAGGACTGAGCAGACTATACTTAGGAATAGATATGTGTATACATATACATATAGGCATCCAGTAAGAATTAGTGGCAAAAGAGACTATTAATTTGAAGGAGAGCAGGGAAAGGTGTATGGGAGGGTTTCAAGGGAGGAAAGGAAGGAAGAAATATAATCTCAACAACAAAAAGACCCACAAAATGGTAAGAGTTTCACAGCATTAACAATTCCATTTTGATACAAATAGAGAATAGAAACCTTGAATTTTAAGTTTCATAATTTTGGAGTCAGATGCACTATGGTTGTGGGACAAAGTCCTAGGCTTCATACATTTGTAAGCATGCAACTTGGTCAATGTATTAGTATTGTGTGATGTCTGATTGCACTCACCTTTCTGACTATTAAAGATTATATTGTCTTGTGGATAACAAGGCTCTGAGATCAGCTCTCGTTAGTAGACTAGAAATGAAATGATATGTGTTACATAAAAGCTGAGTGATGTAAAAATTAAGATAGTATGTGGTAGAGATCAGATTCAACTTGAGGTAGTTGAGCTATAGACTCCCAAGTTTTTACTTTGCATTACTCTTTGCCAGATTTCCTAAGATTATATAATCTTTGTCTATGCTATGTTTCTGCATAGAATTATCCAATTTTTATCTATTTCTTTTTAATTTCCAAATGAAAATTTTGTACCTCATCATTTAGAAGACTTACTTCAATCTGCTTTTCTCATTACTCATGATTTAGAAAAAGTTGTCTTGGGAGTAACAGATACAAGATTTTATACTAACTGAATAACTTATCTATTAGCTAAAAATGGAGAACAGAACTTTCCTAAAGAAGTAAATGAAAATTATGCTTCCAAATGTCTATACAGGCTGTGAAAAAAGAGCCTATTATTTTAAGATACTTCCTTGCCCTCCAGTAAAACACAGTGTGTCCCACAGGTGTCTGTCCCTTTGCCTTTGCAAATGCTTTCTCACCACCTTAAATGCTCTTTTTGTGACTCTGCTGTCAACTTTATCCAAAGTTCAACTCTTTCATAATTCATTCAGGGGTGTCTTACCTAGGAAACCTTTAATTCCTACTTCCTTCACTGAAGTGGGTAGTTTCCTCATTTGATCCTTACACAGTTTGATAACCATGCTTAAAGCATGCATCACATTTTTATTTGAGGTAAGCTTGTAAATCTGATCCATCATCCTTCTAAAATATAAATATGTTGAACAGAGTCAATGCTTTTCTTTTTTTTGTCATCCCCCAGTTTTAGCTGATCTATTAGATTCAGACAATGGAAACTGCCGTGTTAAGTGAGTTACGTAATCAAAAACGTGATTGCTCTGTTTTGTATAAGACGAATTGTTAAATGGTCTTATTAAAACAAAACAAAAACAAAAACAAAAAACCTGGAGCTAGATATTGGGGTAAATACTGAAAGATAAGAAAAGCAGAAAGAAGCCAGCCACATTCTTACCACTTGGAAATCCTCAGCCAAAGAGACCTGCTTCCTGTATACCCACACTTATATGCATTTCTATTCTGCATCTCACTTCCTCTCTCCACCCAGCTACATCACTTTCTGTCTGTCTGTACAGACCTCTAGACCTCTATGGTTAGCCCTGGGATTAAAAGTGTATGTCACCATTCCTGGCTGTGTTCCCCAATGTAGCCTTGAGCTCACAGAGATCTGGGCTGGATCTCTGCCTCCTAAATGCTAGGATTAAAGGCATGTGCTACCATTGCTTACATCTATGTTTAATATAGTGGCTGGCTTTTTCCTTTGATCTTCAGATAAGCTTTATTAGGGTGCACAATATATTGGGGGTACACTATATCACTACAATATTATAATCTCTAGAATAAGAATAAATAAAGAAACTATTCATATGCCATGTCTGATGCTTTATATACCTCCTATAACATTCACAACAATCATACATGATATATATCATTTGCATTTTGCAGAAAAAATTTAGGCCTAGAATGATAAGGGGGTTTCCTAAGTTCACATAGAAGGTTACAGAGATTTGAACTGATCTAAATGACTTTTGATTTCACTCATAAGGTTGATTTTCACTGAGGAGACATAGTACAATTCTTTAGATATGGTAGATTCATCCAAAGTCGAAGTCTACAAGACATTATATGGTCAATTTCCTCATTTTACAGCTGAAGAAATTCAGTTTTATAAAGAACAAAAGTCTTGTTCAAAGTCATTTAACTAATAAGCCAAACTCAGTCTGGGTTCAAAGCCAGCTCTAAACATAGTAATTTTCTAAGAGGCACAGATGCCTCTCTCATTGTGGGCCAACAAAATGGATTGCTCTTCTGAACTTCTGCCCCTCCACCTGGGCCCTCATCTATCACCTTCACAATTAGAGCCTACTTTATTTTGGTTAATGAGATATCACTATTAATTTTTCTCCTGTGGGCCATAATGAAGGTCAAAGATACTGAGCCCAAGCTCTGCTTAGTTTCTAATTGTAAATACTGGGGCAGAAGATCATTTAAGATTACTTCTCTGTAATTACATAACAATACCATTGTTACTTTTCATTTAGTTACCAATTTTTACTTTTTAAAATCCATATTTTCATGTTTTGTGTATCTTTGAAAATATTGGAAGATTGTGTTAGAGTATCTCAAAGGCATTTTTTCATTCTTAAATTCTTGTTCTGTAATTTGATTAATTATAAATAATCTTAGTTTATTTTCATTAATTCTTTAGTAGTTATTTATTAAAGCTTCCATTTATTAAAATTATTGTTTAATTTTTTCTTAATGTCTACATTACACCACAAACTCTATGAAGATAAAGTTGTATCTGATTTTGTTCACTGTTGTATCATACAAACATGCAAACAAACAAAAAACAAAAAATAAACTCAATAAAGCTCAAAACACCAAACAAAACAAAAGTGCACACACTAAAAATAAAGTACCTTTTGTGTTGGCCAACTGCTCTCAGGCATGGGGTCTGCTATGAACTGTGATGGATATACCCAATGTCACTCCAATAACTTCTTAGTTAGAGGTGGAATTTGTGTCCACTTCTTTTCTGTTCTGGAACTTTGTCTCATTTCAACTTGTGCAAGTACTGCATATTTTGTCACAGTCTATGTGAATTCATATGTGTTTTGAACATTTGTGTGTCTGGAAAATGTTATTTCTTTGGAGCCATTCACCACTTCTGGCTCTTAAAATATTTTTACCACCTCTTCAACATAGATACCAGGTCCTTGATGTGAGGGGTTTGATGAAGATGTCTCATTTATGCCTGAGTTTTTCACTGTCTGCACATTTTCTGCTTGTGGATCACTTTGTTAATTACCATTTATTGTAAGAAGAAGCTTCTCTGATGAGGATTGAGTCATCTCTGCTCTATAAGTATAGCAATATGTCATTAGGAACAATTTTATTGCTATGTATTTTTGAGCAGAATCATAGTAGTATATTTTCCCCTAGTCCCATGACCTATCTGGTTTCAGGTTCTCAGTCACTTTAGCATGTCAGATATGGGCTCTATCATGGAGTAGTTCTTTAATAATAATAAAAAATGGTTGGTTACTCCCACAACATCTGTTCCATATTGCACCAGTATATTTTGTAAGCAGGTCTCTTTTGCAGGTCAGAGGGTTTGTATTTGGGTGAAGTTGATGCCTATTTAACTTCTCCAGTACCATGCAAAGTACATTCTAGAACCGTGAACACTAGTCAGTAGAGGGGAAGTTTCTAGTTGGACACCAACCAAATATTTCCATGTTTGATAACTGAAGTTATGTCTTCAATAATGTGTCCTTTCCATCAGACTATGGAGAGTACCAAAAGCCTTGACAATAGCCTGTGACATTTGGAAACATCTATGGGTCCTTTTGTCAAATGACTCAATAAGATGTTACCCATTCAAGCTACTGGAGTTTTTACCAGGTGTCTTAATATGTTTAGTTGGAGTATTGTCTCCTCTATTGTATGGTGACTCCATTTAAATTCCTTTCGTGTATGTATATATTTTAAGAAGCTTCTCCAATAGCTGGTTTCCATATGATTTTTCAAAAGACTTTTAGTGTTAGTTTTCACTCCCCATATTCTGTCTTTACCATGCACTTGCCCACACCATCCCTGTCCCCATTTAATCCTCCTGTTCTTTTTTTCCCTTATAATACTAATCTATTTCCCCTTCCCTGGAAGATCCCCTCCTCCCCACTGGTTCCTTAGTAGCAACTTAACCTTTGTGGTTATTTGAATTGGAACACACATACATAAAATATAAAATCTAGTATTCACATGTAAGAAAATATGTACAATATTTGTCTTTTGGGGTCTTGGTTATCTCACTCAGGATAACTGATTCTAGCTCTATTATTTACTGGCAAACTTCATAATTTCATTTATCTTAATAGCTGAATAATATTCTATTGTGTAACTATACCAATTTTTCATCATCAGTGTATCAGTTTATACACATTTAGGCTGTTTCCAATATCTGGTAATTATGAATAGTATATTGTAGCATTCTTTAGTTATATACCCAAGAGAAATATAGGCATACCTTTACCAGATCAATTTTCAGCTTTAGAGTACAGGGAAAACTGGATAGCTACAGATAGAAGATTGGAAATAGATCTATACCTATTACCCGGACAAAACGCTGAATTGGTCAAGGACCCCAAAGTCAGACCACATATCTTAAAAATTGTAGCAGGGGGTAAGCTTGTATTCATTGACACACAAAAGGATTTTCTGAACAGAACACCAATATCACAGACTTTAAGACAAAAATTATAAATGGGACTTCATGAAGCTTAAAAGTATCTGTAAAGCAAAGAACACCATCATTTGAGGAAAGTGTCAGTCTACAGAATAGGAAAGAAAATCTTTCCCAATTACATATCTGATAGAAGGTTAGTATCTAGACTATATAAAGAGCTAAAAAATACTAACCACCAAGAAAACAAATAACCCAATTAAAAATGAAATAAAGAACTAAACAGAGCGTTCTAAAAAGATGATTCACAAATAATCAAGAAATACTTTAAAAATCTTCAACATTCTTAGCTATCAGGGAAATGTAATTAAAATTACTTTGAGGTTTCATATTAGTTCAGTCAAATGGTTAAGATCAATAAACCAAATGACAGAACATGCTGGTGAGGATGTAGGGAAAGAGGAACACTTACCCATTGATGGTGGGAGTGCAAACTGGTACAGCCACTATGGAAATCAGAGAGCAACTTAATTTTTTTTTTTAGTGGTAGTCCTTCTGAAATACTTGCCTCCTTGATTTTTAGTCATTGTCATGAACACATAAATTAATGAAATTCTAAATTTTCATAATCTATCTCATATTAATTCCTGAAAACACTACTAGTTGTATTAATTTTGTTCTGAAATTTTATCTAATAGTAAAATATTTTTCAAGAAATTAAAAAATAATGTAAAAAGTAAAAATATGAACCACTAAGTATTATTTTCCTCCAAGACATATCCATATTACCAGCTTTTCTCTAACTTCCAATTGTAGGTGCATAAAAAAAATCTTTATATTTCATTAATCAAAATTGTGGAATCAAGATCTCTGCATATGTTTTTCCCTTCTGAAATAAAATATTTCTCATATAGAGCAGAAAAACTCATAATCTGTTCTGGAATACATGTTTTGTGGGCTTTGGGATTAAAAGACCATCACAGGGTTTGTTGCTTTTTGTTACATAGCATTTTATGTGATTACAGGTACTATGTACACTAATGCAGTGCTGTAATTAGATGTTATTATGCTAAGAGGTCTATTCCTTTTCTCTCCACCCTTCCTATTTGCAAATTTGAGTTGACTTCTGAGAATATGCATATTAAAGAGACAATATACTTCTAATTAAATAAATGAATTTAGTTCCTTGAAATTATATTTTAATAAGACAATTTATATCACAAAAAATAACAAAGTATATTAACGTTATACTAAAATTCTTAAAGCAAAGAGATTCACTATGCTAATGATGAGGCCAGGAATAGACCCACGGAGTCAAAATCCATAGCTCATATACAAGGTTGTGTCTCTCACCACTGGGAGTTTAATATGGACTTGGATGGATTTTAATTTATTAAGATCTTGTTGAAGGCTAAGAGAAAATGGACTTTTTAAATTAAAATATGTCTCAAACTGTCCTATAAAAACTGAGATTCTAATTGAGTACATTTTGATGAAAAAGGAACAGAAGTGGGCTGGCTACCATGCTTCCCAAAGTCTCTTCATTTATTTATTTGTTAATCTGTCTGTCTGTTATTTATTTATCTGTTTTGCTGCCTTTTCCTATGACCTTTGTGATGACTTTTCCTTTTAAAGGCTCATTTACATCTTATATACTAACTGGTTTCCTTGGGTCCTTAAAATAAACTGTGGAAACTTAGCATTTTCTAATTATATTTTACCAACGAAAGATAAAAAATTTATGCAATTAAAATATTTGTAAAAATGATCCAATATCTGAAAAAAAAATCATGAAACCAGAGCCTTGTGACCAGGATTTGGGAAGGATGGTGCCTGTCTCTGTCTATAACTTCTTCTCAGATTCTTCTCATACCTCTTTTTTTTTTTTTTTTCCAACTTCACCAATCTTGCCTGGACACGAGGACTTTGTACATTCTATTCTAAAAATAGATTTCCTCATTATTTCTAATAATATATCCTTTGTCTTTTGTTTCCAACTCATCCTTTAAATTTGAGTGAGATCAAACTTCCTAAGAGAATACATTCTCCCTATTATATTATGTCCCACCCATTATGTATTTTCTGAAATCACTTTGCACTCTTTTAAGACAAACATTAGCATTGATATTTGTGTAAATATGTGATTATCTACTGGAATTTAATAAGGTCTATGAACCACAAGGTCAAGGTTCTTATTTTTCTCTTGTGGTAGTGAGGTTTCTCTTCATTTGAAAAGTAAAAGTGATGCTTAAATCAAAGGATAATGAGTGATCATGAGTAATGTAGGTAGTTGGAGCAGTGTTCCAAGACTTGAAGGGGGTCACTGAATTTTGGAAGATGACCAGGAAACACTGAAAACAAGATGATGAGGGCCAAAGAACACAGAGTTTCATAGGAAACAATGATTTGCTGAGGAAATTAGATAGGATGATAAATTGAGCTGAGCACTTTCTCTGTGTCTTAAAAAATTTTAGGCTAGATAGTTCTTCTAATGAGAGGTAAACTCATTAAGGTGCTGAGTATTATTATTTATGAAAGGTCCAAACATGACTAGTAATATATTTTGATAGTTACAGATTGGATTGCATGACAGGGTTCTGTAATTGACACATAGCACAACACTCCCTGCCCCCTGCCACGGTCCTCAACAACTTTCCCAGTAAAAAGAAAAGGAGTGTGAATTCTCTGAGTTCTGTACTGTAGTTGAGAATGGGTTAGACACAAAGTTGAGAAACTCGGTGTGACTTTGAAGTCTGATTTCAAGTTGATTATAAAACTGTCTGGCCTGGCCAACCAGAGCTGTGTAAGAAATGGCAGGACTCTGCACACAAAACAACTCTAATCACCAGTCCTCCAACTCTTAATCAAGTGAAAGAAATGTTTTCATAAAATTCTTCCCTCAGACTCCAATAAGTTAAATGTATTTTGATGTACCAAGTTTTGTGACACAAGTCAGGAATTGGTGTATTCTGATTTTCTAACAGGTATGATTGACAAATCCTTTGAGAGCATTGACAAGCTAATGCTAATGTGATCCACATTAACCTACAAGTGGTATCACATCTAGTCACTAATTTATTTTTAAATGAGTGCAAATACATTTCCTGCAAAGGAAAGAATTGAGAATCTTTTGACAATTTCAGGGTTCCCACAGAGAGACAGAATAATTTGAAAGACAAAAAAGTAAACTAAAATTTCCTGGTGCCTGAATATAAATCCCCTTTCTCCCAGCATAGTTAATATAGTATGAATGATATTACAGATAAGTGGGGGAAACTGGAATTCTGTACCTTGGCTTTCATTTTATTGATTCATTCAGTCTTGAACAGAAAAAGGGCAAGGGGCATTGTGTTAAAATTTAAAAAAAAAAAAAACAAAAAAAACAAAGATTTGGTGTTCAAATTTTCATCTGCTGTTTCATTGCCACATGACCTGAGCAGCTTCAGATTAACATATCTGAGTCTCGGTTTCTTCATCTCTTCAATCGCCATTGAGAAATTCCCTACTTTGGCAGAGCTGTATTCTCTGCAAGTTGTGTGTCAATCACCTCCCTCCTAAGTTTGTACTCTCAGGGCCAACCCCTGAGAATAGTGTGCCTGTAAGTGATGTGCTTCTGGCACCTCACTCGCCTCAACCTCCTTCTAGAATAAGATGTGGGAGGGACTGGAGGAGTAGGGCATAGAATAGTGAGATATGAGGACAATGAGGTGTGCAGAAACCACGTGACAAAGACTTCTAACTTATGATGTCTAACTTTATACTGAGTGTTATGTGAAATTGATTCAACGGTGTTAGCAAAATAGGTAATTTCATTTGGGAAGGAAAATTTTGGCTGGTGTTAAGAATAAACAGAGATGACCAACAAAGGATGTTTGAAAAGATATAACACACACACACACAGACACACACACACACAGACACACACACACACACACACACACAGACACACACACACACACATACACACACACACACACACACACACACACACGCAATGTAGTTAGGCCATTTGGGATGACAATGCTCTCTGCAAAAGATATGAACTATCTAACAAAATCCCGAGTGCCAGGCATGGGAAGCACCCCTTCTAGTTGTTTGTCAGGGAAGTCCTAGAGATTTGTTTAAAGTATAGACTAAGACCTTGGTTTCCTCCCAACAATTGAAGTAAGACACTGTTGCTGAAGACACCACATCATTTTTCTTTTCCCTTTCTTCCCTTGACACCCTCCTGTATACCCTCCTTGTTCTCTTTCAAACGCATGGCCTCTTTTTTTGTAGTTGTTACATTGATATATGTATATGCATACATATTTTTAAATACAACTTGCTCAGTCTGAATTATGTTAATTATATGAATGTTTTCAGGGTTGACCATTTAGTATTGAATAAACAATTGGTGTGCTCTTTCCTGGAGAAGACTGTCTCCTGCTCTTAGCATTCCTTAGTTGCCTGTAGTTCTTTGTGTAAGGTTAAGGGCCCATGGGCTTTCCAAGGTCCACCTCGACATGCTTATTGTTTTCATTGTTCAGTTCATGTTTATGCAGTCATGTTGGTGAGAGTTTATGGGAGTAGCTTCTGACATTATTACTAGGAAACACAATCTTACAGCGAACCCGCTGATTCTCTGGTTCTTACAATCTTTCCTTCCCCTTTTCCACAATGTAACCTCAGCACCTGATGAGGTTGTGTTTTGTAAATGTATTCAATGGGACTGACTTAATAACTCTGCATTTTTATCACATTTTTCTTCTTTCTTTCTTTTTTTCTTTCTTTTTTTTTAATGGCTGCCATCTGTTCCTAAGAGAATTTCCTTGATGAGGGTTTAGGAGTATACCTATCTATTGGTATAAGGATAAAAGGATAAATGTTTAGTTTGTTGGTTTAGTAAAGGGGTGGTTAAAGGGTTTCCTCCAAGATCTATAACTTCACTAGCTTTGGTAGTTGGCTATGTTTCCAATACCAGGCATAGTTTCCCTCTTTTTGAGCCAGTCTTAAGGCCAATTAGAGAGCTGTTGGTTACCACCTTTGGTACCATGAATGCTAGTTTTCAGAAAGGAGGCATTCAGGTCAGTTCTATCTCAGGGACCTCTAGACTGTATGTCTGATTTGTATGTTGTCTTCAGCAATAGGGACTAACTTTCCACCTCTGGGGCACAGCAAGGGGAATAGAAGTAGACTGTGTTTTGGGGTGAGTCTCTTCAAAAACTCTGACCAACAATTTAAAAGAGGGCTTCTCATGTCCAGTATTGGAGTTTTTCTTAGGTGGTCTTTGGCACTTGGAGGTAACTTTGTGAACCCGTAAGAGACAATTCCATTTATATATGAGGTCATATGCATAAACAGACTTACATGTATGATTTTAGTTTTAGACAAATAGTTAATAGTGTGATTCCTTATGACTGTTCCAAAGCCTTACTATATTTTACCCTCCTTCTTCTCTATTTGCCTCCCTCTCCATCCATAAAGAGCTACCCACTTTTTCTATTTCCTCACAAAGATC
Organism: Peromyscus leucopus; assembly: GCF_004664715.2. Classification (NCBI taxonomy): domain Eukaryota; kingdom Metazoa; phylum Chordata; class Mammalia; order Rodentia; family Cricetidae; genus Peromyscus; species Peromyscus leucopus. Next base: position 113,880,973 of record NC_051064.1, read on the forward strand.
ACTTGTACCTTGTTATTATCCTCTCTGTTGTTCTTCGTATTCCCTATCTCAGCAATGGTCCCATTTAACTTTCCTTGTTTCTACACTTATTCAAGGATATATACTAATAATTTGATGATTTGGAGCTGGGAGCCACCAATAAGAGAGAACAAATGATGTTTGTCTTCGTGGGTCTGGGTTATCTCACTCATTATAATATTTACTGGTTCTATCCATGGATCTGTTCATGACTTCATTTTTCTTTACTGTTGAGTAGTATTCCACAATGTATATGCACCACATTTTCATTATTCATTTGTCTGTTGAAGAACATTTAGATTGTTTCTATTTCCTGGCTTTTGTAAATGGAGAAGCAATGAACATAGCTGATGAATTACCTTTGGAATAGGACATCAAGTCCTTTGGGCATATGCCTTTGAATAACTGGGTCATATGGTAAATTATTTAATTTTAGCTTTTTGAGATTTCTTCTGTGTCTCCTTCATAATAACCTCAAGTAAAATAAAATACCTAGGAATAAACTTAATGAAGGAAGTGAATGACCTCTACAATGTAAACTTAAACCTCTGAAGAGACAGAGAAAGGCATTAAAATGGAAAAAAATCCCATGATCATGGATTTGTATGATTAATATTGTGGAATGACTTTTTAAAAATTTTTACCAAAGCTATTTACAGACTCAGTGAAATCCCATTCAAAATCCCTATTTCATTCTTTACAAAAATAGAAAAAAAAAGACTATCTTGAAATTCATATGGAACCACAAAAGAATCTGGATTACCAAAACAAATCTGAACAAAAAGAACAATACTGGAGGGATTATTTATTCTAGACCTTGAGATACATTTTAGAGACATAGTAATTAAAACTGTATGGTATGATATTGGAACTAAAACAGACATGTAGACTAATGGAACAAAATTGATGGTCCAAAAATGAGCACATGTAACTTCAGCCACTTAATATTTGACAAAGACACCAAAAGCATATACCAGAAAAATAAGGTATCTTCAACAAACGATGCTTGGAAAACTGGATGTCTCCATGCAGATGAATGAAATTAGGCTAGTATTTATCACCTTCCACAAAAATAAACTCCAAATGGATCAAAGACCTAAACATAAATACAATTATATTAAATTGTATTTGAATTTTATATAAGACAGAAAACATTAAATATTGAAAACATCAAATCTAAAACATAGAGAGAACATAGGATACATATATACATATATATATATATACATATACATAAATTGTTCAGTGAACTCTCTAAGAACATTTAAGGAATTCACAATATCTTTAGAATTTATTTCTTAAATTTCTATCTGGGTTGGTAGAAAATATCATGCAAGACAAAATTGGGGTTTAGTATTTTGTAATAATACTCTTTTATAGGAAAGTGAAACTCTTAACTATCTAAGGATATTTGGTGCATAGATTGCTAATATAAGTATTAATCAAGAATATTTATCATCTATACATAGTTGAATCTCTTTGGAGGAGATGTCACACTATATAGTACATTAACCTGTGCATCAGGGAAATTTTGTTCTTCTTTGAATTTGAGTAGTTTTCTTCTTGTACTAGGGACTTGGTTGTTCTATTTATCAACTGTGTGGGTTGAAAGAGAGTAGTAAATTATTCCAAAAGTCCCCTTAACACCAAGAATTAGTAATCTTTGGTTAAATATGCTGCCTCACAGACCTTGATTCTGAAAGGAGAAATGAATTTCTAGAAAACTGAAATTTCTTCTAAACCCTTTTTTTAAAAAAATGAGTATTCATACTGAAACTCAGAATTGTATGAATTCAAAGAGTAGGGTTTTTATCTGCGATGACTGTCCTTGGATCTTCAGTCTCTTTTACAAGTCTTGTGTTAGGAACGCATTCTCTTGTAGTTGGCAGTTATTCGACTAATCACCTATCAAGGACATTCTTCCTGATACTGAATTGGAACTGTCTTTCTATAGCTTCTACTATTGCTTCTAACTTCTGTCAGATGCAGATACATTATTTGCATCCCAGTTTTCCTGCTTACTGGTTTTACCACATTAGGAATGTCATGTGATCTCTTTGAACCTTATTTTCTCAACTTACAATGAATATCTGAGTTCCTGTTTCCCATAATGATATAGTTAGTATAAGATAACACCTGTATTCAGTACTGATGGGAAAATACTTTGCAGAAGACTTGATATTTGACAGTTATCATAAAGAATGATTAGGAATTTGCTACGTATGTGTGAGTTTGGCAGGAGATAGTAGATAGGCCACTCCGTTAGTGCCCAGAGAAGAGCATAAACACATATTTCACATATTTGTGAAAAACAAATGCATAAAGTGTTTAGCTACCAGTTTGTCTATGACTTTTAATGTCTAAGGACAAGGAGAAGTGACAGTAGATAATTTACAAACAGACAGGATGTTAAAATGTGTGAGGAATGTACCTGCAAATAGCACACTACAATTGGCTTTTCCTATCTACCATGGGATAAACATCTGTTGCTTCAATCAACTGCTAATTGAAAGTATTCTGAGCAAAGATTGTCTGTATTGAATATGCATACATTTTTTGTCCTTATTTCCTAAAATATAGCTACTATTTCAGTTGTGGTAGTAAGTAATCTAGTGATGATTTAAAACATATGAGAGGATGTATGAAGGTCATATGCATATTCCACATCATTTCATATAAGGGACTTGAATAGCTATGTAAAGTTTTACCTGTGGGATGTTGGTTCTGAAACCAATCTGCTATGAATACTGAGTGACAACTGTACTCTGAAGAGTGCTGAGTTTAAAAACAAAATCATAAAGAGTGGATAGGTAAAACAGGGTTTCTGAGACTACAGTTTACATCTCTTAATTTTGGGAAATATTTTAATGTCATCATTTTAGTGGTATACACTCATAGAAAACAACATTTTCTTTGTACTTATACTATGCACCCAGGTCAAAGAGGCACCTGGATCCAGCTCCTGAAATCCCCTTGGATCCTAGCATGAAAAATCACAGTGCTTTCCTGTCAGTTATGCCAGTGTGCATATTTGGTTTCACTGAGTCTAGCCTTATCATATGAAAAGAATATGAGAGGTGAAGAAAGAATACTTTCCTATATTTTGAAGAGACGTGGTGTGCACTGTAGAAGGTTCTCTACAGATGATGAGACCTGGGTTCAAACCTCTGTCGTTTACCAGCTGTATGTGTAAATCAGTTCTTACAGTTCTTGAGCTTCAGTTTGCTCACTATTTTCTACTCACTGGACACATTGTAAGGGAATTAGTGCTTCCAAAAGTTGTTTAAAAATTATGTTTTGTATTATTATTATGTTAACAATGGAATTGACATGGTGAGAAGAAACAAGCACAGAGAATTGCTTTCAATGCACTATTTAGACCCAGGGTCAAATAAGTATGATCTATAGTTTGGCTTCAACAGCTATGACCTTTCTTCCTACTCACTGACCTTGGCATGTGTAGATGGACATCCCATAGCTTTCTCTTCTCGTCTCTACTTTTATTAAACTGTGCCAGAATAATAATAATAAGTAAAGGTTTCAGGGTTAATAACCAAATTTTGTTTCCTATGACTTCCTTCTGTAAATTAATATTTCAGTTTATAAAGCAAAATACTTATATACTTAGTTATCAAAAAATTGCTTGTTTAGCACACAAACTGTGCTCCAGACACAAGAGAATTATTTGATATTAAATGATAGGTAGAAGTATTTGGGGAATTCAGGAACTCCATGCATAGTGTGTTTGTCATTAAGTCCACATTCTCTCTTATAAATGTGCCATAGCACCCACATCCTGTGTGCCATATACTGTTCTAGAAAAAAGTGAGACACAAGGACTCAGTGGTTCTATTTAGATCCTCACACATCAAACCTATGATGTCTTTATTTCTTAGGTATGGTCCCTGGGAATAAAACAGCTTTCTGGTATAGCAAGAACAATGCAACTGAAGCGTTACATTTAAATTCAGTTCTTTTTGAATTCCTAATAATAGAACTTCTCAAGCTTCTTAACTTTCCTGACTCAGTTCCCTCAAATGGAATACTAGAAAGGTATTATGGTCCAGTGCATGTTAAAGCACTTAACTCAGTCCCTGGAACTTCTACAGCAGACAGGACAGGGGTGCTCCCTTTATTCTCCTGGTTGTACGTATCCCTGCTGGGAAATGCAAAACATGAAAAAGAAATTATTGAGAAGCAGGTTGAAATATAGACTGTAACCATCTTGCAGATGGTCTGTGACAACAGTTATGAAAGGGAATTTGTTGTTCATTGTAATTTCTCACACATTTTTCAGTTTACAGAACACATTTACACACATCTCATTTAATTCTAATAGTAGCCATGTAAGGTGAAGTCTGGTATCTCATCTTTTAGGTAAAGAAACTGAGACTTGCAAGGACTTTATGACCATCAAGGACACATAATCAGTCAGAATTGGATCTTGGTTTTTTAATACACAATCATTTATCTTGTTATTTCACACTCAATTTTGAGTTTGAAGTCTAGTTTCTTATACCATTTTCATGGTTTTTCACTTTGAGTATGTCAATGGGCTTCCTTCCTCTTTCACTCTCTACCAAGGACCTTTGTCATTCTTTATTTTTTTCTTTTTCTTTTACATTGTTCTTTAACATTTTTAAAAAATTTTTATTTTATTTTACAATACAATTCAGTTCTACATATCAACCACAGATTCCCTTGTTCTCCCCCCTTCTGCCCCCTCCCCTTCCCCCAAGCCTACCTCCCATTCCCACTTCCTCCAGGGCAAAGTCTCCCCCAAGAACTGATGCTGTGGGATGTTCTGTATGGCAAATGTGTTGCTCTGATTGGTCAATAAATAAAATACTGATTAGCCAGTGGTTAGTCAGGAAGTATAGGCAGGACTAACAGAGAGAAGAAAAGAAAGAACAGGAAGGCAGAAAGACTCACTGCCAGCTGCCACCAGGACAAGCAGAATGTGAAGATGCCAGTAAGCCATGAGCCACATGGCAAGGTATAGATTTATAGAAATGGATTAATTTAAGCTATAAGAACAGTTAGCAAGAAGCCTGCCACGGCCATACAGTTTGTAAGCAATATAAATCTCTGTGTTTACTTGGTTGGGTCTGAGCGGCTGTGGGACTGGCAGGTGACAAAGATTTGTCTTGACTGTGGGCAAGACAGGAAATCTCTAGCTACAGACTGAGATCAACCTGGTAGACTCAGTCTAGGCAGGTCCAGTCCCCTCCTTCCAGGCCAAGCCAAGAGACCCTGCATAAGCCCCAGGTTTCAAACAGCCAACTCATGCAATGAGCACAGGACCCAGTCCCACTGCCTGGATGCCTCTCAAACAGATCAAGCCAATCGACTGTCTCAGCCATTCAGAGTGCCTGATCCAGTTGGGGCCCCCTCAGCCATTGGTTCCATAGTTCATGTGTTTCCATTCATTTGGCTAATTGTCGCTGTGCTTTATCCAACCTTGGTCTCAACAATTCTTGCTCATATAAACCCTCTTCTTTCTCTCTAATTGGACTCCCGGAGCTCCACCCGGGGCCTAGCCATGGTTCTCTGCATCCAGTTCCCTCAGTCATTGGATGGGGTTTCTAGCACGACAGTTAGGGTGTTTGGCCATCCCATCACCAGAGTAGACCTTTGTTATTCTTAAAGGCACTTTAACACCTTAAAACCTAGTAGCATTTAAATCTTTTCTATTCTTAAAATAGCATCTCCTTATCTTCAGTAGCCAGTAGCACTGATGTGTGGTCAATGTGAATTATACCAAGATACCAAGGCTTTTTTTTTTCATTCTGGTCGTTTCTTCCTTCCTTCCTTCCTTCCTTCCTTCCTTCCTTCCTTCCTTCCTTCCTTCCTTCCTTCCTTCCTTCCTTCCTTCCTTCCTTCCTTCCTTCCTTTCTTCCTTCCTTCCCTCTCTTCCTCTTCCTCCTTTTTTGTCTTTTGTTTTTTAGAGAAGGCTCCAGCTGTCCTGGAACTCACTCTGTAAACCAAGCTGGCCTCAAATTTCGTGATCTACCTGCCTCTGCCTCCTCAGTGCTGGGATTAAAGGCATTCACCTCCACTGACTAGCTATATATTTTATTTTCTTAAAGCAAGCTTATAATTGCTTGTTGAAGCTTTTTTTTTTTTTTTTTTTTTTTTTTTTTTTTTTTTTTTTTTTTTTTTTTTTTTTTTTTTTTTTTTTACAATGGACTGCTTTAAAATCCTGGTCATAAAATTCCATGTAAACATGATCTGTGTGGGAAGGAAAAGCACTGTGAGTCCAGCTCTCAGGAAGAAAATCTTCAGTATTTGTTTGTTTTATTTTTGTTTGTGATGGCTTATGACTGTTTGAAGATCAAGATGAAATTAGAAGCCATTTGTGAGCTGAAAAGATTGCTCAACAGTTAAGATCATGTTGTAGAGGATCCAAGTTTGACTTCTAGCACCTATATTGGGTGACTTAGAAATGCCTGTGACTCTAGCTCCAGGAGAACTTCTCTTATCTCTGTGGGGACCAGAATTCATGTGCACACAGAGATGCGAAAACATACTCAAAATTAAAAATAAATCTTAAAATTAATCGAAACAATCTTGAATAGTGATTGTTCAAATGGGCTACTCATAGAAACAAGAATAATTCAAATATTAGACAGCTATTCCATTTAATTACTTGGCACAGCACTAAGCTCCTTGGCCAAAGGCACAAATACTATAATGACTTATATTCTTCCCTGTTTTCTATAAGAGAGCATACTTGTCAATTGAGAAATGTTTTTCCTGCCCTATATTTTAGGAGAGATTGCTATGCATATTCCCTTCTTAAGATGCTTTTTTAGAAAACTCTTGGCATCTATGTTTAAACTAGAATTTTACAAAGGTATTAGGTTAACTCTCATGTGTGAATATTTCTTACATCGACCTTCTGCAAAAATTACCCACAAGCAGCTTAACATTACTTTTTAAAATATAATTTTAATTACTACACCAGATCACAAAATTATAAATGTTAATGTATTAATGTGTGATGTTTCTATACATATGTATTATATAACAATTAAAATGTTTAATTACAATTATGTCCTCTGGCTGGAGAGATGGCTCAGTGGTTAAGAGCACTAGCTGCTCTTCCAAAGGTCCTGAGTTCAATTCCCAGCAACCACATGGTGGCTCACAATCATCTATAATGAGATCTGGTGCCCTCTTCTGGCCTGCAAGCATACATGCAGGCAGAACACTGTATACATAATAAATAAATAAATAAGTAAACAAACAAACAAATAAATAAATACTCTTAAAAAATTATGTCCTCAAACATATATTATGTTCTTATGAGAAAATCCTCCATTCTATCCATAGTGTATATAAATATATGGTATTTTATTATTATCTACAGGTCTTTCTACTTTGCAGATACACACAAAACTTCTTAATCACCTTCTCATCACCTCTCTATCAAGCTGTGGAAACTCTTGTTCTAGCTACATCTTCTGTAGTGTCAGCTATTTTTGAATTCCATACACATATGTATAAGATCATACAGTAACTGGGGTAAAACCTTTAATGCAAGTTAATTTAATAAATATCTAAGTATATTGTTGCACTATTTTTATTGTTCACAAGTCAAAGATCTCAGTAGATGGCTACAAATCACTCCTTTCCCCTCTCTCAAATACTGGGTATTTTAACTTAGGATTAGACAAAGACAAATTTGCTTGGAACTGTTTTTGATGCACACATGAATTGGGCATACCCTAATGTAGATAAAAAGAAGTCTAGATTATATATTTGGTGTGGATTTTATTTCACTCATATATAGAACAGAAATTTTAGGTCAAATAAATGTTCTCTATAAAGCAATTTTTATCTTTATAGGATGTTGTGGGTGTAGTATAGTGGGAGGACAGTATTTCAGAGTATCAGTTCTGTTTTAGATATGTCACCAACAATTTGAAGTATATTATTCTTTAAAAATAATTACTTAGAGTAACTGTTATTTCCATTTCATAGATAGACTATGACTAGAAAGAGTTAAAACCTTTGTCTGTGAATGCCTCTGGAAAGTATCAGTGTTGACATTCAATATCTACTCCAAGCTTCTACTGTATTAGTTATTTTTCATGTGCTGATCAGATACCTCACAAAAATCCACTTAAGAGAGTGGAGATTTGTTTTGGCTTATAGTTCAGGAGAATGAAGTCCATCACATTGGAGAAGGCATAATGATAGCAATGACTAAAGGTTGTGGTAGTTTTAAGGCAACTGACTACATTGAGTTGGCAGTCAGGAAATACAAGGCAGGAAATGCTGGTGATCAACCTACTTTCTTCTCCTTCCCTTTTTGTTTAGTCTAAGACTCAAGACATTAGCCTAGTGCTCCTTACCTTATGGATGAATCTCACTTTCTCAGTTACACCTCTGTGAAAATTCCCTGAAAGACATAGCCACTGACATCAACATTGCCTCAGGTGGCAGCAAAGATCACAAAAATATGCATATCCTTGTAGCTGTATATGGTAGCTCCATGTGTGACAAAGACCTGGTTGTATCTCATTCTCAGGTGAGGATGTTGGTATTAGGTGAATGTGACTTAGCTATAATAAATAGTGTCTCTTGGACACTCGTTCTCTGAAAATTCAGTGCTTTTTTTTTCTTGTAATGCCCCAGGCTGAAACTGGTTATTTAATCTTTCATGTCTATCCACATATATACTAAAACATTTGAAGTAGAGATTTAGGCATGCATATTGATCATAGTTTCATTTCTGGGTCTGCCCATTCTGGTTTTCAGCTCTTTTCCCATTTCTAGATTTGTCTTTTACATGTTGTCTTTCTACCTACAACCTTTGTTTGTCTTCATCATGTGTGTTCCTTTTATCTTTGACTGCCTTCTCAGTTTAATCCCATTTCCTGTCACCTTTTAGCTTAATTCCTTGTACCCCATCCATATTCATCTCTTTAAGGATTTATTATTGTATGTGATTTTGTTTTCCTAATATGCAATTTAGTAGCAATTCTCCTATATATATTCCAACATTCTCTATGACTTTCTTTTGAATCCTCTTTAGTAATCATTCTGCCACTTAGCAAAATTTATGCTGTCTGTGGGTGATTCATCTTTGCCCATCACACAAGTGTGCATGCTAACACCTACACATGCAGGTGAATCTTTGCTGGTGATATGTTTTAATTACAGATTTAGTCAGAAGTAATTAAGCCTTTCTGTAACGTGGATGGGAACATAGTTTTTAAAAATGCTTGCAATTTCAGACATTTCAAGTATAGCATGTGCCACACTGCTTTGCAGAGTAAGAAGGAGCCCCTAGTGTAGTTAGATTAATTAATAGAAACTGAATAAACTTAATGGACCCAGAGAAGTGCAAAGGATGGTGTTTCCCCTCCCCCAACTCTCATACAGATGGAAAGACCATCCTGGGATGCAGCAGGAATGGCAATTGCATTTTAATTACAGGGCTGATGGCTTCTTCACTGCACCAGATGGATAGGGCCTTTTAAAGGAAGCTCATTCACTGCCTTTGTTGATTTTTCCTCCTATGCTGGTTAACAAACCCAATAGGCAAACATGAGATATGAGGTTACATTCAAATGCCATAAATAGATTCCCTTGCACCCCGTTTTGTTGCTCATCTTGTCAGTGGAGTCAGTTCTTGACTCCCATGAAAAAGATGCTCCTTAATGCAATATGGGAGAAGGGAGGACAGGAAAGGTTCTGTTTCCTTTCCCCTTTCATCCTGGTGGTTATTTTATAACCTACAAAGCACTTTGACTTTGTAGTGTCACTTAACTGTTATGGCAGCTCAGAGACAGTGGTATTTATTGGTAGCCTTTGGGAGAGCCTACTCCAAGACTGCCTCCAAGGTATGCAAAATAAATAAATAAATAAATAAATCCACAAATGCGGTGTGGCCTAGACTTTTCTATCTGAGGGGTAAAGAAGGAAACACATTTTTCTGATGGTAATTTTCTCTTTTATTTCATCTTTACAAAAAAATCTCTTTCTGAAAACCTCTCTGTCTCCACATAGCTACATACTTTACATACAGCTATATATATCTTTCTTTACATACATGCATACATACATACATACATCTCTCCTGTACAGCTATATATCTCTACATACAGTTACATCTCTTTTCTATACAGCTTCATTTTCCTGTATCTCTCTACCCACTTAGCTACATTTCTAATCTGTTATTGAAAAAATCTGTCTCCACATAGTTACATTCCACACAGTTACATTCTCCACACAGCCATATACTTCTATATAGCTATACATCTAGTTTACATAGCTCTCTCTTCCATTTGTCTCCACACAGCTCATATCTCCACACATTTTTCACACATTCTCTCTCTACACACTCAGCTACATCTCCTTTTCAGCACACACCTCAACATCCAAATTCTGGACAATTATGTGTTACATATACAGGATCCAACCCATTCTTGTAACACATGATAAGTCACACAGTTTCTCTTAGGCTAAGGAGATCGCACTGACTGGGTATGGTGAGTAAAATAGGAAAGTAACTCCTTCTCAGATAGAGACATTGAAAATCAGGACTTAAACCATAAACAATTAGTTGGCTGAACCTTGAGTATGTGCAGAAAGTTAATTACTGCTGAAAGAATTATGTCTACTAAAGTTTTGTGCCTGACTTTGTTTCAACAAACACTTGGCAACTTGTCCTTGTGTATTCTCTGTAGGGGCAGCTAGTCTGTTTTGAATTTGTTCTGAAGTCTAAAATTAGCTGTCTTTGTGACTAAGAATACTATTACTATGTCAGTCTGAGTAATGAAAAATATCCTAGTATTGTTTCTATTCATCAAAATCATACAGCTTAAGCAGAAATCATCTTCCTTACCATCCACAGCTGTAAGTGTGGCCAATAGATGGAATGTGTACATGAGATAAACACACAAGCAGTGGGAAAACACCCATAACTATTTCTAGGGAAGAAATGCAGTGACACATGGAAGAAATTACAGACAGAAGCAACCAGTTTTTAGAGTCTGTGGTTTCATAAGTCTTATTTCATGGGATTCCTACATCAGAGGTTTATTTCTCTGGTTGGCTGACACTTGAATTATTAATTGCCATCTGCTGTATTTTCTTATGGCCTCTGGGAAGGTCATTGCTACAAGCAGTTCTCAACAGGTATTATTATCTTCATTGTTGTGAAGGAGTTGAAATTAGGTTGTTCATCTTTTATCAGTTTAACAGAGTTAACCTGTGGATTATTACTATTAAGGTAAAACAATTACTTATTCTCTAGGTATCCAAATATACACATATGAAAATGCAGTATTTATTGTGTGACGTGGGTATCCTATATAACCTCATCTCATTTGATAGAAAACAAAACGAAGGCTCAGGTGATAAAGTAGGGGCAGTATAGATAAGTTGAAGGGCATGGCCATTGATGTATGTTCTCTTTTGCATATGTATCTTTAAAGTTTCTGGCTAAGGCTTCTCTTAAGTCTCTAGTTTCTCCAACTGTGGGTTGGTAAGTTGACCTGGAGAAAACAGGTATTTTTAGGCCTCAATCCCCTGTTGCTCTGTCCACAATTTTTTTCAAGCAATGGCTAGAAGTTTATCTCCTGTTCTTCCCATTATCAGTAATGGGTATTTTTTTTTTTGAGAACCCTAGTACTATAAAATAATTCCCATGGAAATAGATGGGAAAGGACGACCCTAAATTGAAGTTAATAAAAGCCAGTTCTTCAAGAGATGTTTAGAATTTATCATACAAGAGCATGAGAAATCACCATTTACTCAGAAATTGAAATACTTGAATATATGAACCTATCATTAATGTGAACATTCCATTACTAGACTCAAAATTTTACTTACCCAAGTGCCTAGTCTGGGAACACAATTTTGAAACAAAGTAATAAATCACTGGAATCATCTCAAATCTCCTTGGCTTTCTTCTAAACCAACAGTTTTCAAACTATGGGTCACCTATCAGACACCCTGCATATTAGATATTTACATTACAATTTCTGATAATAGTAAAATTATAGTTATGAAGTAACAATGAAATAATTTTATGGCTAGCAGTCACCAACACATAGGAACTGTATTAAAGGGTTGCAGCATTAGGGAGGTTGAGAACCACTGATAAACTATTTGATTCAACAGTCTTTTTCCCTAAAGATCTCTTCCTTTAATGTGTTCTCCTTTTAAAGAAGGATCATTTTTTTTCTATTCACTATAATTTGGTAGTTTGAGGGGAATAAACACCAAATATTCACAGCTGTCAAAGGTTCGATTTATAGATAAATTATTTGTTCTAATTACAAAAATGATGCATAGGTTATACAAACATGTGATTTATTATCCAAACACTTCTTTATATGTGGGTTCTGTTTTCTTTAGTTTTTAGTTAAGTGTCTCCTAGAAATGTGGCATCTGGATCAGATTGATAAACTTTTTCATCCATTTTCCAACAAGTTAAAATATTGACGGTTTGTAATCACTCATTTGTTCAAAAAAGTCATTGAGTAGTCTCAGTGCACAAGTCACTGAGAATCTGCCAATGATGTTCACATATTTTGATAGATAAGGTAAAGAGAAAGGCAGATCACACTAGAGAGATAGCTCAGGGGTTAAAAAAGTTTACTGATATAGTGTTATAGAGAGACAAAGATTAAACAAGAATAGAAGGGTTAAATGAGGAATGAATGGAAGAGAAAGCTAAGGAAGGGATTATGGGGAGTGATAAATAACACTAAAGACCCTTTGAAAAACCATATAAAACCTACTAATATAGAAGCTTCCTAAAATATGTATGTATATGAAAAGGATCTAAATGGAATCACCATATAATGAGGGAGAAATTCCTCCCAACTAGACAGCTTATGACACCAAGTAAAACTAGTACCAGGAACAGGTAACATTTTATGGAGTCATTGGCCGAAGTGATCTCTTAGAACCTCTTAAACATCAAAGGCTATTATCGAGACTAATAGTTGCTCTCTACAACCTGATAGTAAGTTCCTATTTCTGAATATAACAATTATTTATATCGTCAAACATGGAGAAGTCAAGCTATTGCCCAACTAAAAACTTTAGTCCTATTGACTACTATCATGGGTATGGAAGATATTCTGCACTCTACTAGTAGAGAAAGGTAACCATCAATATCACCCAGAAACAAATGATGAGATAAAAAAACAAACAAAAAAACCCAGTGACTTTCCTGTAAGACATAACTGGTGCAGTAGTGACACAGACGTTATAGGAGTAAACAATATCATATTATTATTATTATTATTATTATTATTATTATTATTATATTTACAGTACAATCTGTCTGAAGGAACTCATTCCTGAATCTGCTAGAGTGGCCAAGAACCTGAGGATAGGTCATATACACTGAAGGAAAATCTACTATTCTGCTAAAGGAACATATCAATAAACTGACTCCTAATGACATATATTCATAGATTGGTGCATCACTCAACACTCATCAAGGAAGCTTTTTTTGCAGTTGATATGAATTAACATTGAGACCCACAACTGGACACATGGAAGTGGTGTCTATCAGACACAACAGAACTCATACACATATGGAATCACAGAGACTATGATAGAATACACAAGATCTGCAAAAGATTAAACCAGAAGGGGATCACAGCACTGTATGGAGAAATGCACATGGCATCCCATTCCTAACCAAAAAATTATTTTCAACTGATATCCATGGGGAAAGAAAAAATCAGCTTTCTCCAATGAATTGTACATGAGTATATCAACCACATTCTATGGCAGAACTCATATGCAGCACTTATTGGCCAACATAAAACAAACTTCATGCATTTATTAAGTCTCAGTCTCTCAGTCTCTCTGTCTCTGTCTCTGTCTCTGTCTCTCTCTCTCTCTCTCTCTCTCTCCTTTGTAGCTGCAACTTTCCTATGTCCTGCCTGGTCCTGCAGCCACTCTGTCCCAAATAAACACATTGAGGCTTATATTAATTACAAACTGTATGGCCTATGGCTCAGGCTTCTTAGCAGCCCTTACAATCAAATGCCTTTCTGCAATTAGCTCATTAACAGTCAAAAATTTCAAAGAAAACATAATAATATATATAATCCAAACTCCCTGTGTATTTTCCATCTTTACACGGCTATTTCTTTTATATTTATATTACTTTATTGTCTCTTTAAAGACTTTAATTTTAGTACTATTTATTTCTTTGTATAACTGCTTATACTTCTTTTCCTCTCTTTCCCAAGCCTATATACAATTTTGCACATAGTGTAAACCATTTAGAGGTTTTGTTCCATCTGAATCTGTTTTATTGTGTGTCTATAATCTTTTTTTTTGACCAGGAGAGTTTTTCAACTATTAAGCTGTGTGGCTAGAACTGAATGCGTGGCTTTGGCAGTGGCTATGCTCACCACAACTCTGGGAAGCAGTGGGTCTATGACGCTACCAAGCAGCATGCAGCTCATGGACCTTATAGTAAAAGCTAAATCTGCCATATAGCATTGTTCAGCTTGGAGACTCCTCTGTGTACTGTGGCAGGAATCAGCCATGCTGTTCTCAAGCTCAAATGCCACTGCCTCTCTGTACCAGAGTGTCTCTGTATTGTGGCTCACATCAGAGACATGAACTAGGAGGCTACTCTTAGCTCTGTTTTAGAATCTTATTTTTAAGTGCTCAGGTTTTATGTGGAAATTCTTGCCAAACATCTGGGTGCTAGCTCAGTTCGTGGAGCATGGGACTCTTAATCCCAGGATCATGGGTTCATGCCCCATGTTGGGTGCCAATACTAGGTGGAAGTTTCCCATGTCCTACTTGGTCCTGCAGCCACTCTGTTCCAAGTAACCACACAGAGGCTTATATTAATTATAAACTGTATGGCCTATGGCTCAGGCTACTTGATAGATAGTTCTTATAACTTAACTCAGCTCCTTTCTATTAATCTATGAATTGCCACATGACTTTGTAGCATTACCTCTTCTCTCACATCTTGCTTCTCCTGGAGGTGGCTTGTAGTATCTCCCTGTGACTCCATACTTCTTCATCTCTGTGTTCAGTTTGAATGTACTGCCTAATCTTATTCTGCCTCACCATTGGCCAAACAGCTTTATTTATCAATTTACCAATGAAAATAAAACATATTTACAATGTACAGAAAGACATACCACAGCACTCCTTCCTTCCATCCCTCCCTCCCTCCCTCCCTCCCTCCCTCCCTCCCTCCCTCCCTCCCTCCCTCCCTTTTTTCTTCCTTCCTACCTTTCTTTCTACCTTCCTTCCTTCCTTTCTTTCCTTCCATCCTTTCTTTTTTAGGTCTTATTATGTTTATTTGTCTGTTTGCTTTGGTTTTATCTACTTTGTGTGTGTGTGTGTGTGTGTGTGTGTGTGTGTGTGTGTGTGTGTGTGTGTGTGATTGTCTTTCTGTGTGTACAGAAATGGGGGATGAAGTCATTTAGACCTAGGCAGTTTCTGTATCTCTGTGTGAAAAGATGGAAAAGGGATATTTCCTCAAAATGCCTCTACAGTTTTACTACCTTGTTTGAAGCCCAATATTCAAACTATCTGGTTTGTTTAAGGTAGTTTGGGCTGGTTTAAAATTTAATTTTTCTTCTGTGAGAGGCAGATGTGGATCTGTTACTTGTTACTAATGTTTTTCATTTTCATTTTTACATATATTGAAAAAGCTTCATTATAAACATTTCTAGTACCAGGTCTTGGATTAGGTAGCAGAATTATATAAATTATTAGTTGATAGGATAGGTGTTATACAAACTTCAGTTAGGTGTGGTCTTTCTCACATAAACCCACTACTTCTTTTCAATGTCCTCACTTACTGACGTACCTGACCTTCTTTATCATGCCAATGAAAATTGCCACACAGATAAATATTTTTTTATTCCTGAGTAGTGTATCAGAGCTCCATGTCCTCTCTCCTTTTAATCCTCTGCAAATACATATCTGTGTTCCATATTAGACTTTGAGTTTTTAAAAATCAGATGTCTTATTTCATTTGTGTGCCACCAGTACCTAAAATATAGTAAGTTCTAAGTAGTTATCTGTTTGAGTAATAAAAGAATGTACTGATAGGATATTAAAGCCACTTTTACCCTTTCTCTTAAATCTTCCTATATTTTGTCCTTGAATTAGTTTATTTTTATTTTCCATAGTCAAATAAGTTATTCCCAGACCTCAAATCTCTTCCTCTTTCCCCAAATATCAAAAAGTCTTCCCTTTGTATTTAAATTTTTTCCCAATGATCCCTTACTTTCATCCTCTGGCTTCCTTATACCTAAATAAAGCAATATATAAGTTAATGAAAACATATCATAATTTTGGGAAGCCATTTAATCTCCCTGAGACCTACTTATCTCTGTAATGTTCTAACAATCTCTACTGTTTGGGTTGTAATTATAATCAAGTTAGAATATATAGTGTCAAATGCTATTTCAGAGTTCAGCCCAGGCCTCAGCTCTTTGTGGGTATTCCCCTGATCACACCTTTCTGTCTGTCTTAGTTTCCTTATATTTATAGTCATATTCTCTGATTTTATTTGTTCTCTATTTCACGGGGAAATTTTGGAGTGTCTTTTAGGCAACTTTGTACTCACTCATATTCATACAACATGTGCTATTGTGACCCTATTCTATAGCAGGCTCTGTGCTAGGTGCTGAGTATTTAGCAAAGTATTAGTCTAACACAGCCTTTGTCCTTGGGAAGATGCTTTATCTGGGTAAGATGCAGCACAGAATAGGAGAATGAAATTATTTGATTATGCAGTGAGTGATGCAGATGTTATGTATGCCAGTACACTCAACTGAAATGTGGATCCAAATCTAACCCTTCTTAATGTCTTTGATAAACAGCCCTCTTTTTCTTGTGACTTGTCTAAAAAATTAAGTTATGAAGAATAATTTTCCAAGCTTATTTACTCATTTTCTTTTCAGACTAATAGCATTTTACTTCACCTGTGTGTGAGAGAAAGCCTCAGAAGGTAGTGATTGAAGAGAACAAACATTTTTCTTTCCTTTTGTTTCTTTTCTTAATCTTAAAAGAGAACTATTTTCTCTTGAGATTTATGAGTAATAAAAGGAAATTTCAGTTACTAAGTTCCTGGCTCCCCAATATTACTTGAAAGAAAGGGGACTGTGTCCTACATTTTTTCAGTTCAAAATAGAAATTTAGTTGGTCATGTAATTGATCTTTTAAACTTGAAATTCCTGAATGAAGAAGTTAACAGGACTTTCCATGTTAATAAAAAAATAATCTGTTTTTCACGGGATTAGGGAACCATCATAGTGTCAAGAATGGATTGCAGTCAAATCATGTTGGGTGCAAATCCTACCTTTGCAGTGTTCTGTGAATAGGAATACTGCACATCTTTTTCTTCATCTGTGAAATTAAGTGACTGGACTTACCTCCTGAATATATTTTTCAATTTAGTAAGTGTGAAAGACCTAACACATGGTAAATACTCAGAGAATATTAGTTTCCATTCTTTTTAATTCCTGTGGTGAACTAGGATAACTTTTTTCAATTTATATCACTCAAGACATAGGATTAGGATTGGTAATCTCCATATTGCCTATTATTTTTTTTCTGGATTTTTCTGAATATTCCTGTTTTAAATCTCATTATTACTAATACAACAAATTGTCCTAAGAATCTTGATATGGGTAGAATGTGTCCCAGATGTCCCTGACATGATGCAGTCCCAACATCCTCTACCCTACTCTAATCACACAGTTAGTAAAACAGATTATTTGATTTTATATGTATAAGTTTTTCCCATACATATGTATGTGCACCACATACTTCCCATGGAGGCCAGAAGTGAATGTTGGATCCCATGGTACTGGAGTTAGGTGCTGGGAATGAAACTCAATTTCTCTGCAAAAAGGAAATACTCTTATCTGCTGAACCATCTCTTTAGCTCCATTTATTACATATTTTTAAAATAATTGTTTTTATTCTTTGAAAATTTCATAAATTTGCACAGTGCGTTTTGATCAAGTCCATCTTCCACTATCCTCTACAACTGTCATTATTTGTTTTCACACTCATCTTAACACTCCCATTTAAGAATCACTATTGTTAATACCCGTATGTTCACAGGAGTGTGGCCGTCCACTGGGGGATGGGAAACCTGCTGTTACCCACATCTGTATCCAAAGGAGAGTGCTTTCCCCCAGACAGCAACCATCAACTGCCAGTAGGTCCACTCATCAGAGTAAGGGTTTGAGACCTTTCTCCATGTATTCTATAATTTTGACTGACTTGACTTGTGCATGTTACATGTATACTGTGGTCCGATGTCTGCAGCAGTCATGCTATGTCCCGAGGTCAGTGTTTTACACATCTTCTCCCCATCCACCCACTTTTACATTCTTCCACCCCCTCTTTGGTGATATTCCCAAAGTCTTGACTGTGGGGAAGCTGAGAGTGAAGGCCCATCCATAGCTGAACAATTACAGATTATTTATACTTTTGACTAGTTATGAATCTTTTTATTTTAGAAGTTAAAATTGTTACATATTAGTTGTTTCATGGGTTTTAGTCAGAATAAGAACCAAAATAGCAAAGTCGATACCTTTCAAGTATCTAACCCTGTAACTGTACAAAAACCTGGGTGTTCCATAGTGACATGGTGACATAGTGACATGAAATAGTTTTTAATGCTTTAATACAAGCTTTATGCTATTAATTGATTAAAGAGTTGTGACAGTTAATCTATCCCCCTTTGAGAATTCTATTTTCCATGTTAAATAATCTAAATTCTATAAGTTAATATCCCCTGGGGTATAAAAATAGTTTTATTTATTCACTATGTTTTTAGCACGTCCTTGTATGACAAGAATACTTTTTAAAATGTAAGGAGAAAGAACTTATTATGGTCTATAGTTTGATATGTTCTAGTCATGCTGGCTGGCTCCATTTTTTCTCAACCAGTAGTAAAGCAGTACTACATTCTGGCAGAAGGGCATGACAGAACACAGCTTCTCATTTCATAATAGTCAAGAAACATGGAGATAGAGACAGGATTGTAAAAAAGGAATATATTTTAAATATCCATCTCCAGTGAACATACCTCCTCAACTAGGCCTCACTTCCTAATTTCTATCCCTTCCCAATAAGCTATCACATTATGAACTCATCAATGGATATACACTGATTACATTAGAGTTATCTTGATCCAGTCACTTCCCAAAAGTCACAACTCTACACATTGTTTTGAGAACCAATCCTTCTTCTACCCATGAGATCTTGGGGCGGGGGATTCTTTATAGTCAAGCCTAAACATTCAGTTACAATCCCTCTTGCTGGAGTCCAGTTAGATGGCCCCTATTTCATTTGGAATGCAATCTACTTCTTTCTCTTCCCTTTCTGTTATCATATGATACCAAGCCTTATTGATTTTCCCTCCTTAACAGATACTGAAATAATTCTACTTCTGTAGCAGGAATCTTAAAAGTTGTTATTAATAAAATCAAACCCGAGCCGAGTTATTGGGGTCCATGCTGGTAGATCAGAGAGACAGGACAAGCCACAGCTATCTCACCTCGCCAGATCCTCATCTGGTCTTGTCTCCTCAGACTGGAGGCCTCTGAGTCCTCATCCGGAATGGGTCTCAGCTGAATTACTGCTCAAAAGCCTGAATGCTTAACCAGCCAAAATCTTAACCAGCCAAATGCCTCTAGTTTCTGGTCCTCACGCCTTATATATCTTTCTCTTTTCTACCACCACTCCCTGGGATTAAAGGCTGGCTTTCTGGGATTAAAGGCGTGTGTCACCATGCTTGGCTATTTCCAATGTGGCCTTGAACTCACAGAGATCCAGAGGGATTTCTATCTCTGGAATGCTAGGATTAAAGGTGTGAGTCCCTCCATTTTCTAGCCTTTGTACCTAGTGGCTGTCTGTTCTCTGACCCCAGATAAATTTATTAGAGTACACAATATTTTGGTGAACACAATACCACCACACACTTCTTTTGTTTTGTTTTTGTTTTTCAAGATAGAGTTTCTCTGTGTAGTTTTGGTGCCTGTCCTGGATCTTGTTCTGTAGACGAGGCTGGCCTCAAACTCACAGAGATCTGCCTGCCTCTTCTTCCTGAGTGCTGGGATTAAAGGCGTGTGCCACTGCTGCCCAGCATAATTCCATTTCTATAGCCTCTTCATTCTATAGTTCTAAGTTCTTTTCAGTTCAAATTCAACAATGAAACAATTATTATGTGCTATCTACTGGGCAGTGAAGATGCAAAGAGAAAAAATAATAATAACCTCTGCTTATAAAGAGCTTTTGCACTCTAATGTCACAGCAGGAAATAACCTGATTACCTGACTATAGTTTAGACCAGGAGACTCAGAAGGGAGTGACTATTGCAAATAAACAGTGAATGACCTGCAGAGCTATGGCTGAAGTTCAGATTCTTTTACCCATGCTAAAGAACAATTTCTCCTCTACTACTACTAACTAAAAAATAACCAGCCTTTGATATCACCATTGTAATATGGTACCATATTGTGTTATAGTTTTTGCATAGTTTACAGGTTTCTGGCAGTCATTTTAGCCTATTAACATTTTTGCAAGGATTTATTATAAACTCTGTTAACCCTGAATGTTAGCGAGGTTAGGTAGCTCATGGTATAAATTCTGAGACTTATATACTAATTCATGTTTTTCCCATATCACACTTCCTTCTACTGACATAGACATGTGTAATGCTGTAACTGACATGTTGGTAAATTTGGGTGCTCAAGAGATACCATCTTCATATCGGAAAGTACAAGAGTATTAGACTTACAAAACTCAGACGGGCCATGAGCTCATATTAACGGTGAGGTTGGGTTTTGTGGGTTGCTATTTCTAATCCTGGATTTAAAAAATGTAAAAATTCAAATTGTAAATTGCTACTTTTGATAAGCTTATAAACAAAATTTTTAGTAAATTAAATTCTTATAGGAAAACTTGGAAGATTTAATGATCTAAAATTAATATTGACTATATTTTATATTGAGAATAAATTCAAAATGGGAGAGGCTAGTGTGGTCCAGAAAGAGGAATGAGTTACTGTTTAAGGACACATAACAGGAAAAGGTAAAGAATGTTAAAAATCAATTCTAGAAATTATTTATAATGCAGTGGCTAACTTTAATACTTAAAAATTTCAAGCTAAGACTCAGGTGAATATTTTGCCAAAAGTAGAATGTGATTTATTAAACAAAGCTCTCAGAGTTCTGAAACTATACTTAGTTGATGATCAGAGAGTCTTCAGCAGCTGCTCATGGCATGCTTTGTTCTGTTGTTTAAAGTCTGGGTCAAGTGAAAGTTTAAAGACAGAAAAGGAGGCCTAGTGAGTCTGTGTGGAAATTCTGGTGTTAAACCTAATGTTGAGAAAGTAATTTCCATAATAAAGGAAAAATCTTTAGCTGGAGTTTCACCAAGAACTTGGGGCTGCCTGATTCAATGTGGTGGTTTTTAAAAACTTGGAAGATGAGAGTGTAAACAGAAAGAATGACTTACTTAAAACACAAGCAGAGTTGTAGTAATAGATTTACATTCGAATGGTCTTCATTGACTAAAGGATTTGAGTTTTTAAGGAGTGAGAAGTGAAGATGTAATAGTGAACATCACCAAGGCTTTCCACACATTATTTAGAGATAATGCCATAATTAAAAGGTAAGGAATAAAGAATAACTCATTAAGTAGGGGGAAGAGGAACTATCTCAGTGGAGCTATTATGGAGGATGTAGCCAACACAAAAACCTTGAGAGATATGATTTTGACATGTTCAAAAACAATATAGTTTGTTATGGTGAACAATGAATAGCTGAGAAGAGATAAGGTATAACAGGCTGGTAGATGAGACAATAAGAAACAGACCATATAACCTGGGGTCTTCCAGACCACAGCAATGAATTTAGATCATCATAAGCACAATGGGAAGTAGATTTGATCTGATTTATAATGCACTAACGATGCAGCAAAAGTAAGCATGTAAGGCCAATGTTGGGACTCAGCAACATAAAGGATTGTATTTTAAACTAGAGGGCAAGCAATGGAGATAAAAGTTAGGATTTAAATGTATGTTTGAAGTTGCCAATAAGGTTATCTAGCATAGAAAGTGCTAAAATTAAAATGGTAATGATTATGATCAATAAATATATGATTTGTATAGTGCTAACATGTTTTATAAATTGATTCTCAATTTTCAATTCAATTTTAATGACTAAATGTTTTTACCCCAAATTTTGTAGATGAAAAATACATTATTCTCAACTCACCTACTAGTGGTGAATGAAGCACTCATTCTATGTATGTCTTTCTTTTGTTCACCTTTTTGTACTTAATAACATGAAGTTGATACATACATAAACACAGAGGATGGGTAAATAGCAATTATCTTTAAGAATCTGACATAATGAAAGTTACTTAATATCTCTTTAAAAGTGGAGTAGTAATTTTAACTTACTATTAAGCGTTGATAGTAGAATTAGTTCAAATTCTGACATAAAAATATTAAAAATTATTAGCAAATATAATTATACATATTTTGCCACATGATAGTAAATTGATATTCATCAAGTTATGTGGGCATTGGCTTTGATAATATAGAGTATACATGATACTCACATTACTCACCAGTATGTAGCTGAGTACCTTATGGGATTGAGACCTGCTTTATGACTGGGACCATGTTATAGTCATGTTTTGTAACTTTCACTACCCCAATATCCACATTTGTCTCATTAAGTACTTAATATATTAAATTCATGCTGTGGATATTGCTCTATATAAATAAAACACTGATTGGCTAGTGACCAGGCAGGAAGTATAGGCGGGACAAGGAGAGAGGAGAATTGGGGGAACAGGAAGAAGGAGGAGGAGACACTGCCAGCCACTGCCAGGACAAGTAGCATGTAAAGATGCCGGTAAGTCACGAGCCACGTGGCACAGTATAGATTTATAGAAATGGGTTAATTTAAGATATAAGAACAGTTAGCAAGAAGCCTGCCACGGCCTTGCAGTTTATAAGTGATATAAGCATCTGAGTGATTATTTTATATGTGGGTGGTGGGACTGCAGGCTTGATGGGACCTAGAGAGAAGCTCTCCAGCAACAAATTCATTTAAAGAAGCAACATGTTAATGCCAGGTATGGTAATGCAAGCCCACTAGTTTCACAACTTGGAAAGTTGAATACCATACCATACTTGGGATATTGAGTCAGGAGGACTGTAACAAGTTTGAAGCAAGTCTGGGCTACATTGTAAGTGTTTCTTAAATAAATAAATAAATAGTAGTGAAGGCAGTTGGTATGTGGCTTTTTGTGTTTTAAGGACTTGAAACATTGCTCAAATCTTAGTTCAAATATCTCTAGGTGTAAGCTTTCACTAAGGAAGGAAGTATATTTGGAAATGGGGCTCACGTTTGGAATTTATTTATAAACCTTCCCATCAAATGAATATGTTCTTTTTGTGTTACTCAGCCTCTGGTAAAAAGCAGCTTCCTAGTATTGACTTGGATTTAAGCTCCTCCTATCTCCATATGTATTGTAAACTTGGGGAAGGAG
This sequence comes from Peromyscus leucopus, assembly GCF_004664715.2. Classification (NCBI taxonomy): domain Eukaryota; kingdom Metazoa; phylum Chordata; class Mammalia; order Rodentia; family Cricetidae; genus Peromyscus; species Peromyscus leucopus. The sequence goes on from NC_051064.1 coordinate 113,904,541, forward strand.
GCATTTGCTTTTCTCTTTGCTATATTCCATGCTACGAAAGGATGAATGAGTTCCTTTGCCTCTGTCATTAGTTTCTGCAGTATTTCTTTCACAGTTCTATGCTATAGCAACGTGAACAAACCTGTGCTTTATAAAGGATTTAGTTTCTTCAAATAACTTTTTTCCTTTCAGTCTGATATAAATTGGGTACTTGAATAAAATCCTCAAATAATTTTTGTGGACACCGAGAAGCTATAGAAGGTCCATTGGCAGGTCACCAGAGGGAGAAACAAGAAATATGGTATTTATCCTATATTTTCACTTATTATGAACCATTGGGAAATTGTGTTTCCTTATAGGCATAAATTGATTCCTTTACCTGTAACTATATGAACTAAATTTAGTATTCATTACCCATTCTGTAATTTTCTGCACGAGGTTTAAAGAATCTCCACCTTTGTAATTCTGTACATGAGGTTTGAAGAAGTTTTGAAGCTTTCTATCCAGCCCTATTAATTAACCGTTCTTTATCTGATTAGACATATTCGAGGAAGCTGTAACTTTTTCATTGTTTCATTTATGGTCAATTTCTGACATAAAAGAAAATGAGAAATTTTATGGGCAACAAATCATTAACTTTATAGCTTTGAGAAATGAGAATATGAGAAATACTCTATTTTATTTATTTTATTTTCTTGCCTGTTGCCTAATATTGATCAAAGGTGATTAGGAGAGTTGAGGAGAAATGACTGAAGCTCTTACTTAGGAATATTTCTAGAAAGATGTCCTTGCCGCTTGCCATGTCATATCAGTTTGCTATCTGGGCAACTATGGGAATCCTGTATATAATCTGTGCCTATGAAGGAGTCATCATAGAAGATATTAGTGTCATAGTATTGGCCAACTTCTAACTAAAACTTAACAGTTTTATTTTTCTATTGTTAATGACTCAGGAGGAATACAACATGGTTTTAAATCACATTTTAAAGAACATGTCAGTAAATGGAGGCACTATAGAGACAATAACCTTTTGGGGAGAAACATAGTATTTGATAGCCTTAACCACCCTTCACTATCTCAGGGTGATCAGGTATTTGTATTTCATTTTAAAACATGTATTCAGCCTGTCAATTGTAGACAGTGGTAAACAACCATGAAATTAGAAGAACTAATTTATCTTTCTTAACCATTTGTTTTATTTTTATGTATGTGTATGTGCATATATCTCTGTGTGTATGAACATATGTATACAGTTGTTCAAAAATTCCAGAAGAGGGCATATGATCTTCTGGAACTGGAGATACAGGTAATTGTAAGCTCTGAACTTGGATGCTGGGAACTAAACTCAGGTCTTCTGAAAGCAGCAATTGCTCTTGAGTGCTAAGTCATCTCTCCAGCCCCTTGTAGCAGGTTTCTCTCACATGAGCATCTCTCTCATTCCATCTTCACTATGTTGGTAGAAGGGGGCAGATTGCATAAATATATACCATGGGGCACCTTGGGAACTCCCCCTTTTGTATAGTCAGCACACATAAAACACAGAGAAATAACTCAACAAAGACTCAGGAAGCAAATGAAAGAATGAAATATTTTCTCTTAGGAAATCTCTACACCCCTGGGATCTATTCCTTATATTTAATGAAGTGAGAAAATGTGTTTTATATGAACAGAGTTAAAGCAAGAGTCATATGCATGAAAAGAGAACAGTTTATTTGCCCATAAGTATATGAAAGTACCCTTTAGGTAGAGAAAATGAAAATATATAGATGATAGTAGTATAAAAACATAGAAAATGAGAAATACATAGAATCTAGTAAGGATAAATATTATATCCCAAAGAATTCTGAGTCCTCGTGCAATCAAAGGAATGACCAATATAACAGTATCAGGAAATATCTAAGAAACATATAAAATATAAAAGGCTGAAATTGCCATAAGCTTGACTTTAACCCACTAGAGGATATATACCATATTAAAGAGTTCAAAGCACAGGAATTATATACACTTTTATGATTTATAATTTGTTATATCATTTGTCTGATGGATATATTAGTGCAGGGTATAGTATGTGTAGAGAGGCATGTTCATTAATTCATTAAGATTAAAATTAGATGAGAACAGTATCAGTTGGAATTAAAGAAATGAATTTTACCTTGTATGAAAAACACAAGAAGATTTGGGCTTAAGAGAAATTCAAACATGTTTTTAGACTGAAATAGAGAAACAAGTATAGGACTGGTTGAAATTTTTTGTGGAGAAGGATGAATTTGGATGGATGGAGAACTGCAGAGACTCTAAAGTTTGGAATTCACATCACAGAATGAAGGAACTTCACTCCATGGAAAATGGTTATGAAAAATTGGCAGATAGAAGATTACTTTTGGAAAGTAATCTGCATGCCATACAGATAATCTCTAAGGATGAAAAGACATCATTAATAGATAAAATGAAATCCTTAGAATCATATGAGAATGATAAAAACAAGAAACTAATTGATCTAATGAAGTCACTGGAATCATTTACTGTTCAGGGGATTCAGACTCTTCAAAGAGCAGTGTCAGATCAATTTCAAGCCTTAGAAGAAGTTTTTAAAACTGAAAAAAAGAGCATTAGAGTGCATACAAAAGAGATTAGAGCAGAATTAACCTGTCTGGTACTTTACAGAGTTAGAGATGACTTTGCCAGCCTGATTTATCCTGTTACTGTTTGTTTTAAGCCAGCAACTGTCAATTATTATGAAGGATATGCTGATTATAAATGGGAGCCTATACATATGAGAGACTTAAAAGATATTAAGGAAGCAATGGTCTCCTATGGTATACATTCACCATATGTACATAGTTGCTGAATACGTTGTCTTCTAGGAATGGATTTTTTTCAAATGACTGGAATCAATTAATCTCAGCCATATTAGAATATAGTCATCAGTTGCAATGGGAAAGCTGGTTGAGAGAAGAAGCTTATGCCCTCAAACAGAAAGGTAAGATTAGAGGTTTTGAGATTTCTCAAGATCAGATTCTTGGTGAGGGCTGTTTTGCTGATGTAAATAAACAAGCTATCTTTGATGAGCACACTTTGTTCATTTGCCATATGGCAGCCTTAAATGCTTGGGACAAGATTTAAGAATCAGGAAAAAAATTGAGCCATTTGCAAAGTCGTAAAACGTGCCAAAGAACCTTTTACTGACTTTTTACAATGATTAACTAAAGCTGGACATAGAGTAATATCAGATCAAGAAGCTAGATGAGTACTAGTTCAGTCTTTCACTTTTGAAAATGCTAATTTGGAATACAAAAAGATAATTGTGCCTTTAAAGTTCAGATTAGCACCCATAGAAGAATGGATCCAACATGCAGTCAATATTGAGTTTCTTAACTTTAGTGATGAGGCTTGTATTGGAGAGGTGATTTCCAAAGGCCTAAGGAGACATCAAAGTGCCAAATGTTTTAATTATGGTAAACCAGGCCATATGAGAAGAAATTGTGCACACAGGGCATTCCTAGAATCAATGTTTCTTCTAGGAATGACCCAAACAGAAGGCCTCAATATTAGTGAAATTATTAAGGCCACTCCATGTAGTTAAAAGGATATTTATTTAATGGCATACCTTACAAATTAAGGGATCGGTAGGTCGCAGGGTCTGGGGAAGGTGTATCGCAATCCAGCGGTGTTCTCTGGAGCTCTGCTCGGTCCACCTCCATTGTTCAGGGTCCTGGAACAGAGAGAGCGCTGGCCCATCCAGATCTTGGGTCTCCAGGCGCCTCTCCTGGCCCCGCCTCATAGGCGTGACAGTTGCTAAAGTCTCAATGGGGATTGGAACGTCCAGATCAAAGCTGAAATGGCTACCAACTACACCCCAACCTTCTGGATTATGCAGAAGATGTAGCAAATGCTGACATTGGACCAATGAATGCAAGTCAACAAGAGACAAACCAGGCAACCTTTTACCATTGGGAAACACCTTGGGGAACCACCAATGTGGTCCAGTAATTCTCAGTCACTGTGGAAGAAACTCCTCCCTAGAACAATTAGAAGATCCAGTTCCTAATGTAAAAAACCATACTGCACTGGTTTAGTTTGATAGAATAGTTTTGAAAGATGAATCAAAAATTCCAATAAAAATCATAAAATGAATATTTTCACAGACTTCCATAAATGAAGCTAAAGGTACGAATGAATAACATTATAATTGAAGGCTTGCTGGACATAGGAGTGAATGTGACTACAATTACACCAGAATCATGGCATCCAATTTGGACTCTTCAGGAGGTAGATGTTCAGTTCCTAGGAATTCAAACCCTATCTCAGGTAATATAAAGCATGAGATGGGCTAAATACATAGGGGCAGAAGGACGACAGAGAGGAAGGCTGAGGCTAATCTAGCAGTGAGTCTATGGTGTCATGATCTGTTACAGCAGTGGAATACCCAGATTCATGTTCCTCTAATCTCAGAAGCAGACCATAAACCAACTCATGTTTCTGGAAATAATATTATAAGACACTATAAAGAAGAGTCACTGACCATTCAGGCTGTACAAAAACAGGGCACAACAGCTCTTGAACTCTTAGAGGTACCAACAGCCCTATCTTTAAAATGGTTAACTGACAAACCTGTCTGGGTTGGGTTCAGTCTTTCACTTTTGAAAATGCTAATTTGGAATACAAAAAGATAATTGTGCCTTTAAAGTTCAGATTAGCACCCATAGAAGAATGGATCCAACATGTAGTCAATATTGAGTTTCTTAACTTTAGTGATGAGGCTTGTATTGGAGAGGTGATTTCCAAAGGCCTAAGGAGATATCAAAGTGCCAAATGTTTTAATTATGGTAAACCAGACTTTAGAACAATTGGTTCAGGAGGAGCTCAACTTATTAAAGAATAAACCAGCCTTTGAAATTCTCTTGCATTTGTTATTAAAAAGAAATCTGGAAAATGGAGAATTCTGACAGATCTGAGAGTCATGAATAAAGTAATTCAGCCAATGGGACCTCTACAGCCTGGGATGCCTTTGCTTTCTCTATTACCTAAAGAATGGCCTATTATAGTTACTGACTTAAAAGACTGTTTCTTCACTGTACCTCTACAAGAAAAGGATAGGGAAAAATTTGCCTTAATAGTACCTACTAATAGTAATTCTCAGCCAGTTAAAAGATATCAATGGAAGGTTCTCTCACAGAGAATGTTAAATAGCCCAACCCTATGCCAATATTTTTTTTTACAAAAACCACTGGATATAATTTGTGTACAGTTTCCACAATCTATAATTTACCATTATATGGATGATATCTTATTAAAATTTAGATACTTTAGAAAACATGTTTGAAGAAGTAAAGAAAGTTTTGTGTCACTGAGGATTACAAATTGCTCCTGAAGAACTACAAAGAGGAGATTCTATTAATTATTTAGGATATAAAACAGGTCTACAAAAAATTAGACCCCAAAAGATACAAATCAGGAGAGATTGATTGCAGGCTCTTAATTACTTTCAAAGATTGCTAGAAGACATTTTCAATTTATAGCCCACTTTTGGGATAAGTCCTGATGAACTGATAAATTTGCCCTGTATTCTCCAAGGAGACAAGGACTTAAATAGTCCAAGAGAATTATCAGCTGAAGCTGAGAAGAAATTGGTTCTTGTAGACGAATTTCTAAATGGTCTTATTAAATAAAAAACACAGAGCCAAATATAAGGACGAAAGCCTTAGAGATCAGGGAAACAGTGAGAGCCACCAACCAACCTTACCTCACCAGCTCTGTAGCTCCCAAAAGTGAGCTACTTCCTGTCTACCTGTGCCTTTATTGCCTTGCTGTTCTGCCTGCCCTCTCATTGGCTCTTAGCCCAGCTACTTCACTTTCTTGTCACTGCCTGTCTGTACAGACCTCCAGGTCTCTATGGTTTGTACTGGGATTAAAGGTGTGTGTTACCATGCTTGGCTCTGTTTCCTAGTATGGCCTTGAACACAGAGACTCTACCTACCAAGTGATTGGATTAAAGGCATGTGCTACCACTGCCTGACTTTTGCATTTACTTAAAATGGCTTGCTATTTCCTCTGTTCTCCAGGCAAACTTTATTTATTAACATACAAATAAAATATCACCACATTTCAGCACAAATAAAATATCACCACAGTTTCTACAGGAAAAGACAATACAAGAGGCACATGTATATTGTGTGAATCCAGAACTAAACTGTACTCTGGTTATATTACCTTCTAGGCACCCGTACAGGGTTTTTGATGCAGAGGGAAGATATCATATTAGAATGGATATTTCTAGCATAGAAACAGAGTAAGAGATTAAAGACATATGTGGAAAAGTCTTCTGATTTGATTTTAAAAGGAAAATTAAGACTTCATCAATTAACAGGAATGGACCCAACAGAAATTGCAGTACATTTAACTAATGGGGTAATATACTCTTTATAGAAAGATAATGAATATTGGCGAAGAACTTGTAGTGTGTGTGTGTGTGTGTGTGTGTGTGTGTGTGTGTGTGTGTGTGTGTATTAACAACAGTTAACCTAAAAGCAAGAGAATCAAATTCATAAAACGAACCAGTAGGGTTCTTCCTCAAATTGTATGGAGAACACCAATCTCTGGAGTCCCTATATTCTATACAGATGCAAATAAATCAGGAAAGGCAGTATATAAATCAGGAGTTTTATGTAAAGTGGTTCAAAGACCTTATAATTCTGTATAAAAGTGAGAATTGTATGCCATTCTTATGGTACTGATGAACTTTACAGAACTTCTCAATATAGTTACTGACTCTCATTATGCAGAAAGAGTTGTTTTACATATTGAAACTGCTGAATTTGTTACTGATAAAATAGAATTAACTTCACTATTTATACAATTACAGGAAATAATCAGAAATAGGGATCGTCCCATATATATGTATGTGTATATATATATATATATATATATATATATATATATATATATATCACATCATGTATATGTGATATATATCACACATGTGTATATTTATCACATCAGATCCCACACGAGTCTGCCAGGTCCTCTAGCACAAGGTAATGATGAAATTGATCAATTACTAATAGGGAGTGTGCTGGAAGCCTCAGAATTTCATTAAAAACATCATGTCAGTAGCAAAGGTTTAAAAAGAGAGTTCTCTATTTCTTGGCAACAAGCCAAGGAAATAGTGAAAAATGTCCTACTTGTTCCTTCTATAACCAAACTCCATTACCTTCAGGAAGTAATCCTAAAGGTATACAAAGAAATGAAATTTGGCAGATGGATGTGTTTCATTTTGCAGAATTTGGAAAATTAAAAATCTGTCCACCATACAATAGATACATTTTCAGGATTTGAATGGGCAACTGCTTTGAATTTTGAAAAGACTGGTTCTGTAATTACACACATATTAGAAGTCATGGCCATAATGAGTATACCTGTACAAAGTAAGACTGACAATGCCCCAGCACATGTCTCCAATAAAATGAAACAGTTTTTTGCATATTGTAATATAAAGCATAATACAGGCATACCATACAATGCTACAGGACAAGCAGTTGTTGAAAGATCTATTCATACCTTAAAAGAAATGCTTAACAAACAGAAAGGGGGAACTAAAACCCCCAAGATAGATTGCATAATGCCTTATTAACTTTGAATTTTCTCAATGCTAATGAGAAAGGAGCACCTGCTGTGGAGAGACATTGGACTGTAGAAAAACCTACTGAGCTAAATCATCCTGTGTACTTCAAAGATGTATTGACCTCAGAATGGAAGCCAGGATGTGTGCTATGTTGAAGAAGGTATTTCATTTTTATTTCCACGGGAGAAGAAAAGCTAAGGATACCATCAAAATTAATAAAAATTTGATTTGAACAGGAGAAACCTCTTGATAAGGAGAAGTGATAGCTCATACAGCAATGTGACAATTCTACAAGTTGTAAGGAAAATTCACAAAATGAGGGTTGGAGCAGGGTTTTGTTTTTGTCTTTTGTGGAAAATAGAAATATCCATCTTCAAGAAATCAAAAGACCTTGGAAATCTAGACATCTAAAGAAGGGAAAACTACTAGGAAAAATTACAAAGCAAATAAAAAATCTGACCTAATGGTACCTATATTATCTACAGTATAAAATTTCACTAGCTAAATGTCTGTATCTCTTTACTTCTAAGAAAAGTTGTAGTCCCGACTCAACTATAATCAAAGCTGGCTTTGAATTTGGAGCATGGCTCTCTCCTGTAAATCCAAGCATGTTGTTAAAAAATTTTCTGTCTCATATCAGAAGAGCCACTTGGTGTAAAACAGGAGAAAACCAAAAATCTAGGGATTATTGTCAAAATTCTACTTCCCTTATACCAAATCTTGACTCTTTGGGACTTTTCCTTTTAGATATTGTGCTATCCTAAAATTTAAACTTTCCATTTTAATATTAATAATGTTTAAGTTTTCTACAGTGAACAATAAATTTTTCTAATAGTGATCTCTGAAATCTCCAAAGGGAAGATGGGGCCCCACTGCTGCAAGCCACAGGAAAAAAAATGGAATTCAGTTTCTATCACAAAAGCTACTACTTGGAAAAGTCAAGGACTTCTCCAAAGGTCAAACCATGGTTTAAGAAGTGTTGGTGATATTTTAGCTTTTTTACATATATATTAGCTTGTTCTTAAAATGATTTTCTTGTGTGCTTCCAAGAACTCCTAACAATGTATTTATCTAATATGCCTATCAAGCATCCAAGGCCAAACCAAACAACACCAATTTCCTAGGTCAGGTGGATAGCTTTATTTCTTATGCAATTTACAGTAAGACCCTCCTTCCTTACAGCCTCACTAATAGACTCTTAATTTCTTACCTAACCATTTCTAGGAATGTAGATTGAGCACATAAATTCCCTTCTTGATATACTAACCAATCATTAGCTCTCTATTGACCTCCTCCTTTACCACTCCTCTTTTGGGTTGTAAAAGAAAGCTTGATGTTGACTACCTAAGGAAAATTCTTACCTGCTTTTATGACCCCATAAAAATTCAAACCTGGTGACCTTGCTCTGCCAGAGGATGCTGTTGCTTGGGTTTATAACTGGATTCTGGGAGACTTGGGGAGAACAGAGAGAATAAGGAGAACTGAGAGGGAGAAGGAGAGAAGAGTATTTTGAAGAGAGGACTTGAGGGTGAGATGAAAAAGAGAATGGAAGGACTGGATGGGTAAGAACTGAAGAGGATCTAGATTGAAGGGCTAGAAGAGAATACTAGAGGAACAAGATGGAAGATGAAGGAGAGCCAGATGGGGAAGAACAAGATGAGAAAGGAGATGAGAGAAGCGCTAAAATGGGAAAGAACTAGATAGATGAGAACCTAGATGGGGCAGAACTAATATGAGAGAATGAAGATAGAACTTAGAGAGCACAGCAGATAAATGTAGAGAGAAATCAGGCAAGAAAGGAGCTAGGCACGAGAACAGAATAGAAGCTGTATATAGAGAGAACTGACATAAAATAATAGTGAATAGACTAAGGAGTTTCATGTATATAGATTCATTTTCTAACATCAAAGATTAATATTCAGCTGGTTGTAGGTTCTTTTCAGACCCTGGGAGGGTACTATTGAGGGGCTGGACACCCATAGTGCCCAGTACCCCACAAGAATTCTAACTGGTTCATAATGATGCCATTGAGCCAATAAACACACTCATAGATTGACTCTGCACTACAAACTGTTCAGGACAGTTCCAAGGTGGCTAAGATAATCCATCATCTTACACCTCTATCCAGAACTTCAGATAAGCGTTACCCATTACTCTGAGACTGGCTACAAATGTTACAGCTACTCCTTATGAAACTTAACCATTGTTTTAGTTTTCTTAAAGGATCCTACAGAGATACAATTGCCCCCTAGATAGCAGGAAGCATTTTTAAGAACTCCCCTCTCCCAAAAAGGTTTTGTTTTCTCAGGGTTATGGACAATTGTTATCTGTTAGGGGTTGGTTATAAGTTGTAATAGGGTTGAGGGTAGAACAATAAAGTTTAGATTTAGGATTCTCTTGGAAAAGAAAAAGGGAATAGATAGGATAGAACAATAAAGTAGATTATTATATCTACTTGTAAACTAAATAAGTAACTATCAGCTTTAGATAATTTGCATTGATATTAATTCTTGTATATTGATACTAATGTAAAATTATTTTTCTATTCTTGTGTAAAATAATTTGTATATTGATACAGATACAAAACAATATTGTATATTGATACAAATTCAAAACTACTTCTGTTTGAAATATTTTGTATATTGATACAAATGTAAAATTATATTTGTCATACTGTATGTATGTTCTACTTCTGTTTAGGATATTTTATATATTGATACATATTAAAGATTTTGTTGTCATATCACACTATACATTTCTACCTGATTAAGATGTTTTTGTATATTGTCACAACTTTGAGGTCATTGTCCCTATACTGTACATTTGTTTATAAATCGTTATTTTTATAATGTGAAGCCTTAGTCTTTAGGTTATTTAGGTTGATAAGAATTAGAGGATAATAGTCACTCATGTTTATCATATTCATAGTCATGTTAGTTAAGTTTTCTAGATATACAGAAATATATATTAGATGGATATGTAATCTTCAAACACTTCATAGTATAATATATAGAATTTAAGTGTTTTAATAACTTAGAATTCTGTTGATGTGAGACATGATTGCTCCTGGCAGCACTTATCAACTCCCAAGAGGATATTGGGCATTGGAGACATTCCCTATGGAGTTTGTCTTCTTAGCAAACAATGGCCTGTTGGGCAAAGAATTGCCCTTGCCTCAGCTGATGACAGTAAGCATGCTGTTCATTCTGGATGATAAGGATACAAGGAAAAATGACTTCTGAACCTTGCCAAGACAGGCTAAGATGGTCTTTCAAAATATCCTGCTTCTGAAAATGGCCTGTCAGATATTCTAGGCCTATAGCCAAAAGTGGATGCCCTAGCGTTGTAGAGAAACACTTGGTGACTATCCAGGCAGTCAGCTGCCTCTGTCATTTCTTACATTTTTTGGAAGTTGCTTGCTTGCACTTCTTGTTCACAGGTCTTTGATGAGGTTGAAGACTAGAAAGTTGCAATTATATTCCTCTTATATCGTAGTTAAGATATAAGATAACATATCAGATACTAGAATTAGATTCTTCAAGATAGGACAGCTTTTGGAGTAATTTCTGTAATTTACCATTGACCTATGTTCTGAACATTTAGTATATGTTTCTTGCTTGATATTGTCCTTGTTGGTTGTGTTTCTATATTTGTTTATGTTATTATCTTTTCCTTCTCCTGGACAGTACTTGATAATTGTACTTATTGTATTTAGTTTTGTATTAGGTTTAGAACCTTCTTATTTAGACAAAAAGGGGAAGTGTAGTAGATAATGGCTCAGCCACTGACTTTGAGCTACCTGTCCCAATTGGGGCAGTGCTCCCTGTCTGCCTACATGACCTCTTAAAAGGGAAGGGAAAGGGGTGTTGAGCTCTCTTAGACATGGAAGGCTTCCTGTTGCATGGTTTGGTGAATAGGTCTGGAGTTTTCACTATCTTTCCCTGGGAGACAAAGAGGCAACAGCATTGCTTCATTTTGTATTATGAATTTGTGATTTTTGTATTGGGAGTTTGTGATCCTTATTTCATCCCTTCCCAGATTTATTGCGTGAAGTTCAGGCTTTCAAGGAAAGAGTGCAAAAACCTATCTATTATAAGTAATTTGATTAATAAGTAAATCTGAAATTTGAATAATGAGGCTGAAAATGTCAAGAATAATTTGAAGTTTCTAATACCAAACACACAGAGAGATTAGTTCTTTGATATAATGTGTATATGGCCCTTCTAAAGTTAGTGGTTGCCTATTAGAAAGGCTGTTCTTGGGATCTTGTATCAATGTCAGTCACCTGTCCCAATGATAAAATAGCTGCTTTCCAGAATGTTGCATCACAACTTTCCCAAGCATTTTAGGTAATTGCTGTCTGCTCTGCCCCACTTCAGTGCTTAAGAGTATATAGTCACACTTTCTCAGATATGGTATATGGTTTGGTTTCATGTAGCACATATAGCTTTAAGTAGTCCACCTTTTGAAATTTTCATAGTAATCAAATATTTTCCTTTATGTTAAATGTCAGAACTCTATTACAGATGATATAATTGTAGCCTCTCCTATATTTCAAGAACTCTTCCACTTATATTCCTCCCCACCTTTTTTGGTTGGTTTTGAGACAGGGTTTCTCTGTGTAGCCTTGAGTGTCCTGAAACTTTCTCTGTAGACCAGGCCGGTCTCAAATTCATAGACATCTGCCTGCCTCTGCCTCCTAAGTGCTGGGATTAAAGGCATATGCCACCACTGCCTTGTTTATATCTCCCATTTATAATATTCTCAGATAGCACAATATTTCCTTGAATTGCCTTGAATTTTATTTCAGCTCTGCCTCAGTGATATCAGACATTGACTTCAAGCATCTTCTTTTCAACCTCATATTTGCTCCTATAAAATAGAGAGAGTATATATCATCAGGTCTATATAATTTATGTATTTAAATTTTGTATTTAATATTTCAAATAATAACTTACCTTTGAAGAGACTAAATGAATTCATTTAAAATTATTTTAAAAATAAAAATATTATTTTAATTTAATGTTTTTCATAGTAAATTATTTCTTATATATACATATATATATATACCATATCATATTAAATACCATGCTTCAGTCTTATAAATATTACTTTGAAATCTTAGCAATGAATTTAAAATTACCTGATTCTCAGTTCCCAACTGTCTAAATTAGTTTTTTCATCTTATATTTAGCAACCAAATATTAAATAGAATGCATTTTATTACTCATAAGTAGGCTTTGTTTTAAATTTCCATTTCCATTTAAACAATAATCACTACAAATGCATTTATAGAAGACATTTTTTATGTTTTAGTGTATAAGTATTCTTTCCTTTCTTTGCAAAAGTATCTTGTTAGATGGAGTGAATGGTTCCTCACACTTAGTGGTTCTAATCAGTTTTAACGGTGATATACAGTGCTTTTAATAACAGAGATTGTGATTTGATCCTGTTCTGACCCGTGATGGTCCTCATTCTTCTTTGGGCATAGTGATAAACTCAGGAATGGTTAAATGACTCATGCTGAAGGGATCTGTAGGTAATTGCTAATACTTTTCATTCTGGTGTTGGTGGAGGGCCATTTCACTTTGCATTATAAGCACTAACATAATAGAATTCCCATGACATTTGTCTCTTTATGAAGGAATCTGAAAGATGACAAGGAGAGTGACTTTTGATGGTACCGTTTGAATCCTTGATCCATTTCTCCAATTTGTTCCTTATTATGAAACTCATTAAAGACTTCTACAAAGCCAGTAGCTGGTGTTCTGTTTCATGCAACTAAGAGAATTCTTAATAACTATACATGTATTTATTTTAAAGGTACATTTCAAATTTGGGTCACTTGCCCAAAGTTTTTTTCTGAATTTGGCGTCCATGATAGCCTCATTTCTTAGTGTGTTTAGGCTTCTATAACAAAATATAATAAACTGGGATTTTATAAATAACATAACGTATTTCTTACATTCTGGAGGCTGAGGAGTAAAGATAAAAGTGCTGGCTGGATGACTTGGTTTCTGATGGGGGCCTTTTTCTTGTTCACCATATCTTCTATTTTAAAATGGAAAAGAGCTTATTATTGGTCTCATTTAACTAATTCTATTCTTGAGAACTCTACTACAATATTCTAATCACCTTCTTTCATCATCTTTGGAGTTCAGTGTTGCTGGAGGGCTTCTCTCCAGGTTCCCCAAGCCCCGCAGTCCCACAATTCACTTATAAAATAATCACTCAGACGCTTATATCACTTATAAACTGTATGGCCATGGCAGGCTTCTTGCTAATTGTTCTTTTATCTTAAATTAACCCATTTCTATAAATCTATACCTTGCCACGTGGCTGGTGGCTTACCGGCATCTTCACATGCTGCTTCTCCTGGCGGTGGCTGCAGTGTCTCTCCCCTCAGCCTTCCGCTTCCCAGAATTCTCCTCTCTCCTTGTCCCACCTACTTCCTGCCTGGCAACCTACTTTCTGCCTGGTCACTGGCCATCAGTGTTTTATTTATATAGAACAATATCCACAGCAGTTCAGATTTAAACATTACACAAACATTCAGATCACATTTTCTTATAAGACAATATGCTAATTGTGAAGATTACTATCAAGTAAAACAAGTATTTGAAATACAGAATATATAAAGAAATACTTAATCTTAGTCTGCTACAACCAGAACATTTCCCCATGAGCTTCAGCTTTGGAGTACAGTCCTATTTGGGACAGATGGGTACAGGAATTTCTGAGATTATGCACATTTGGAGGACTTCAATCAGAAAGTGAGGAAGCTTGTGGTCTGGAACTGGCTTCACTCCCAGTTTTCTGTCAGACCTTGGACAAGTCCTATTTCCTTTGTGAACTCAATTTATTCCTTCCTAAATAAAACAAAATAGTTGGACTTGATTTCTCCTGTCTCTGGTATTCAGAGTTTTTGAAGTCTGTACTGACTATTGGGCAGTAAAAAGTAAAAATGTAAACAATATTGCCCAGCAGATTAAGTAGTGACACAATTTGTGTCAAGTCAAAAATCTAATGCAGATGAACTGATATTTTATACATTTTTACTGGAAAAAATCCATATAGTATATTTTGATCATGTTTTCTCCTCTTCCAATTCCTCCCGAATCCTCCACACTCTCCTACTCACAAAACTTTGTTCTTCTTTCTCTTTCAAACAAATGAACAAGCAAGTGAAACAGGAATAAAAACAAAACCAAAAAATAATGCCCCCCAAAAAAACCAAATCAAAGCAAATAGGCAGAAGACCAATGAGACAAAAAAAATGCCAAAACACAGGGAAAAGAAACAAAATTCCATAAAAATACCATTGATTTTGTTTTGTGTTGGCCAACTACTTCTGGATATTGTTATCATGAAATGTGGTTAATATACTCAGGGATATTAACCCTGATATTTCTCCATTGGAGAAAACCAATTTTCTCTTTGCCAGCAGGAGGTATCAATTTTAAGTAGCTTCATGGTTAGGCGTAGGACCCTGTGTCCACTTCTCCTTCTCTGTACTGGAACACCATCTGGCTTGAACCTGTGCAGATCACTTGCAGTTTGAATATGCTGAGATTTTGTGCATTTCCCTTGCCTGTGACTGTGTCACTCTAATAAATTCATCTTGCCTGGATGTTTGTCACTTCCAAAATTTATGTTGACGTCAAATCCCTATTATGACAGTACTATGAGGCAAGTATTAACAGGTGTCTAGGATAAGAAGGACCCGCCCACACAGATGACAGCATCCCCATCATAAATGGACAAGTTCAGCCTTCTCTTGCTGTGCTGGTTAGTTTTTATTTTTATTTTTGTCAACTTTACAAAAGCTAGGATTATCTGAGAGATAAAACCTCAATTAAGAAAATTCCTCTATCATAGTGTCTTGTAGGCAGGACTTTGGGGATTTTCTTGATTAATCATTGATGTGGGAGGGCCTACCCCACTGTGGCTAGTGCCACTCTATCTTGGTGGTCTTAGGTTACATAAGAAAGCAGATTGAACAACCCAATAAACAGCATTTCTTCATGATTCTGCTTCAGTTCCCTCCTCCAGCTTCCTTCCTTGAGTTATGTGGAAGTGGAAGTCAAATAAATGCTTTCCTACTCATGTTGCTTTGAGCATCATGTTTTATCACAATGGAGGAAAACTAGAACACTTGCATACCCTCTGTCATAACAACATCATCCTCAACATATGGGAGTACAAATTCCAAGGGGAGTCTTACTGCTGTGCTCATTTGCTTTGTCAAACGGCTGCTCTCTCTCAAATGCTATGCTCTCTATCCTTGTTGCTCATCTTCTGGAACCTTTCTACATTTCCTCTATCTGATGGCATTAACTTTCCCTCTCTGTAACTTGATGCTCTACTGTTTAACCTTCAGAATTGTGAGCCAGTAATTTTCTGCTTATTATAGTTTACCCATGCTCAAGTGTTATTTTATGACATCATCAAATGATCTGAGACAATATTCTTCCTCTTACTACTGTGCATTAAAATTGCTTTCTGGGTTATTAGTCTGTGAGGGTCTCAAGGACTTTGACACTGTATATCAGTCTATCCTGCCTGAGTTAGGAACTTAAAGATTGCTGTTGAAGGGATAAGAATCTTGTTCCTTCAGGAGGTTGCTAGGGTTAAGACTGTAGTCAAGTATCTGAATTTTGGAAAACTCTGTTGGTCTCACTATCTTACATTATTTTATTTTTCTTTTCTTTTTGTTCGTTATATGCTTGTTCTGATGGGGTAAAAGGGGAAACAAAAGTACTTCTAATGGAGTCCCCAGTTTTTGCTTGCTCATTTTTTCTCCTGTTTTAGGCTGATTGATATTTTTATTCTGCATGTTGTAGAAATCAGTTTCTATTTATGATTTTATAATAATAATTTTTAATTTGCAACATATATCCTTTAATAACTTTTTTCTATCAAATTATAAAATTATTCAGTATCATTATTTACTTCTTGGGAATGAGACAAAAGGCTTCTTTGAACTTCTTTCCTAAGAATTTTTTTAAGATCCAGGACAAGTTATAATTATTTTTATGGATACAATACAGATTTACCAGTATATTATAGCATTTTCTTTTATCTTGTTTTAGGCCTTAATCCTTACCTCTAGGTTCAATTTTTTTACCCATGGAAATAATCTATTATAAGCATTTTCAATGAGAGTGAAGTTGTCCTTTTTGTAACAATGGAAAATGCAGTATTTCCTTACCTCTTGAGTGTAGCTAGAGTTTTTTCTCCAGGTCCTGCCAAACCCGGCAGTCTGACAGCCCACTTATAAAATAAACACATAGATGCTTATATTATTTAAACAGTTGGCCCAATGGCTCAGGCTTCTTGTTATCTAGTTCTTATATCTTAAATTAACCCATTTCTATTAATCTATACTTTGCCACGTGGCTCGTGGCTTACTAGTACCTTACATCTTCCTTGTCATGGCAGTAGCTGGCAGTGTCTCCCTGACTCAAGCCTTCCACTTCCTAGCATTTTCCTCTCTCCTTGTCCCACCTATACTTCCTGCCTGGCTGGCCAATCAGCATTTTATTTATTCAGAGCGATATCCACAGCACTTGAGTGATTCTTAAGTGAATATTATATTGAATTTTCTTAATTTGTAGCACTATTTTCTGGTATCTGTTTTTTATTATGAAAGTTCTGCTTCTGGCCTAATTATGATGATATGTGAGTAATGCATCATTCTGTTTGTTATCATTTAGAATTTTTTGTCTTGAGGTTCTACAGTTTCACTTTTCTTTTATTCTTGAGTTCTGAGGGGCTTCCTATTGCCATGCTAATCTGATTTCTCAATGGCTACTCTCTTTCAAAGCCTGTGCTATCCTTGTTCATCTTCTGGATCTTTGCGGCGCTTTTCTATCTGCTGGCATTACTTCTATACTCCCCCTCTCTACTATTTTCATCTGTTGCAATCCTTCTTGATCCTTATGGTTCAGCTCAAATTTCAGATCCACACGAAAATCTTCTCTAATTATAACAGTTAGAATGAATCGTTTCCTCTCCCAAACATCATTAGCATATTTTATAGACCCAGCACATTTGACATATTTAGTCCACATAGCTTTCTCGAATAAACACAGAAAAGCATAGTAGAAAAAGCACAGGCGTTGGAAACAGACAAGCCAGAATTCAGATCTCGGCTCTTTACATACTGGATATGTGTGGTGCTTTGGGAGAATTTAATCTACTGTGTCTTAGTTTCTTCATTTAAAATGAAAATATCTGTCTCAGTGAACAGGCCCAGCTTACCATATCTTCCCAGTTACCATATATAAATCAATTAACAACGACAAGGTAATCCAGATTTGTTCTTGTTCTGTGCACAACTCTCAGATTGTCTCAAGATATTTTCAGTAGACTTTGAGAATATCTCACATGCAAGTTCAAAATAGTCTGGCAACCATAGACCTTCATGAAGCCTTTGAACCGTGTCTGTTCTTGGTCTCTCTTTCCCATAGTTAGACATACGTTGGCTAAGAAAATACTTAAAAGGAGATTAATTATTATCACCATGGCTTTAATATTTATTTACTTATTTATTTAAGAATTTATTGGGCAGCCGGGCGGTGGTGGCGCACGCCTTTAATCCCAGCACTCGGGAGGCAGAGGCAGGCGAATCTCTGTGAGTTTGAGGCCAGCCTGGGCTACCAATTGAGTTCCAGGAAAGACGCAAAGCTGCACAGAGAAACCCTGTCTCGAAAAACCAAAAAAAAAAAAAAAAAAAAAAAAAAAGAATTTATTGGGCATAAACCATTCCTTGCATGTTATGTTTAATACTGGGAAGGAAGACAATGAAAATAAAATGTATGTTTCTTTGCTCTTATATACTGCCTATAGTAGAAAGACAATAAACAAGGATATTGTGTTTTACTCAATACTGAAGTTTATGGATACATTTATTTATTTAACAAACAGTTTAGTTTCTAAATAAAATTTAAATACTGAGTATCAAGCATATAGATATATTTCAAATAAACATCAATAAGAGTATATAATAACTGTGGTGAGTACTCCGGAAAAAAAAATAGATTCTATGAGATAATACTAGAAGACCCTTAAGAAAGGCCCTTTGTGGTGCTAGTGACCTAAAAGAGAGTTGAAAGATTAAAAGGAGAAAGTTCAATGCACTTAAATCATATACACACAAACAACAAAAATGGACTCAGCAGGTTGTATTTATTTATTTATTTGTGCATACATATACATACACACATATGTAAGTAACAATAATATTCAAAGAAAAAGGGACTATCAACTTGAAAGTGGGGGACATGTGGGAGGTTGGAGGGAGGGTACCTGGGAGTGGCTGCTGGGAAGGATGGGAGGGGAAAAGTGATGGAATTCTATCTTAATTTAAAACTTATTAAATACTTTAAGTAAAAAATAAAAATAAAAAAAGAAAGATTACTTTGTTTTTTAAGAGGGAGAAAACTCATCTGAGAGAAAATTTCTGAGTAGAAAATTATGTGCCAATACAATGAAATGGTGGTCTCTATGGAGCCTTATTGGGCTCCAGTACCTGAAATACCAGAGAGAGAGGTGAGGATTTCTTCTGTTAGAAACAGAAGGAGTCACACTCCTCAATTGCTCCTTAATCAGTTCCTGGAACAGCTTAAATCATCACTCAATTTTGTAAAGTACACCCCCCCCACACACACACACAAACACATTCTTACTGTTTGGAAGGAGTCTGGTGGAAGATCCACCTCAACTCCTCTCCCCATCTCTTTGCCCAAACCTGCCTCTTCAAAGCCCACCAAATACAGCTCCTCCCCCAGAGAGGCTCAAGATTACTCCCACAGGGTGTATAAGTGGCATCCCCGACAACAGACATGTGATTCTTCCTGTCTACTGTCTGCAGGGGTGGGGAATCGCCCAGGAGTGCTTTACCCAGTAAACCTGGGCTTTCCAATTCGGTCTGCTTTGGTTTGCTGCATCTGCAGAGGCGGAGAGGCCTTCAGGAGGCCTAAGACTTATCACTTATAATCACCATTAATTCATAAAGAGAGAGAATTTGCAAATTTCTGGGGTAAAGGAAACATGTTTCTCCAAATAGTATTTTGAGATACCTACACATGCAACATGAGTAATATTGTGTGCTTTTTTGAAGAACAATTTCCCTCAAACTACCCATACCTTCTAAAGCATTTCCAGATCAGAGGTGGATCTTGGATTTACATTTGCTTAACCAAAAAGCCAAAATAGTCCTGTTTTCTACCCTTACCTTAGTCTACTGTCTATAGAGACTGCATACCTGAAGAAAACTGAATTTCCCTCCCAAGCAGCCATCAGTTGCCAATAGTGCCTTACCTAGGAGGAGAATTTCATGAGCCTCGTCCTATCCATGCTGTGATGTTAGCTGACTTGATTCTGTAAGGGTTTGTGTGTGTAGTCCTAGCTCCTGTGAATTCATGTATACAATGACCCTGTCATGTCTGGCAAATACTGTTCCACTACAGAAAGATGCTTCTCTGGCTCTTACAATCTCTCTGCACCCTCTTCCCCAATGATCTGAGAGTTTTGGAGGCAGAGAATATGATATAGATGCCTCATTTAGAGATGATGTTTTTCTCTTTCTTTCTTTCTTTCTTTCTTTCCTTCTTTCCTTCTTTCCTTCTTTATTTCCTTCTTTCTTTCTTTCCTTCTTTCTTCCTTCCTTCCTTCCTTCCTCCCTCCCTCCCTTCCTTCCTTCCTTCCTTCCTTCCTTCCTTCCTTCCTTCCTTCTTTCTTTCTTTCTCTCTTTCCTTTCTTTCTTTCTTTCTTTCTTTCTTTCTTTCTTTCTTTCTTTCTTTCTTTCTTTCTCCCTTTCTTTCTTTCTCCCTCTCTCTCTCTTTCTCTCTCTCTCTCTCTCTCTCTCTCTCTCTCTCTCTTTCTTTTTTTCTTTTTGAGACAAGGTTTCTCTGTATAGTTTTGGTGCCTGTCCTGGATCTCGCTTTGTAGAACAGGCCGGCCTCGAACTCACAGAGATCCACCTGGCTCTGCTTCCCGAGTGCTGGGATTAAAGGCATGTGCCACCACCGCCTAGCTAGAGCTGATGTCTTAATTAGGGTTTCTATTGCTGTGAAGAGACACTATGACCACGGTAACTCTTATAAGGAAAACACTTAATTGAGGGGGCTTCCTTACAGTTTCAGATGTTAAGTCCATTTTCATCATGGTGAGGAGCATGGCGGCATGCAGGTATACATGGTGTTGGCTACATCTTGATTAGAAGGCAACAGGAAGTAGACTGTGACACAGAGTGAAGATTAAACAAAAGGGATCCTCAAAGCCTGCCCAACAGTGATATAGGCCATACCTACTTCAGCAAGGCCACACCTCCCAATAGTGCCACTCTATGAATTTATGGGGCTAATTACATTCAAAGTACCACAGTGAAGTACTCCAGTTTCTTGTTCTCCATGTGTTGACTGGTTGTGTGTCTCTCTGTTAATTACCATCTGCTATAAAAAGAAGCTACTGAGACAAGGGCAATGTATTAGATACACTAATATATTGGTAAAAAGAGAAGAGCTTAGAGGGCAGTTTGTTACTTACATCCATTTACAAAAAGAATACTTTTTAGGCACAATTTTTTTTTGGCTCAGGAAATTACACCATATGTGGAATCTATCTGTGGATCAGGCTTTTAATCCAACCAGAAAGTGGTTGGTTACTCACTGTCTTTGTTAGGGTTTCCATTGCTGAGAAGAGACACCATAACCACAGCAACTTTTATAAAGGGAACATTTAATTGGGGCTGGCTTACAGTTTCAGATGCTTATTCCATTATCATCATGGCAGGACATGGTGCTGGAGAAGGAGCTGAGAGTTCTACATCTTGATCTGTAGGCAGCAGAATGAAAAACTGTGTCACACTGGCCAGACTTCAGCTTATAAGACTTCAAAGCCTGCTTCCACAGTGACACACTTCTTCCAACAAGGCCCTACTTACTCCAGTAAGGCCCCACTTACTCCATCCAACAAGGCCATACATCCTAAGAGTGCCACTCTCTATGGGCCAAGCATTCAAACACACTAGTCTATGGGGCAATTCAAACCACTACCCTCCCATTATAGTGATGCTACTGTTATTCCAGTGGATATATTTTTACCAGACTAATGTTATTGTAGCTTGCAAGATTCATAAATGAGTAAGGCTGTTGTTAACTCCCCCCTCAAGTAGCATGCATAGAACATACCAGCACTATGAATGCTGGCAGTAGGAAAATAACTTTTCCTAAGTAATACAGTGATTTAAGTGGCAGAGTCATTTTGTGTTTTCATAATATTGAAAAAAGGGGCATGAATATGTTACCTAAAATGATAGATATTTGTGAGAAATATAAGAAGAACCAATATAATTATCTTATTCTCACTCAACAATCAACAATGTTTTTGTGATCTAATGTGTTGAAGTATTTTCCAAGATACCCTGCAAACTATTTCTTGTGCAGTGGGCCCATACTAAATATCTTCTATATAAGTTCAGTTATGACACCGCCTACTGAGATAGTGTTGGATTTCCAAGGCCTATCCCACAAGACTGACCCTACTTCAGATGCCAGTTAAAAAATACACACTGTTTACCTATGTTTCTAACCACCTTAAAGTCATCGTTCCTACAATCCCCTTCTTAGGTATGATCAATGTGCTTGAGCTGCTTGTAGAACTTGGGGAAATATTTATGTGTACCAGTTTATAATAAAAGGACATTATATAAGATACTGATAGAAGAATGAATATTGTAAATTTGGGAGAAGGCAGGTTGATACGTCAACACCCCTTTGTAATGTACTATCCTCTGGGCATCACCTTATGTTCACCTATCTAGAAGCTCTTGCAAACCCAATTTTATCAAGATTTTTAGAAGCTTCGTTATGTAGGCATGATTGATTAACTCAGCAGCTATTGATGATCAGATTATCTGGAGGTCCAAGCTGAGGCCAAAAGTCCCATAATCATGCTGTGGTCTTTCTTATGACCAGCTTATATCTGGAAGTAACTAGGAACGCTCAGCCTTCAATCAAATAAGTAGCATACATAACAATAATTATTAAAAATCTAGAGATTTTAGGAGTGATGTCAAGAAATACTAGGAAGTCACCATAGTATCACAGCTTGGTGTGATCTGCTACTTTATTTGAGATTTGAAAATTGATATGGAAGCTGAGCATGGTGGTATATGCCTTTTATCCCAGCACTTGGGAGGCAGAGGCAGGTGGATCTCTGTGAGTTTAAGGCCAGCCTGGCCTACAAAGTTAGTTCCAGGACAGCCAGGGCTTTTATACAGAGAAATTCTATCTCAAAAAACAGCAAAGATTGATGTAAAGAAAAGAGAACTCTTGTACATTTTGGTAAGAATATAAATTAGTACTATTATGCTTAACAGTTTGTTTATTCTTAACACTGTTAAAATAGAGCAATAACATAATCAGGCAATTCCACATGCAAAGAAAATGAAATCTGTATGAAGAGACATCTACATCCTATGTTCATTGCAGCAGTGTTCACAACTCTCAAAATATGGAAACATCCTAAATTCACAACAGCTCTTAAATGGATTAAAAATACATGGTACCTATACATAGTTTAATGCCATAACAAAATGAAGTCCTGTCATTTGTGGCAACCTGGATGAAAGTGAGTATCATTACGTTAACAAAATTAAGCCCAAACCAGAAAGACTTGTACCACATTATCTTGCTAGTGTGTGGAATATAAAATCTAATGGAAATTGGAGTTTAATATTGGTTACCAGAGTGTAGATGTAACTGTTTTGTTAAATAAGAAACAGAGCCAATGCAGAGATGAAAGCCCAAGAGGTCAGAGTAATAGCTAAGAGCTAAACACCTTACCCTTCATTGCCGCTCCTGTCCTTCCCTCCGCAAGAGCACTACTTCCTGTGTATCTGTCTTTAGGTAGATTTTCTGTTCTGCCTTCTCATTGGTTGTAAACCCAACCACATGACCTCCTCATCACTGCCCATCTATACAGACCTCCAGGTGTTCTATAGTTGGTATTGAGATTAAAGGCGTGTGTCTCCATGCTGGTGGTATCCTTGAACACACAGAGATCTGCCTGTCATGTGATCGATCGGGATTAAGGGCGTGTGCTACCACTGCCAGACTTCTGCTGTGGCTTGCTATTTGCTCTGACCCCCAGGCAACTTTATTTATTAACATATGAATAAAATCACATTCCAGTACAAATAAAATATCACCATACCAGAGCATTGGGAAAGTAAGCATGGGGGACATTGGTGGAAATGTTGATCTAGTGGTATTAAGTAAATTAGGAGCAAGAAATTATGAAATTATGGCATGCTGTTGCATAGTAGGATGACTATAGATAAAAATATAGATTATATATTTCAGAAAGTTAGAAGAAAATACTTCAATTTTTTTCCATAAAGAAATAATTTTTAAGAGATTGTATTTAGTTTGATTTAAATATGCAATGTTCATATATATTGAAACACAATGAACTGTAGAAAATTAAAAGTACAATCTTTATTTATATGGAGAGATTTATATAGCATAAAAAGTAAAATAAATCTGTAGCATGATTCCTTTCTTTAAGTTTTGTATTTAGTAGATTTTATGTAGAGAAGGATTTTTGGTGAATCTTATCTTCTTTATGCTATATATTTTTTTGTTTTTCCAAACTTTTTTTTTGTACCTAGACTTATTAGTATACTAGCATATTAAAATAATGAATGCAAAGATTTTACTCCAAGGAGTACTTATAAGAACATGAATAGGGATCACTGAATCATTTTTAAATACATGTTTACTGCAAAATGTACAATAGAAATGTAATAGAGATGGGATTTTTTTTTTTTTTTTTTTTTTTGGTTTTTCGAGACAGGGTTTCTCTGTGTAGCTTTGCGCCTTTCCTGGAACTCACTTGGTAGCCCGGGCTGGCCTCGAACTCACAAAGATCCGCCTGCCTCTGCCTCCCGAGTGCTGGGATTAAAGGCGTGCGCCACCACCGCCCGGCTGAGATGGGATTTTGATGTGCCTTCCCATCACTTGGCTAACCAGGATGCTATAAAGACAGTATTACATGGTACTGAACATACATGACCTAATGTGCTTTTCAAATCAGCACATTAGCACTTGTCTTTCACTGGCACATTATGTCAAAATCTAATTTTGATCAGTGATGAGTGTGACATATCTAGATTATAAATGCAAATCTCAGTTGATATTTGATTTCATCTAATCAAAGATGTTATTTTTAATTGCTATGGAACAAGATGATCTTGTGCAAATGAGGCATTGAGTTAATAAGTACTTTGTATTTACATAAAAATTTTCTATGAGTTTAACATACTTCATGAATTCAAAGAAGTTCTCTGTGAAATTTCTTAGAAACCATATTTGACAGGGTCTAATAAAGTTGAATGTATATGTATATATTTATAATACTTATGTATATAAATACATTGAAATTATACTATTATAGAGTCAGCAGAAATGTACATTGATGTTTACTTAGAGACATGCTATAGAAGCACCATTTATTATTGCCTCATGTGGCTGAAAAGTTCCCAAATGTCCATCAACAGCAGAATGAATATAGAATGGATAAATACATTAAACTGACACATTAAAATGCTGGGCAACAATGTGGATGAATTTCATAGTATAAACAACAGAAAGAGCACAACTGGATGATTAAATTTGTATGTTATGCACAAACATTCAAAACATACTTCAAAATAGCAGTTTTAGACATCTCTCAACTCTTCTGTGAGTTTGAGCTTTTGTCTTTTTGCTTCCAAAGTAATTATCATTAGTTGATATGATACATTTACTCTATACCAGACCCATTTAAAAGTGTCTTGGTACAAAAATAAGGAAATTCAGCTCCCTATGCTCAAGGAATTCATAAGGGTAAGTAAAGGTCATATTTGGCCTTATAAATAATCATGACATAATATTGTATATAGAAAGTCATATGGTATTTTGCTAAAATTTAACAGAAAATCCTAAGCTAGGTTGTGTGAACTTGGGGACAAGACCAGGGAACCTGTTTCAAGTGGTATAAAGAACTCTCACTGTAAGATAACAAACACAAATGAACATGGAAAGGAAGGGCATTCCAAGCAGGGGCGCTCCACTGGAAAGGTGACCAGGTGAACAAGAACATGGTACATTCAGGCAACTACAGATATTTTACTGTGCTGGTTATATAGGTTGTGGAGAAGAGGGGGAGTTGTTGGAAGGGCTGGCCATTGAAAGGCCTTTAATTGTAATGAACTGAATGATTCTGTGTTACAGACTGTGATTTGAAACCCAGCTTTCCTGTTGATCCCAGCGTGGTAATTAATCAATTTTATAAGATATCCTGTGGTATCTTAGAAAATTTCCTTGATCAGGATGACTTAGATATGTCAAAACAAGAAGCAACACTAAGAATACAAATGTCTAACCCAGAGCAGCCATATCAGGGTTCTAGACAGGGTCCTGAGTGGGGAGGTTCAGGTGGGTAAAAGAAATACTCAAAAGAGTAAAAAACTGGGGTCAGGAGGGCTGCAAGGGTTAAGACTCAAGTCAGCAAGATTATTAACAGCACAGCTTTTTTTTTCCATCCCTCAAAGGAGGAAGCAAAAACTAAGTCAGCAAAGAGCATCAGACAGAAGAATTATAGGGAGCTTGGATATATTAAGTTCATCAGGAACAAGGTACATTCTTGGATGGCAAATGAAGTATTTCTCATCTCAGTGTCTGGAACATTTGACCCCATACATATCAGGAAGATATCAAATGACAGTTCCCAGGCCACAGACTCCCCCACTTGCCAGGGCCTGGAACCAATCAATATCTGGCCTTCTCTGGCATTACTCTGGCTAGGTGAGGGGCAGAATGTTCACATTCTACCATCAGGGCTTCTGAGCAGCCTTCAATCCAGTCTAGCTCTCAACAAATGTCCAGGCAGTTAGATATAACTTTACAAAGACCAACAAAAAGAAATTTTCCAAGGCTGCAAGGGAGGGATAGTGCAACTTCTTTTTCAAGTGACCCAGGTTGGTTTTGAATCGCTTTAGATATGAAGACTGACCTAGTCTGATAAATGAGGCACCCTGTGTATTTCCATTATTCATGGGAGACTAAAAATACTTTTCCTAATGATCCAGCAGAAATCTTACTCTTTGTATAACATGATCTAACAATCTGAACCTCCTTCTCAGAACTGTGCATGGTTTGGATAGAGGATTCAGAGATCCTAACTAGGTCAAGCTCTAGGCAGGAGAGTCACAAGGCAGAAGAGGTCTAGTCAGCAGAGTTGGTTAGACTCTTTTTGCTCATCTTGATCTTTCCCTTTCTGTTTTTTGGGACATAATCTTGGCATATAGACCTAGCTGGCCTCAAACTCTCAAAGTTGAAGTATGCCTCCTGTCTTAGCCCCACAAATGCTGGAATCACAGGCATAAGCCCCATTTTGATCAGCTGATGTTCTAGACAGCAAGTCCATGACATTTTCCAGAAACTTTAGGTTACTGAACCTTCCATATTCTCACTTTCCCATGGTTGTATTAGAAATGCCATAACCAGGGCCACCTTTGGCTATCTGAAATATTTTAGGAATGTCTAGCTTCATGATTATATAACTAGAATAAAATTATAAATATTCTCTACTTTATCCTCTGCGCCAATAGATTTATATACAGGTACTCATTGATTCTATGGGGTTATATGACAGGTGAAAAATTGTCATAAATTGAGAATGTGTTGAGTACTTACTGATATCACTGTTTGGCAGCACAAGAGGCTCCAGAACATGCTATTTATTGTAGGTGCTGCTCATTGCCTCTGCTCAGAATCCCTGCGCAGTAGTCTCGAACCACTAGCCACATACCATATCAAAACTTAAAAGTGCAATTTTTATTCATGCATACCAGTTTTTCACAATTATAAAACAAAAAAATAAATAAAAAGAACTGTTACCTTGGACCATCATAAGATGGGAACCTCCTATACTTTTCTGTGCTCCCTTGGTTGTTTATAAGCCAGCTCCCTTACTGTTTTCATTCAGAAAAAAAGTAACTGAAAACAGTTCATTAGCTACTCTGCTAGTGGGTTTTTCATTATCCCATTCACAGTCTTTTTTACAATGTTTTAACAGTCTGCTAGCTGCCCCCTCCGCCTTTAGGTGAACCTTTCTTTCCAAACTCCACGTCTCCCTCTCTTTTATGGATAACATCAAACTCTCATCAGATCTCAGCCTACCATCTCTTTAAAGCTGACAGTTGAGGTTCTCAACATAACCCAAACTCTATTTACTTAATGAAGTCTACCCTTTCCTGAAGAACTTGGGATTGTAAATAGCGGTATATAACATATGTTAAGTATCAAGTACAGTCGGTACCCGACCAGTGCTTATTTCTTCCTTCCCTTCTGCTTGTTTTATTATTGTTTTATCCATTTTCTTCTTATGTCAAAAAATAAATGCCTCATTACATCTGTTGACATTTGTGTTCTCTTATTTTGGATTTAAGCTCATAAAAAGGAAAGATGTGCATCCTTCTGGACTTGCATAATATAACATGTATAAAAAGGACCTGTAATAGTTATTCTTCAGATTTGGTATAGATACTAGAGAAAACTCAGGGCTGTTTCCTTGGTTTCCTCCAGACTCCTGTGCCAGCTAGATATGGGGTCCACTGGTAAATGGTACCATCCAGATTTGGCAGTGCCTTGGAAACAGGAGAGGTATGAGTTTGACACACCACTTCTTATAGGCCCTTGTTAGGTAACTTCATCTCCCAAAGTCTTAGTTTCTTCATCCATAAAATAAGTACTGGGACATACTTCATAAAGTTCTTATGAAGATTAAATGAAATATGAAAACAAATTACATTGCACCAGGGCAGGCACAGAACAAGTATTCAATAAATGCAAGCTATTATTCTTCTTATTAATATTTTCCACACCATAATGATTCTTGGTTTATAGAGTTATCACAAAAAATTGAAAATAAATGGAGCAAACAGGAAATTCTAGGAAGCAAACTGAGAAAGGGCTAGAATAGAGCTCCAAGTGCATCCAAGGTGGTAGTCAATAAATTGGTTTTGTTTTTGTTTCACTCTTTATTTTGGAAAAATTCCATGTACAGAAGTAACAAAAAATTCTTAATCCAGCTGCAGCAATCGCTAAATTATGACAGTTCTTTTTTATTTTTACTACTATACCCTCCTTAAAATCCTTTCCCCACTAAATTACTTTAAAGCAAACATTATATAACATTTATCCATTTATACTTCAGCATATATTTCTGAAAGGTAAAGACTTGAAAAATAATTATAAAGTATTAACATCAGTCTTGGTTGGCTTGAAGCTGGCCACATTTTGTAACCCATTGACCTTAATGGTAGTGTCAACCCACAAACTAAGGTATGTGGGCCATTTCCTCAGGTATGGAGTTATGAGGAAAAATAAAGTTATCATTTTTATTTTCATTTCATGATACTCTAAATCCTGCCATCAATATGAGCGTAGCATAGTTAAGAAGTGGGTTTTTTTTTTTTTTTTTTGTGTGTGTGTGTGTGTGTGTGTTTCGTCATGGTATAATGGAAATAGTCATATACCTGGGCCCAAAATACCTGGATTTCATTCCTGTTTTATTACAATTGATATATTAATTAGTCTTTTTATGCTATGATAGATACCTGAGACAAAGAACTCATTTGGCTCATGCTATCAGACCATCATGACTGGGACGGTTTGGAAGGTTAGAACACCTCTCCTCATGGAGGCCGGGCAACAAGGGAAGAGCGACTGTGCTAATGGGTTTCCTCCCCTTTCCACTCTGTTCCATCCAGGGCCTCCAGGTTAGTGAAAGGTGCTACCCACATTCAGGAAGGATCTTTCTCTTATCTGATCACCTCTCCAAATGTCCTCACAGGCACACTTAGAGGTGTACTCTATTATTTTCCTTGTCATCAATCAATTCTATCAGGTTGCCAATCAAAATTATCATCTACAGCTCTAACCAAATTCTTCACACCTTTCTTTTAAAAGCTTATACTTTGTTTTCTAACAGTTCATCAGCCCTTTGCCATCTTTAAGAAATAAAATTGAGGGTCAATGAAGTTAAAGAGCTTTTGAAGCATCAACAAACCCTAGTCTCCTTGGGCCAATAAGCAACAGCTAATGTAATAATTGATTTAAAAAAAAAAGGGTCTTAGAGAAGTGGCTGGGCAGGTGAGACCATGTGCTGCCCTTACAGAGAACCTGGGTTCAGTTCCCAGTACTCACATGACATTTTATAAGCATCTGTAACTCCAGGGCATCTGACACTCTCTTCTGGTTTCAGTGGTCACTATGTGTAGGTTGCGTACTACCATGCATGCAGGCAAAACACAAATAAAGTAAAAATAATAAAAATAAATCTTTTAAAATGTGATCATACTCACCTCCTTTTAACAGAAGTCCTCCAGGCAGGCTTTCCATTGTGTAATTCTGCTTTGCCTATGCTGATTCTATGAAACACACACACACACACACACACACACACACACACACACACACACCTACCTGCCCTTTTTTTTCATTATTAAGAGATTTTTTTTATTCATTTTACATACCAACCACAGATTCCCCTCTCCTCCCTCCTCCCATCCCCCAGGCTTCCCTCCTAACCCACACCCCATCCCCACCTCCTTTAAGGCAAGGTCTCCCATGGGGAGTACATTCAGATGAGGCAGGTACAGGCTCCTCCTCCCTGCACCAAGGCTATGCAAAGTGTCCTATAGGTACTAGATTCCAAAAAGCCAGTTCATTCACCAGGGATAGGTTCCGATCCCACTGCCTTTGGGCCCCCTAAACAGTTCAAGCTAAACAACAGTTGTCTCATCTATCCAGAGGGCCTAGTCCAGTCCCATGGGGGCTCCTCATTTCATGTGTGGGGGTCCACAGTTCATGTGTTTCAATTAGTTTGGCTGGTCGTCTCTGTACATTTCCCCATCATGATCTCAATGTTCCTTGCTCATAAAATCCCTCCTTTCTCTTATTGATTGGACTCCTGGACCTTGGCCTGGCACCTAGCTGTGGATCTCTGCATCTGCTTCCATCAGTCACTGGATGAGGGCTCTATGACGACAGTTAGGATATTCAGCCATCTAATCATCAGAATAGGCCAGTTCAGGCACCCTCTCAACTATTGCCCGTAGTCTAAGATGGGGTCATCCTTGTGGATTCCTGGAAATTTCCCTAGCACCCTGTTTCTCCCTTTTTTTATGTGTGTTTTGCAGGCAAATGAAATTTTGCCTAAAACCTTTATAAAAGATTAAATTTAGGGACTGGTGAGATGGCTCAGCAGCAAGAGTACTAGCTGTTCTCCCAGAGGACCTGGTTCAATTCCAGCACCCATATGGTGTCTCACAACCATATATAACTCCAGTTCCAGGGGCTCTGACATGCTCTTCCTACCTTCCTAGGCATCTGGCACACACATGCTGTGTCTGTTTTAGAAAATATCTCATTACATAGCCATGACTTGCGTTGAACTTGCTATATAGACCTGAGTGGCTTTGAACTCACAGAGATCCATTTGCCTCTGCCTCCTGAGTGCACCTGAGTGGATTTAAAGGTACGCACCACCACATTCCAACCCATATCAGATTATCTTTATCCATTCATCTTTTAATATCTATGTAGGCCAGTTCTATATGTTGTCTTATGTGAATATTTTAGCAATAAACATAAATGTGCAAGTATGTCTGATAATTGCATAATTAGAGTCCTTTTGCTATTATACATAGGAGTCAGCTTAATTAAATGGTAGTTCTTTTTCAGGTTTTTTGAGGAATTTCTGTATTGATTTCTATAATGGCTATAACATCAGCAGCAGTTAAAGTCACCCACTAATCCCAAGTATAGGGTTATTAGCGGTTTGCACACATCTTCAGGTGATGGAGTTGTCTCCTAGGCACAAAAGACAGCACTGTCATCACTGTGCCCTTCCCTACATGAACTGAAGCTCCTGTCTCCTGAACTTCTTGTCATGGATGCATCTCCACCATTACGTTCTGTGGCTCTACCCTACCCTGTGTTTGTGGCAGGGTGACCTCAGGCCCCCAAAGTATCTCAGTCTTAAACAATATTTTTTCTCTCAAAATGGTGCCCAGCCATGACACTCTGAGACAGAAGGAATGACACAAACAGGCCCCCTCTAGTCTGCTGACCCATTACACTAGAGATTTCAGTGTGTCACCAAAGCCACAACTAGATTTGAGGCTTGCTAAAACTATGAGCTTGCTGTATGGGTATGGCTGCCAGTCTCTATTCACCAGAGCCTCTGAATTACCTTTGGATGAGGCATCTTATTCTCCCCTGGAGGGGATGGGCCCAACTGGAGCCCTGCACTGCTCACTTCATTCTCTGGTGCAGCTATCATTTCTTCACACTTCTCACTTCTCAGTTGTTCTGTCTCCCAGTCACTGATTTCCAATGATCATTTTCTGATTTTTCTCTCTTAGAAAGAATCTATTGTTTGATATCCTGCCTCATCTCCTTCACCACATCACCCAGAGGCAGCTTTTCATCTGCCGTCTTACTGTCAACTTGAAGTATTTTTAAATAATTGGGAACATTATAAAATATTTCAAAATGGCATAATGGTATTTTATAACTTCATAGTATGTATGTATACTAAATCTTTGCTGTGTGTTTTGTGCTGTAAAGTCTTTGATCACTTCTTCATGTGACTATGATTCTCTAACATTTTTTAAAGAGAAAATAGAAATTTGGACCATCCTTACCATTGTTGATCAAACATGTATTGATAATGTTTAAAAGTTTATTTCAGCACTGTGATTCATCATTGTAATGTAATCAAGACACTAGGATTATTGTGAAATTTGGGGAAAACCCCTATCCAGATTGTCCCAATAATAAACAATATGGTTGTAGAACATTTCTAATCCTGTTTGATTATTAATATTTATTAAGCACATTACTTGGATCTATGCCAAGTGTTTAAAAAGGGGGCCTGTGCAAATAGGACGTCCGTGAAGCTGCAGTATCATTTTGTAGTAACTTGGCTTTTCTGGTTAGTTCCTGGCCTACTCCTGCAGGCTGCTGACTCCTCATTTTCTCTTCCCCTGCAGTCAAGTCTTCATTTTCTCCCCAACTTTCATATCTACCAGGGAAGCAAACTCCACCCTAGGTACAAAACATTCAGTTTCCTGTTTCAACCACTCCCCCTAACTGCATAAGCCTCATCTGCTTTGCTCAATGTTTGGATTGGAACATGAGAGCCTGTGATCCCATCTTCACATGGAATGAACACTGTAAGTAAAGTTACAGACTATAAAATACTGGGCACACCAGCTAAAGAATACAGAGTCCTGACAACAATCATCTTCCATGAATATCCTGGGCTTTTCTGGAGCTGACATCAGTTCATTTCTGTCATACTTTTTCTCTAAATAAATACAACAGTTCAGATATTCAATTAAAATAAGTACCCTTAATTTCAAATATTATTCTGTAGTGTGCTGTAATTATTTGTTTTGTCGGGCAGAGCTGCCTGAATATTTCTCACAATTACTTTTCCCTACTTCCTCAGTGAAATTGCTGGTAATTTTTGGTTTTGCTTTATTTAATAGGACAAAACAAAACATTTTCCATCTGCCTGAGGCAGAACTTATGTAGCTTCCTTAATAATGGCCACCCCCTGATGAGGACCATTATGAAAAGAGGAAGAAAGAGGAAGGGAAAATATCCAGCATTTAAAGTGAGGAATATGGCCCTTGGGTTGTTTGTTTTTTCATATACAGAAATACTCTCAAATCTAGAGTTTATATTTCATAAACTGCTAAAGTGTTAGAGACAGGCTGGAAATGTGTCCTATAGATACCAATTCCCTTAGCTTGTTGAAAAGTGACACTATCTGGTCATCATTGCCTGTGAGGTACAAAAGTTCTTACTCTGGGATTTAGGTCTTAGCAGACCAGGAATTGTTGGTAGCATATTCACACATGAATATTAAGATTTTAGGAAACTTCCATAAAACAAACAGGCAGAGAAGAATCTGGGATGGGAATCAGTGTTAATCAATGCCAGTGTCTTATTCTTTTAAAGTATCAAAAGTGATTTCTAGTTGAAGATACAGGTTTGCCCATTTTTATCTGATAATGAGCTACAGACCTTAGTTATGGGTTTTGGTACTGAATTGTCTTTGGAACCACGTGTATTAGTTTCCTTAGTTAAGAGTGGATATCTTTTGACCAGGAGATTTGTAATGTAAAAGTTTTTAGTTACCATGCAATCCCCTAATCTTCTGTTCCATTGTTTTCTTTTGCCTGTATTTTGATAACTAGGTTACAACAAGCTCCAAATAATCTTAAGCATATTTATGTATTTTTTTATTTATTAACTATTTCTTGACTGCTTATTCTTTACCAGCATCCTGCTAAATGTTGTAGAAACAAAGAAAAATCAAGCTCAGACTCTGACTTTAAGAAGCTATTTGAGGTAGACCAAATAATAGTAAACATCTGATTGTAGTAGTATTTGGCATACATTAAAATAAACAACCCCAGAACTTCAATGGCTAAACATAAATGTTTGTTTCGCATATAATCATAATGTATGGGATATTATTGGAACTCAGCTCCACAATAAGTTGGAAATATAGACCTCTGCATAAAATTAGAAATGAGATAAGACAACATTGAAGATAAAGCTAGGAAGAGTGACTATCTTTTTCATGAATACCCCAGTCACTAGAGTCAGTCAACTGTAGGGAAAGTTGTGGAATGTGGTCTAGCCTAATGTTAAGAGGAATTTGAATTTGTTATCATATTTTTGCCACAGTAATAATATATGGTCACTTTTGTGTCACAGATGTCAATGGGGTTTATAATAGCTTTAGACTGTAGTTTATGGGTAGGGGTGAGAATTGGAATTGACTTCCCAGAAGATATTGCATGGGAATTTACTTTTGAGGGAATTTTGAGGGTTATCCATATGAAGAATGGAAAGACATGGTTTTATATAGGGACAAGAACTCTACAAAAACATGAAATAGCAAAGTATATTCTTAGAAAACTTATGACTCAAAGGACTTATATCCAGATCCTACATTTCAATGAGTGACACTAGATTTTTGATCATCCCCTTTTATGAGGTTGGTAGCACTTTGGGATCACACTGATATATACTAATTCAATTCTTCTGATCATAAATGCATTGCCCAATTTTCAAAATCAAAGAAGTAGTTTTTTATTTTAACAAGTTGAAAGTCAAGCAGTCAGCATGACCCAGTTAAGAACTTTATTCAAAATGAAAAAGAAAAAGAGCTTGGAAATGGGATACTCTGTAAAGTGTATCACCATCTATTTGTAAAGACAAAGAAATCACTTACTTTAAGCATGTGTAGAGAAGCACAATTTGCTACTCTTTTTTTTTCTCCCTCCCAATGAAATTGACAACAAAATCTTCTGTTGTAATGCTTAAAGATAGTTTCTATAGGATTATTGAAGAACATTTTAAATTGAGGGTAATTACATGGAAAATATAATCATCTCTTACATTTTCCCCCATGTTTTAATTGTTACAGCAAGTCTAAAGCTCTACTGTACCCTAGAACTCTGAGGTTTTTGTAAACATCTCCATGTTACTTAAGAATAAAGTCTATCTGCATAAGAACCTCTCTTAGGAAGAAATAAAGTTCTTGGCTCAGAGAAATATTTCAAAACAGGA
This sequence comes from Peromyscus leucopus, assembly GCF_004664715.2. Classification (NCBI taxonomy): domain Eukaryota; kingdom Metazoa; phylum Chordata; class Mammalia; order Rodentia; family Cricetidae; genus Peromyscus; species Peromyscus leucopus. The sequence goes on from NC_051064.1 coordinate 113,939,851, forward strand.
GTTACTGGAATGAAAGACACATTTCTTGGACCATTTTTAAATATGAGAAAAATGAATAGTACATCCAAATGTGGAATCTATATCGATAGAACTGTAGGTGGGGTGGGCGTCAAACACTGCTTAGGAGAAAGGCAGGAGGGAAGGAAGTTAAAATAGGACCACTAATGTTTATCTTGAAACTTGGCAGACAAATCTAGGATTTCAAGATGAAAAGATGGCCGAGAAAGTCAAGAGATGAAAAACTTCCGTAAGTTTCAAAGTGAGACCCCAAAAACAAACCAACACAGGCAGCATTAACTGACTAAAGGACACACAGTATTTATGACCTTATCTGGTGTATAGAAAGTGTTCGGGAAACACTAGCTGTAGTTACTACTAGTATTTGTTTTACCTTATTTATTTTTTTCCTTCTGTAAATTTTCTTTATTCTTGACAGCTGTCATTGAAACTGTGGTACTGGGGATTTAGCTCAGTGGCAGAGCATTTGCCTAGCAAGTGCAAGGCCCTGGGTTCGGTCCTCAGCTCTGAAAAAAAAAGACAAAATAACAAAAGCTGTCTCTCTGAGCCTGTCCTTTAGTCCTTCAGTACTATCTCCTTCTTACATCTCCATTTCTCTGGTTTCTGTGGTTGTCAGCGCTATCGTATCTAGTCCAGTTTTGTAACTGACTAGAAGCTCAAGGAAAGAAGAGGCGTTTCATTCTTTATGCCTCTAGGATGACTATTATAGTGCTCATCACAGACTATATACTTCAGTATTAAGATAAACAGACAACTCACTTTTGCCACGTAGAACCTATGTCAGGAAAATTCTACAACTTCCCCCATCCAGGGTCATCCCCAAGTGTTGATAGATATGAGCCCATAGAGGACATTCTATAGCCAAATCATAACTGTGATGTTTGAATGGGAATGGCTTCAGAGGGCTTATATGTTCTAATGCTTGGTCTCCAGTTGGTAGAACTGTTTAGGAAGGATTAAGAGTTCTAGCCTTGTTGGAGGAAGTGTGTCACTGGGGGTAGGCCTTGAGGTTTCAAAAGCTCACACCTTTCCAGTTATCTTTCTTTCTGCCTCATTGTTGTTGTTTCGACATGTAAGTTTTCAGCCCTACCTGCATTCCTGTTGTGATGGTCCATGCCATGATGAGTAGAGAGTTATCTTCTGCAACAGTAAGCCCCCATTGAATGCCTACTTCTGTAAATTGCCTTGGTTATGGTGCTTTGTTACAGAGGTAGAAAAGCACTAAGACAATAACAGTGCCTGAAGTAAAGTGGCATGATTAAACCTGCCAAGTCTACTTGTGCGATAATTCAGATGTCCATTTGATGGTCAGTCCAATGTTATTTCAAAGGTGCCTAACCTTAAATTGTCAAAGTTTTATACTAAGTCATAGCCAAGAAGGTTTGACTTGTCATATAGCATGATTTGTGCTCTCCTCTGGTCTAATTGTGTCTAATGTGGGACAGTTCCTCTGCATTCCAGTTTAAACTTTGCAACTTATTCTGAAAAAGTACTAAAGGCAGACAAAGAAACACTCCATGTATTTGTTTGAAATATGCCATTAAAATGTTTTGTATTCTCAAGAATCTCACAGTGTTGAAAAAGTGTAATCCAGAGCTGGGCCTGTAATCCAGTCCCAGGTATTTGAGAGGTTGAGACAGGAGGATAACAAGTTAAATGCCTGTCTGGGCCACAGAGTGAGTTTAGAGCCAGCCTGAGCAACTTGGTGAGACCTGTCTCAAGATTAAATATACAAAAGGAGGTATATATGAGATTGTAACTGGTGAAGGGGAAAGAGGCAGAGCCTGAAAGTAGAAGTCACTCAGTATTTACAGTAAAGAACCATGTGAAACCTACATAGTCACAGTAGACAAGGAACCTACAGGAAGAAAGTAACACAGTTAAGACCATGGTTATGGTGGCCTCAGCCAATACTTGCTTCTGTCCTGCCAAGTGTGAAGGTGTGTTTCTGGAGTACTCATGAAGGCACTCATAATTCACAGTGTCTTAATGGGTAGGTGTACCAAACACAGAATATTTGGGTAAGAGTTCTGAGAGTCAACAATTGAACTCTAGTTGTTCTTGAGAGAAATAGGTTAGCATGAGATAAAATCATCACTTTTGGAGGAGAGATCTCTAGATAAAATCCTAAAATAAAAATCTGGAAATTGATTTGAAAAGACCATTATAGGCACCAGATAACACTAGCTAGAGAATAGCTGTGATTCTGATATAATTTAGGAGTTTGGGGACTGTTGGAGAACATGGTCCACTGCAGATATGAAGACACTAGGCGTGACTGAGATTTCTGGCATGCTACTAAACCTTTATGAGCTTCTGTGACCTTGATCTATAACAATGTATACTTCATAGAATCATTGAAAGCAGTAATATGAGAATCAATGCAAAATCTCATAGTTCTGTTTGAAGTCATAGAAGGTCTTCATTACATGCTGATTTCCCTTAATGTTTTTTCTTCAATTTAGATTGTTTTTAACACCTGTATTTAGTGTAGTCCCTGTTGTACATAGATTTGACTTAAGAAGTAGATGGAAAAGCAGAATTACAGAAATGAATGTCTGTTCAGGATATAGGATTCCAGTTAGATAAAAGTAGGAAGAAGCTAGTCTAACAATCCATGGAATGATTTTTATGGTGCTACATTCTACATATACATACATGAGTCTAACGGAACAAACTAAAGCCAAAAAGTTTACTTTGTAATGTGGACCACGTTATACAGAAGAACCATTTAGAAAATTAAAGTGAAATGCATAATTCTAAAGCAACAATAAAAGGCTCTACTTTACAGAGCTTTAAACTACTGATGTACTGAATTTCCTTCTGTAGTAAGATTGCTTTTGTAGTTGATTGCATGTCAAATAAAAACTCAGTTCTATGAGGACTCATAAAAAGCAATTTATTTTAACTTAAGGTGCATCATGCAAATGAATTACAAAGTTACAAGGAGATGAAAGGAGTTCATTATGAGTTTCAAAAACTCCATTTCCATTTCCATCCTTAAAAAGTTCTTGGAAGGGATACCTACATAAGTATATTTTAGGCTATCACATTTTATGATTCTCCATTCTTTTTAAAGTGAACTGGTCAACCATCTTCCTCAAACTCTCCCTATTTTCTTGCAGGTTTGGCAAGTGAACCTCCGTTGATGAGGATCAAATTCAGTTGACTGCTTTCTCCCTTAGATTAGTGCACTTTTTTGTATTAGTGAAGGATTACTTCAATTTTAGCAGATTTATTTAATTTACATCTGTTCTCTGTTATTCCAGATATATCATATATAGTAAGTTAAATATATATATGTATAACTATATATACACATATATGCACATATATGTATATAAGTGTGTTAACTATATAGTGTCAGTCCATATAGTTAGTCTATACAGTCTCTCTCTATAAAACAGTAATATATATTAATTACTACATAATAACTAATATATATATATATATTAGTTAACTGTATATATAATAAGTAACCACTCTCCCTCCCTCTCCCCCATATATATATATATATATATATATATATATATATATATTCCATATATAGTTAAGTTAACTCTATCCCATAACACATAAATATTAATATTGTGTTATACATTTAGAATTTCATGGATATAAGTCCCTTCAGAGTTCAGGCTTGAGGTTAGAGGGGACTCCATGCCAGCTAGTCTCTGTAGGATTAGTTCTTCTGAAGGTGCCTTCATGTCTGTCTCTTTGTATCATTCTCATCCTTTGCCCCTTTACACTAAGGAACTATGTGGTTGAAACCTTTACTTTTTGTTTTTGTTTTTGTTTTTGTTTTTCGAGACAGGGTTTCTCTGTGTAGCTTTGCGCCTTTCCTGGAACTCACTTGGTAGCCCAGACTGGCCTCGAACTCACAGAGATCCGCCTGCCTCTGCCTCCCAAGTGCTGGGACTAAAGACGTGCACCACCACCGCACGGCTGAAACCTTTACTTTTCAAAGTCAACTGCCTTGATCCTATCATAGAATTCATAGAGCATTTTCCTTCACGGCATGGTATTCCCCCAGGTAACTTCCCTAGTCATAACCAAATCACTTCTTAGGCTTGAAAGGATAGACCTGTCACTTATTTTTTTTTCTGCTGTACTACTACCTCTCTGTATATGGCCTGGACTTAGAATACATTATACATAGGGTGAATACATTAGCTAGAGTGTATCAATTCATCATGGAGCAGTGTATTTTATATTTGTGATTTTTATAATTTTTCAGCCTTATTATTTAAATTGTCATATTCAATGTCCCAATGTTTTGTGTCTTCCTTTTTTTGGAAGGTGGTAATTTAAGTGTGAATCAACTACCCTACATGTCTATATAAGAACAAATTATAGTGAACACACTGAATTTTTACCACATAGGAGGTCATCCTTCTTTTCTATATACTTCACATGATCTTCCCCAAAGTCTTTAAATAACCTTAATGGGTAAAAACTATTATGAGATTGGAGGTCAGTAAAGCTAAACACTTTACCTAAGGTCTCATTCCTTAACTAGCAGAAGTAGTTCAGAGACTGGACTCTTAACCAAACAACACATGCTCACATATATATCACCTGGCTTCCATGGCAAGCTCATAATTATTCGTATTTTACTAATGAGAAAATAGTGATTTTTTTTCTTGGAAAATGATGATGATGAATGATGAATCACATAGCTGCTAAGATGTAGAACTTGGATATGAACCAAGGTTATTGCCTTAAAATTTAGAAAATCCCCACCAAACTATAGTTGGTTTTTCAAATTTAAACCTATGGAATAACTTTCCATTTGACTTAGATACAGATATGTAAATGTGTGTAAGTGTGGATTCACATTTATATTGTCATTTATATTTTTTTTACCATATGTGTAAATAAATTATCATATGGATCATATAGTTGTATAAGCATATATATATGCAACAGCATATGGCAATATTTGGAAAAGATAATTTTTTTCTATTGTGTTTAATGAATATTATAATTATATGATCAAAATTTATTTGATTGGAAGGTTGGTATTTTTGGCATGATTTATTGATTAATATAGGTGTGACCTAGTTTAACTATATGATATATTTTTTTAATGGCAAAGTGCATGTAATATTTCTCTGTGCAGTCTCTTTTTCTGAGGGGTATTGGGGTAGAGTAGAAAGATAGAATTTTGCATCCTATGATCCACTTTTAAATATGGATTTTACTGCTAACTTTAAATGAATTATTTCTACCTAACTTCTTTTTCTAAGTCTCAATACTTTAATCCATTACAGAGAAGTGCTTTTCTGACCTTTAGGCTTTCTCTCTCTAATTTGGTTTTCACAGTTGTTGAAGAGATAGTTATAAAATACTATCCAGATCATTAAGCTCCTTATAATCCATCTCTCATTTTCCTTTGCTTTCAGAGAATTAAATTTCTTTATCCCAAGTGCACTTTAAAGCCTGACTTTTTTATTTTATCCATATGCAATGTTCTTTTTCCTCATACATTTGAGTGGTACTTCAGACCAAGTTCACCTATTTATTAACAAGTCAAGTTTATAATCTAGATTCCATAATACAAAGTTTAATGTTTTTCTATTTGAACATCATCTCCAATTAGTGAACATATAGAAGTAATGTATTATTGAATTTTATTCTAGTTACTAATCTCAAGCATGTTTTCTATTTGATCTCATATTGTATAATAAGGATACATTGATGAATATTTATTTAGTAGCACTATACTAGGTACTAAATAACACAAGACTCATTTCTTTCACTGAAGACTTTCAAATTATAGTATGAAGAACAATAAAAGTAAACCAAATGATTCTGAGGTAGATTTGACCATCTTCTCTGAAATAATGGACTACTTATCAGAGAAGAGGTAAGCATAGTTGTTGAGCTGTTCAAGGAGTAGGAAAGAACATAGAATTGGTAATACTGAATCTGATTTCAAGCTTGCTATTAACTTTTTACATGAATTTAGATAAACCATTTATCATTCTAGTTTTCAGTTTATCCACCAGAAGCAAGATATTGAACTAGAAATAGATAATTCATAAGGCTAAATTAAATGATCTTTTAGAATAACAACTGTAATTAGTTGAGTGTTTCCTATACACCAGATACTATTTAAAATATGTTACATACATCCAATCCTCATCTGAACCCATGAAATGTATGCTCTTATTATCAATCTCATAACATATATTAAGAGTCTAAGATAGGGAGAGGTTAAGGAAGTGATGAATTTGTTATTCAACCTAGTCTTGGTATGTCTGGAACTGTACTATCTCCAACCCCCTACATTTTTAATGGCTTCTTTGAGATGCTAGCTCTTGAGTAGTAGTGTTCAATTAATTAACTACAAGGAGACTGGAGCATTAAGCTTGCTGTAGATCATTTGATCATATTTTTTTACATTTTAATTTACAAATTGTAAACAGTGTGGGCTTATTTCATTATATACATATATGGGAACATATATTAATTTTTTTCTTAGCCTCAATAACCATCATTCCTCATTCTATATAATGATACTTCAAAATGTTTAAGATGAAGATGCTATGGTGCAATTTGATGATGACCTTTTAAATTTTACAGATTAGAATATTCCATTTCTAGTATTAAGCTGTGGTTAATAATCTAGTTAAACAGATCTTATCAAAATAAAGTGAATGGTAGATTTTTATTTTTCTCATATATTTTCCATTTACTCATCAACTCATAAAACTTAAAATTGAAATTAATTCCTTCCATGCTATTAATGTGGGTTGAATATAATTCTGTACTCCATGAACTTATACATAGTATACACACACACACACACACACACACACACACACACACACACACCTGCATACGGTTTTTTTGAGATGGGGGTCTCAGTATGTATCCTGGCTGTTCTGGAATTCAGAGAGGTATACTTCCCTCTGCTTCTCAAGTTCTGGAATTAAAGGCATGTACCACCATACCCAGGTTGCCAATGCCACTTGATAGTACAGGCCAGTATTTAACTATCTTCTTCAATTACAGGAATGTGATATTTAAAGGGGTAAATAAGAAGTGACTTTTTTGACCTCCCCAGGGTATGATCTGGGGTTTGAATTTAGGACTTCTGATTCTAAAGTTAACACTTCTTTCCTTATACCATTGTGCTGCCTCTGCATTATCCAGATATTATTTTATTCAAGCCTGTACAGATCAGACACACTGTAGTTGTGGCTGCAGGCTGGCCCCAAGATTAGGGTTGCTGAATCTGCCTCACACTTGACTAGATCCAGTAAAAGAGAAGCCAGTTTTATTCTCAGTAAGAAGACACACTCAGTGCTAGGTCAGAACCACGGAGAGATCCGTGTGAGTTTTGAGGGATTTTGGGTTTTTTTTTTCCCCTTATCCTTTGCAGCTATGCTTCACCTTCAGGGATAAGCAAAGGACTGAACAATTAGATCAAGCCTGCTTCATATTTGCTAGGAGGACAACTCTTCATTTATATTCATGTGTAAATCATTCTAAGAGTTGAAAATTGGAATCTTCTTGTTTAATTAATGTCTTTTTTAAAAAATCATCCTAAGGCCACATAAACAACATAGATAACTTTAGGGCAAAGCACATCTATTTTACTCAGTGCTATATGAGTGGTTCTTGGAATTTTGTAAATAGCCAATAAATATTTATTCAGTAAATCATGAATTCATGCAAATGGCTTAGCTTTGGACTCTGTTCAGGGTTCTTTTACTTATCAAATATCATCAAATCATATCACTCAGAGAGATGATAAGAAAGGACACTCCAGCTGTGTCCTTTCATGACCAAAATTCTTGAGAGTCTCGTAAGTGTACTAGAGCTACCTTCCATCCACCTTCAATCTCCAACACTCTGTCCTCAGGTATCTGTGTCCAGTGCTCAACCGGACTTACTTTCCTGACAAACTTTGAGATACCTTTTATCTACCCATGGATCATGCATTCCAGATATTTTCAATCACCTCTCTTGCTCTCTGCTCTTGTAGGCAATATTATCTCTTCATTTCCCTTTTATTTTTCAATCTATTCTTTCCAATTGTGCTTCTCTGGCTTCTTTTCTTTTGTGTCATTTTAAGTGTTAGAATTTCTTAAGTTTTCACCCTAATATCACCACACAATCTCTGTTATTTTCATTTACATTTTTAATAGCCATGACTTCACTATTATCTACAAACTATTACCTGTTGAATATAACACTTTCTCTTAGATAGTCTTATAGTTTTTAAGCTCACCTTTCTGAATTCCTGCTAGCCAGGTGAGAAGACAGAAGGAGGACATTCTTTTGATTAGAAACTTAATGGTGGGAAAGCTTTCCAACTGCTTTAGTGTGGGCATGAATAGGGGCATTTATATGCTGGATATTTATGCATCTTCTGCTTTTCAGATATTGAAATTGAATCCTCAAGAGTTATGGAGTTTGGAAGCAGGACATTTGGGAGATGATAAGGTCATAAACATGCGGTTCTCATGAGTAGGGTAATGCCTTTTTAAACAGAACCCTGGGAGTTGTATGTCATTGGAATATACAAAAAAGATGGCTGTATATAACCTGAGATCTCTCACCAATATCTAGCCACACTCGACTCTGAGCTTTGATTTCCAGCATTTAAAACTACAATAAATAAATTTCTCTTTTGTGTAAGCTACTTAGTTTATGGTCCATTTATAGAGGCCTAAATGATTGAGAAGCATCAGTTTGATCTTACTCTACATGTGTCTGTGAAAAGAAAACTACCATACAATAGATACCTAATTAGCATATTTGATTGGGTATATGAGTGAATGAGCAAATTACAGGAAATGAGGATTCATCATTGTCATAGTTATCATCATAAGGTGTGGAAGAGCTAGCTTATCAGATGCATCAGAGTCTAAAGGATTATTTAGTTCAGTTCACATTGTATGTGTGTGAACTATCATCTAAGACAATGAAGAGGTCTGTTTAGACTGTCTGTATCTGTGTGTATATGCTTGTTTATGTGTGCATATGCACATGAATTTGTGTATACATGTCCATGTGTGTATGCACATATGTGTGTGTGTGTGTGTGTGTGTGTGTGTGTGTGTGTGTGTGTGTGTGTAGAGCAGAGGTCGATTTCAGATGCCTTCAATTGCTCTCCACTGTAATTTTTGATACAATGTTTCTCATTCAATCTGTAGTTCAGTGATTGGCTAGGCTGACTGGCCAGAAAGTCCCTAGGACTCTCTTGTCTGACTCCTCAGTACTGGGATTGCAGGTGTGTGATACTCAGTTTTATACATGGGTTTTGGGGACCCAGTTTGGTCCTATACTTTTGTGGCAAGCACTCTACTCACTGAGACAGTTTTAACAGGATGTTCAAACTTTTTCACTGGTAAGAAAAGTAACAAGAGAGCTAGAACATAGTTACACTGTCTCAACCCCATTACCCAAATCTCTTGTGACTTTGAGATTATTTTACCCTCTTATTAATTGGCAGTAACGTAACAGAGAAGAAAATTTTTAGAAATTAATCTCACATTACATGCTTGATAAAATTGTTAATATATGTATGTATACATGTATATATACATGAGCACACACAAATACATACACATACACACACATAGTACATATTATACTAACTTTGGCATAAAGGAGCTGCTCCCTGACCTTTTTCCATTAATAGTCCTGTGCCCCTTAAACACCTAGGTTAGGACAAATCTGGAACCTTGTAATTATGCTGATCTAAACAGCAATTGGTTTTTAAAAACCGTAGGAGGAAAATATCATGGGAAGAAAGTTGAGAGCATATTGTCTTCAGCATGAGCAGAAACTGAAAATAGATTGCTGCATTCGAGTTTCTAGTCGTGCTTGGGAATGTGCCGACTGAGCACAACACGGCCCCATCCTGGGGCTCTGCCAGCTCTGCCCTCCCTATGTGTAGCACAGGTACATCTGTGCTCATGGTCCAACTTGTGAATTTAAAAGTGGTTCAAGCACAGTTGGATTCAATAGGAATTATAGAGGGAACCGCAGAAAGACCTAGGACTCCTGGATGAGGTTCCTGTATGTCAGGACTCAAGCATCACTGGCATCTTCAGAGAATGCCTAGGATGTTAACCTACTTTTAGGAAGAAATGCCCTCATTGCTATGCTTGTCTTTTTTCCTGCCTATCCACTGCCTCTGTCAAACTTGAACTCTCCCAATTGGAGTTTAAGTCTCTGAGATTGGTATATTTTTAGTCTAAAATTTTGAACTATAAGCTATGTAGAGAAGTTGAAATAGTTTTAAAGAAAATTGGAACTTCATTATTAAGAGGAAGTGAAAGTTGTGTTTATTGGTTATACTAATATTTTGGGTTTTTTAAATTAATGTTTTTCAGGGAAGGCCAATGTTTGATGAAATGTCTTTCCCCATATCTCAGCTTGCTTCAAACTTATGAACGCTCTTTCTGCCTCAGTCTCCCAAGTGATTGGATTATAGACATAAACTACTCCATCAGACTCCTCTCTTGTTTATTTACTGATTTTTCTTGTAATTATTTAAATAGGTACTGTATTTTACAAATAGCTAGGTGATAATAACATTCTATTTAAAAATCTTTAGGAATACTGTGAAGATCTTGATTCTTACACTAAGATTTTAAATGGAGGCCTGTCTGACTTATGCTTTACTAAGAATTTCCCAAATCTTTATTCTGTCTTCCTTACTTCCTAGTTGATCCGTATTCATGGCCTCTGCAGTGTGTCTGACCCCATATTCTCTAAATAAATGCTAATAATATGCTTCCAGACTCTTTCTCTTTTCTTTCTCTGAGCTCTCTCTAAAGGCATCTGTTTTTTCTCTCTCCTCTTGTTTGTAGGTAGATTGCATGACATTGTTCAGGGTCTCAGAATATCACTATTTGAGTAATATCTTCCCCCAAATATTCTTTAGATACAAATTGAATAAGTTTAAGATATAGCCACTTGACCTCCATATTTCATGGTGTATAACAGTGTTAGAAAGGTCCATGTGTAATTTATATACACTGATTTTATTACTTAGATGATTTGGTAGAATAAATGAGAAAGTAGGCCCAGAATGAAGGCAGAACAAGGACCAGAGAGAGGAATAATTGACAGAACAAGAAAGAATTTGTAGTGAGAGGATTGAGTTTTAGGCCCCTGGCACATGTGACATTGGGTTTGTTGATTAGCTTTTTCCCATCTCAATTCCCCATCTGACTATAAGGAAACTTGCCTGAATGTTCAGGTTCTCATAAGGATAGTGTGAGATTGATAAAGACCTAGATATCAAAGTATTTATGGCTTCCAAAGAGCTTTAAAGTTGCAGGTTATTAGCAAAGATAAATTTATTCTGCATTTTACAAGTAATAGATTTTATCTACAATTTTTCTTCTTTTTGCTTATTTCTCAATATTTTGGTTCATAAATTAATATTATATTGATAAACTCTCCTCTTCTCATGTTATCATCAGGGTTTAGGCCTGTGTTTGGAAAAAGCATTCTCTTGCCTGCTGCTGTAACTCTGAAATCAGGTACAGTAATATAACCCTAAAACTGGAGCACAATTTGATAAGCCAAAATAAACCAAGAGTTGAATGTGAGCATGAGTTGGGAATGTGACCCATGAGAGTCTATAACCTAATACAATACAAGTTAGGCATAGGCTGAGGCAATTTTATGGTATAAGTCTGCAGCCAGATATTTGTAGGCACATTAATCAATGGCCTGAGCTATTGAAGACACATAATAGTATGATGTTTTCTTTTTGATATGTTGCATCTTGTTATCAGACTGCCCTTCACTTTCTGAGATGATGAGGGCCATAGTGCTTTGGGGGCATAAGTTTATAGTGACTTAAAGCAATATATATGTATATTGATTATATAATATTAGATATCCTATGTTAAATAGTATATATTCAATATACATACATAACACACACACATATGCTGCCTTTTCTTTTAGTTTCTTCACTATTGTGGTTAATGAAAAGTCATGAAATAACTAACCTCATCTATTTCCTTTAGAAGGAGCTCTTTGCCTTGGAGATCTATCATCTCAGGTATAATTTCTCTTTCTTATTGCTTGTCAACATATCTATATGCATTTGGGTTCTCTAAAGATGCAGAACAAGTAGGGCATGTGAAAAATAAAAAGAACAAGGAGACTGGCAGGTACCAAATCTGCACTGAGGACTGACAGGCTGACGACCAAGAAGAGCCAATGTGAGAAGTTCAGTTCACGTTTTGTGGGTGGTGGTGGTGGTGGTGGTGGTGGTGGTGGTGCACATCTCAAATCTTAATACTGAGCACTCAAGAGGCAGCGGCAGGCAGATCTCTGAGATCAAGCCAGCCTAGTCTACAGAATTAGTTCTAGGACAGCCAGAGCTACACAGAGAAACCCTGTCTCAAAAACACCAAAAAGCGGGTGGGGGCAAGTTTTTCTTTTATTAGTGGAAACTGAAGTTTTGTTCAATTTATGCCTTCAACTAATTAGATGAGGCCCCACATACATTATGGGAAATAATCTGATTACTTAAAATTCACAGATTGAGATGTTAATCTCATTCAAAAATGTTCTTTTAAAGAGAATTTTGTATACTATAATCTGCACATATATAGAGAGTAACATTGCATTTTTTTAAGATGTTCATGTTTGTATATGTATCATTTTGAGTAAAATATGGAGAAATGAATGTCCAGATACAAGGAAATATTATCAATAATCTTCCCAGAGAAAAGTTTTTATTACTGTTTTAGGACTTCTATTCTAGACTTTTAAAATCACAGTTCTACAGTTGAGTTGCTGTAACGTGCATTATTTTGTATTCTGAGTTATCATTTACTATTATTACATAAACATTTATTCTTTTTGAAATCTATAGAAATAACACCATTTTATTTTATATTAATTTAATAATTTATGTAGACTAGTTTGATTGATGATTGAAATTACTGCCAATTTTCTGTATTCTAAACAATGCTTCAATGAACATATTCTTGAACATAAATCTCTACTTTATTTTGTTTTATATCATATTTCTAAATAAGATCAATAGGTCTGGGAGAATGGACATTTTACTAAATGCCACATTAACTTAAATAGGATGATCAGAGCTGTAGGCTTAAGTTATTATTGAGTTTTCCTTTCCCATTACCAGTAAAATCTGTGTCCTATTAGAAAGAGAAGAGATATAAGAGCAACTGCAAAATAATCAAGTCTCTAGAACAGTTTTCTCATGATAATTTGCTGAACTTCTAATAGTTTTTATTTATTTCAGCTCATTTTCCTGGAGTGTTTACTGTTCTTCATGGATACTTTTAGCAGGCAATATTGCTTAGAAAGATTACATTAACCAGATTTTGGACATTGCTGATATGTTACAGTTGTTTAGGCAAAGAACAAAAGATTGACTAAAGGATGGTAGCTGTTATGAGAAATACTTACACAGATATAGGCTTTGATTTATCAATAAGCATTTCCTTAATTGAATCTCCCTTTTTCCTCTAATAGAATGCTTTAAAATGTGCAGATAATTGAGAAAATTTGGGTGTGAGAGGGTCTCCTGTAATCTTTGAATGCAGTGTTGTATTTTGAAACATTCTGACAGAAAGACAGAAAAAATATAGCAAACATGTTTGGATTTGTTTCTTTCTTCATAAAAAGGGAAGAGAAAATTAAAATGGTTTAAAAATTGCTTCCTTTTTCCTTCTCACTTTTCATTAGTTCTTTGAGAATTTAAAATACTATATTTTGATCATATTCACTCATTCCTCCAACTCCTCTCAAATCCACCCCACTTCCTTACCCAGCAGGGACTCTCCAACCTTCTTACATGTCTCAGAGACCCAGCTATGTTTCCAAGCAGGGAGGATGGAAATATTAAGTATCTTTAGCCTCTAGCTACAGAAGACCCATGGATCTGTTCAGCATCCTTTAACTACCATTCTTTGGGAAGGGGTCCTGGACCATACAAGAATGTTAGCTATGGATGAGCCTATGAGCTAACCTTCAAGTAGAGTTCCTCCACAGTGTCTGTGTCAAGTTCTCACTTGGCTTCCATCATTTCACGACTATGCCTCAACAAATAAGCTAAGCCCTTTTCTCACCTAATTCAAGTTCTCGTTTTACTTCCTCCTGTGACTTCCATCAATGATGTATTATGTCCTCAAAATATAAGCTAAACAAACCTCTTCCTCCCCCAAGTTGCCTTTGGTGAGAATGCTTTATCACAGCAACAGAAATGAAGTTAGAACAGAAATTCTGTGGGTAGCTATTTCTGATAACCACTAGTATTGGCATTCCTAAGTTAATCTAACCTCTGTATGACTTTCTTCAATATACTGTTCCCTTCTCTACATAGAGAATCTCCATATATTTCTTCACAGAGGAAATTAGAGCTGTCAGAAAGGCCTTCTCTTTGTATATAATTATATTAGTGATATTTTACATACTCCACAATAACTCCAGTCCTGGGGAGGCCATCTGTATTGTGTTTCTACAAGTGTGACTACATAGTTATTTTACCCTTCCTAAAATTCTGTTTCTTCATCTGTACAATGGGAAGATAATACACATTGAGTTTTTTCTGGGCTTATGATGAATATTCAAGATGCTAAGTATGTAAATTGTTGAGCCACGCACTAAGCTACCTTTGCTGCTGTTAACCATGCTCCTCCCTCCAGCTTCCATAAGGACTTTGCTTTAACTGTCTTTTTATTCTTTTTTTCCTTTTCATGAAGGCTTCCCTTGAGTCTCAAGACTATTCTCTAATCCAAAGCTTGCCAAATTTCAAATATAAGAAGCATATTTTGGTTTCACCTCCACATTTTTTTATAACAACCTCTGAAGTATATTGGGTGTGTGGACATAACCAATAAAAACATGTTTGCAACTTATAAGGAGAGATGTGGGAGGAGGCAGTGGTCCTTGGCAAGTAGAAACTGGTTTTGTGGGTGACCTGTAAATAGAATGGATGGAGATGATATACTGTAGAGGGACATCCCGGCAAGGAAATAAAGTTGGGAACTCTCTGTCTCTATATGATTCTGAAAACGGTCTACTCTTAAAAACAAAATGTATAGATACTTCTCAACCTGTAACTGGGTGCCTTATATGCATTGGGACATAGTATGATATTACACATCACCAGCCCAGAGAAAGATCAAAATTTAAACAGTTTCTGCCAAATTACCATCACTTTCATATCATCAAAAACTTTAAAAGTCTAAGTTGAATTAGAGAGTATTGATCAATCACTAGCTGTTGTTGACTATGTGAAGTTTTCCCAAGTATAATTTGACTAAAATATCTTAATTAAATATTATGTTGAAAATATTTTTCTAATTTTTTTTTGCATTTGTTTTAAGTATATTTCTAGAAGATGACACAGATTATTAAAGGTAAATAAAAGCTTACAGTGCTAAAACAAGGCACCACAAAATGGTTCCTGACAGAACTTACCCTGAATACCACAACAGACAAAGTAGAGTGTATTAGTCTTCTCAGGCTCTCATTACAAAACACAAGAAGGAATGACTTGCACAACAGATGACTTTCTCAAGGTTCTGAAGGATGTGAATCCGTGATCAAAGTGTCATGAAATTTGGCCTCTTGAACACTTTCCTCTAGTTTTACATGTAGCCACCTTTTTCTATGCTTGTGGCCTGTCCCTGTGAATACTCAGAAAGTAAGCTCACTACAAGCTCTTCTTGTAAGAAGACCACTCTTCTTAGACCTTAAGAGCCCAGTATGATATAATATCATTTGATATTAATTCCTTCTGTAGAGACTTCCTCTCCAGATACACTGACATTGGAGCTTAGGGCCTCAATACATGGAATCTTAACAAATGGAGATCTTCATTCTGGGACAAAGAGGCTGTGAGGTATATGACAGCAAATAATTCAGGGATGGAAGTGTTCAGCCAAAGGATTCTGTAAGAAATGATCTTTAAGTTTCTATGAGAATAATATAAAGAAGCAACCAGATAAATGAAGAGGAAGAGCCA